>NW_020621936.1:8492917-9092917 GCF_003573695.1 Papaver somniferum | reverse complement strand
TGACTGTTGGATCATCGAAACGGTATCCGTATTATATAAAGTCAATTGGTGTACCCGCGTAAGAGAACATTATCGTTCTCTTAAGTACTATTACATTCTTTTTCCTGAAAGACCATAATGTCGAGTTGTTTCGCGACAACTACCTACAAAGACAACAACGTACTTTCACTCAATTCCTGATATAAATCCTTATTGACCGGGAAAATGTATTTACATTCTAAAATATTTATTTGAAAATTATGTTTTTTCATCAAAATCATCATAAAAAAACTCTAAATCATATATCTAAATTTTGTCTCCGATGTTTATAGAATATTTTTTTATATTTTACATTCTCAAATCATGCGACCTCTTGATTACAAATCAACAATATCAAATTACGGATCAATATGTATAGGTTTCATTCACTGGGTTAGAAGGTGTAGTAGATACAGATGGGTAGATCACACAAAGCAGAACATGACTGAGAATAGTTCAATAATTTGGTCAAGAAATAAGGTCAAAAATTTAAGATTAACTTTCTATAGGACTAATTAGATCGGCTTCGATAGGAGCCGATTAAAATATGGATTAATAATAATTTCCACGTAAGACAATTGCAAAACATAGTTTGGCTAACTCTGCCTATGTAAAAAGAGTGGTCAAGATTTGTCCTTCCTCAATTGTTATGTTATGTGAGAAGAAGGTGATATCTAAGATTGAGGTACAATTCAAATCTATTAGATTCATATCATTTACAACTGGATTCCTTGAAAAAAACTGACGTGTTGTTATTATTATTACAATTAAGGGATACATTGACCACACTTGCGCAAATAGCTCACTTCGCAAATGATTGTTGTTGCATGTACTGTCAAATTAATTAAGGAAATAAATATAATTTTCTTAGTTACAACACATTTCCCATATTCTATTACAATTTTAAAACCCTTATCATCTAAAACACCACAGGAAACAAGATTTTTGCAGATGTCCGGAACATGAAGAGCTTCATTCAAAGTGAGAGTCTTGCCAGAAGTGAGCTTGAGCCCAACTTTGCTTTTTCTTACCCGAAGCTGCAAATGAGTTACCCATATAGAGTTTCTCGCCTTCCCCTACCTTATTATGAGAGGTGAACATATCTATGTTTCCGCAGACATGTTTGGTAGCACCGGAGTCTACCCATGAGTCTCTCACATTTGCTACCAGGTTTACTTCAGACACAGTGCCAGAAAATTCATCTTTGTTGTTTTCAACCAAATTAACATTATTTTTGTTTTTAAGGTCCTTACGGTTTCTATAGTGAACCGCCATATGTCCAGGATTTCCGCAAGCATAGAAATCACCCTTAAGGCCAGAAGCAGTGTCCGAAGTATTTTGGATATAGTAACTTAGACGCGATGTAAGACTTATGTTCTTCTTTTTTTTTTTAGTTTTTCTACAATATATTTATTTAAGAAAAATGAACATTGCAAATACATAACATCAATAAAAATTGGACAGATTGCGTTTGACAATAATGGCTACTGATGGTCCGGAAACGACAAAAGAAAGGAATTGTTGGGATATACAACGGATTACTTGATACGAGTGATAGAGGTATAATTATTTTGATTCTGAAATCACATAAAGTTCGCAGTAGAAGATGATATCAAGTTTAAAGTTAGTAACAAACATAATATGGCTAACTAAAACGTTAAAAACAAACAAGGTATATAAACTTAGAAAGTCGTGGGACTTGAAGAGGCCAATTTTGAAAACTACAATCTTAGAAAACAATGATCCACAATACCGTAATATTTTTTTTTATAAATATTCAACGTAAAAGATGTCAACTTTTGGTAAAGGATCTATTGACAACCTATTAATTTGAAATAGGATCAGGGAGTACAATATGTGTTCAAGGTTCTTTATGAGGTAATGTGTCGTTAGATTGTATTCCAAGTGAAGGTAGGAACATATAGAAGTAACAAAATGTCCAAGACTTTTGAAGTTACCAAAGCCTTCGTTAAGACGGACTGCTGGGCACAATACTTTGTTGAAGATTTAATGGCAGAGGTTCGCATATATACAATCCATTCGAAAAGGTAATGGGTACACATTTCAAACATTGTCATCTAATGGGTGTTGAAAAATTACAGGAAAATCATGTCACATTGGAGAGTTTATATCATCCGATCGATGCAAAAAAAAAACTATTCTCTGCCTATTTGGAGGATCGACAACATGACCGTGATAGATGAGTCAGCTGGAGCGAAATAGGAGCATGCAGAGACTTTTATGGACGATATTAATTAGTTGATTTCACTGAGATGAGCGTTGCTGACGACATATTTCCAAAAAATATTTAAACTTCCATGTTCATGTAGATTATCTCATTATAAGCAATGAACCTAAATAAAAAAGTGTCTGGAAGTTAAGATTATATTTCTTTCGGCTGAGCAAATCTTCGGCGGTAAAATATTAAAGAAAAAACAAGAAAAAAAGTGAGGAAAATCCCAACTATTTTTATGACAAACCCATATTAAATCATAAGGAGTTGATAAGTATTCGGGACACAAATTATACAATATATTAAAAATGAACCAATATCATGGCCCGTGCCGTTACAGCACGGTTTAAGGGCTAGTACTTTCAATAAGAGTGACAACCATAAAGACAAAAGTTCAAGTTAAAGAATACACTAAGAAGGTAAGAAGAAGAAGACACAATCATATTACATATCGTAGAACACTAAACACAAATCAGGGAGGATCAGGTCTGATTAATCAGCATGACGTAAGCAAGTTCTAAATCTCTGAGTTTGCAAATTTTTTCCAGATGCAATTCTTAGTTTCTTTTAGTAAATCTAGTTCTATTAAAATCATTTACCCGTTAGTGCCTATCATTGGATTTCTAATTTCTTTTATCAAGATTGTCATTAATTCATGCACTTACACTACAACATTCATTACTACTTAAATCAACAAAAGAAAAAACCAAACGCCACATTCAAGATTGTCAAACCAGTATCATTCATAATATTAACATTACTGTCACCCAAACCAAACAAGAAAAGAAGAGTAAACACCATCAATAACTTCAATTCACTGACTCTTTTGAGGTTCACGACCCTCAAAAACAAGAAAACACTATATTGTCTATCAATGATAAACACTACATCATTTCTTCCACAAGTACTACCACCTACAAATAACAAAAAACTAGGAAACTTCTAAAAAAAGCCGGTCGAAAAGAGAAAACAATAAAAGATCAACTCTACCAACATCTATAGCAAGATCAAGAAGACAAGGAGCAAGTATCAAGACAACCATTTTGCAAAAAACTTGTTAACCATCTTCAGACTTTTCTCAACGCTTGAGACTTTGGCTGCTCTTGATACCCCAAGAGAGGCTTCAGTCTTCTAAAAGTCCTCTCCATGGTAGCTCCAGTTTTCATCTTCCTCATACCGTGCATTATAATCGCTGCCCGAAGATGCAGGAGAAACACTTTCTTCATCGGAAGAATGACCGCCATCATTGTCCTCATCCTCTTCAGTCTCCTCCTCTAATAACTCTTCATCGTCATCACTGGACTCACCCTCCTGCATGGTCCTGTCAAAGATCCTTGGGTTGTCTTTCTCAGCTTCATACCGTCTATAAATATTATCCTCATAAACTTTATCATCCTTTTCTTCCCTTCAACAACATCGGAA
This sequence comes from Papaver somniferum, assembly GCF_003573695.1. NCBI lineage: Eukaryota > Viridiplantae > Streptophyta > Magnoliopsida > Ranunculales > Papaveraceae > Papaver > Papaver somniferum. The sequence goes on along the minus strand of NW_020621936.1, from coordinate 9,089,244 downwards.
TATTCTTCACTTGTATCAATTTCTTCGATATGATACTCAAAGCCCTTCTCAGACTCTTCAGATCTACTCTCTGTTGCACTTCCATACTTCTTTCATTTCCTGGCATCTCTTGCAAGTCGTTTTTCTCTCCATGCAGCATATTCAACAACTTCATCTTTCTTTCTTATTTGACGAGTTAATTGATGTGCATGTCTATCTATCTCACCCTGAAGATCATTCTTCAATCTCTCTATTTCCTGATTACTCAATGATATTGTAAGTTTCTTGACTTACATGTAATTTGCATAAGGAGGAAGAGATCCGAGATTATTCTCACCAGGATTTTCCATTTTTAACTACTTTCTCTCTAAGTTTTCCCTTTTTGGTATAATTGAGAATTGCTATGATAATTTCTCTCATGACCCCCCTTTTAAAGACTTTCTTGAACCCATTAAATGGCTCTTGGTCAAGTGCCTTGTCGCTAGGCTATCCATGCCTTTTCAAAGCCATGCGCACCCTCTTCAAAACCATCGTTAATCTGTAAAACCCTATTTTCAAAACCTAATTCTAGACGATTCATTTGTCTTTATAACCTTTGGAATTGTCATTAAGAGGTTTATCGATGGGTCATCTAATTTTGATAATATTCATTGGGGTCTAGTTGTAACTGTTGATTTTATGCAGGTTCAGAGAAAGAAACATCTAGTGAGAGGCACCAATACTAGTTGGGGCACATCAAACAAAATGGTATCACTCTCTCCAAATGGGTTAATCTTGAGTTGCACCATAATTTAATTCTTCAATACCCAAAGGCAAAAAATTACCAGCCAAAAAAATTATTAATTTTCTACCCACAACAAATTACATCTTTTACCAAACCTCATCTCCATCCCAGTGCCTTAATTATATTTCGCAGGATATGCAAATATACCCGTACTAGAAAAAAACAAACCTCTCAAGTGTTCAACAAAATTTTCTCCCCTCATGCTTACGTATATGTTGTACTTACTGAAAAGATATTTGATTTGGATAATATGACAAGTAGTTGGTTTGTACCTTTGCTATTGAACCTACGTGAACCTTAAGCTTCAATATCATTCTGCTTCTCTGAAAAGCCTTATGGAGATGGACAAAACGACTGCTAAGCGTCTCATGCATCAGAAGACAAAGAAAACTGAAAATGCGGGGGTCTAACAACCACACCCAACAATTTGTTTGTCAATCTGAGAGGACTTACTCCAATAAACTTTCTTGAGAATCAACTAGACAGTCAGATTCAATCTAGAGTAAAGTATATCAAAGAGTTTAATATCTATGTTTCACAATGTAATCAGCAAATCGAACATATAGAAATCTGTGAGCCTGATTATTATGTGTAACAACTTGAACGGTACCAAAGACCAATGTCCAAGTGTCAATCAATGTAAATCAACAACCAAAGGTTGGATATTCTAATTGATTGATCTTAACGCACAACCTGTGATATTTCAATTATATAACAAAATATAATAGGGAAAAGAAATAACACATACACCATAATTTTGTTAACGAGGAAACCGAAAATGCAGAAAAACCCCGGGACCTAGTCCATATTGAACACCACATTGTATTAAGCCGCTACAGACTCTAGCCTACTACCAATTAACTTCGGACTGGACTATTGTTGAACCTTAATCAATCTCACACTGATTCAAGGTACAATTGCGCTCCTTATGTCTCTGATCCTAGCAGGATACTACGCACTTGATTCTCTTAGCTGATCTCACCCACAACTAAGAGTTGCTACCACCCAAAGTCGAAGACTTGATAGACAAATTTGTCTCACACAGAAAAGTCTATAGGATTGAGTAAATCTGTCTTCCACAGAAATAGCCAAGAGTTTTTGTTCCGTCTTTTGATAAATCAAGGTGAATAAGAACCAATTGATAACCCGGACTTATATTCCCGAAGAACAACCTAGAATTATCAATCACCTAACAATAAACTTAATCGACTAGCGAAACAAGTTATTGTGGAATCACAAACGATGAGACAAAATTTGTTTGTGATTACTTTTCTATATTTCCTATCGGAGATATAAAATCTCGATCCACTTATTTCAATTGCACTCAACATGATAGAAACAGCAAGATCAGATCACGCAACTACAAAGATAATAGTTGGGTCTGGCTTCACAATCCCAATGAAGTCTTCAAGTCGTTAACCTACAGGGTCTCGAGAAGAAACCTAAGGTTAAAAGAGAATCGACTCTAGTTATGCAACTAGTAACACACAGGAGGTGTGGGGATTAGTCTTCCCAGTTGCTAGAGTTCTCTTTTATATAGTTTTCAAATTACGGTTTGCAATCTAAGTTACCTTCACGTTAGATGAAAAACCTGATTCAACCAAGCTAATATCTTTCAAACGTTAGATCGATCTTAGCTTGTTGCACACAAATTAAATGTACCCTCATTTAGGTTTATGTCACCGTACCTAAACGTGTACACCAGGTTGGTTCACAAATAGTTAACCGAGGTTAGCCATATGATTACTCTCATATCAACCTTATTCATCTTAACCATAACTAGTTCAAATGAGACAAATTAAACTAGTTAAAGAGTTGCTCAATTGCTTAGAAAACAAAATTGAAACCAAATCGGTTTGATTCACTTGAATCAATCATGGACATTATAGCCATGGTTTGCAAAGATTGCATTCCTTATGATTTAAATGTTTAAGTCCATGAACTGACCGATTTAGCAAAGTAACCAGCTTAAGTATGCGTACGGGTATGCATACTTAAACAACCAGTTTTGAGTTTGTAAAGTTTCCAAACTCAACAGAAATTTTCGGTTCGAAAACTTCCGCCAGTATGTGTACGGGTACGCATACTTAAGGTGACTAGTTAAGAGTTTGTCCAAACCAAACTCAGCAGAAATTCTCGGTTCGAGAACTTCCGCCAGTATGCCTACGAGTACGCATACTTAACCTGTCTCCTTCACCAATTTTGTATACACACATATGCATATTCTTGGCTTCCGATTTATAGATTTATAAACTAATGTAAGAACTGTATATGCTTATATCCAAAGATGGTTACATCATCAACTCTGTATTTCAATCATTGAAACAATCTTCAATAATGACAATAGCCGTTTTCACACACTATTAGCATCAAAGCAATTTTCAAGATATTGAAATAATCATTATCGAAACATTCCATGCCTACATCAAATGATTGTATCACACAAACCAATGTAAGATGTTACTCGAAGCGAAAGCTTACCAACACATATTTCGAGAAATATGTAAGTGAGATATACTCAGCTCGAAATCTCAAATGTGTATAGAGAAAACTATATCGTAACACGACTTATGTCTCAATATAGGAGATATTAGAAATAGACTTTCCAAGTGATAGAAGAGTTCAAGTCTCCACATACCTTTTGTCGAAGAAGTTCCACAAGCTCCCCCTCAGTAGTTCTTCGTCTTCAAGAGATGAACATCGAGATATCTAAGCTCAACTACATTATTTATGTCCTAGTCCGAGACATCTATAAATAGGTTATACATCAAGACTTATAATTTTAATCACTAACATTGACAAACATGCTTGAGATAGAAATGCATGCGAGTTCGACCGAGCAATGCTCTAAAAAAAACTTATATCATACTTTGGAATCCTTTCTCATTGGTCCATGCCAGAAATTATTTTCAACCATCTGATACTTCCCATTTTAAGGTTCAGTCTTTGGTAAAAGGAAAGTCACGTGTATCTATTCATATCATTTGATATGTCAAAATCATAACCTTATCAGATTTCTGTCTTTCTTTCTTTGGAACTTATAAGTTATATGGAGTCCTCAAACCTCAAGATACTTCCCAGACATCCATCCTAGACATTCAAAACCTAACTTTGCAAATGGCAGAAAAACTCACCTTACCTTCTACTCTTTCTGAACCAGTTTTCATTGACAAAATTGTCATCTTAGCTGAAACAGGTAATAACTGTAAATGGTGCATGGTAGGGTATCTGTGTTGTGAAACCCTTGTTCCTACTTATTCTGTTCGTCATCACATTTGCACTCAATGGACATTAGCTCAAATTAACACCTATTGTGACAATGTTTAACGGTTTGAGAAACAAAGTTCTCATAAGATTCTTGGATGAGAATGACTTAGTCAATGATCAACGTACATGGGTTGCTTGTGGTTACTTAATTGTTCTTCAGGCAGTTCCTCCAACAAGGTGGCCAGAAAATCAACAGATTTCTTTTGTTGAAGAGTTAATGTGGTTGATTCTATGTAATGTTCCAAAAGAGTACATTGAGTTTGAAGATCTACAAAAACTTACTTTCAAACTTGGTGAGTTAATTGATGCTTCATGACCATTCGGAAATCATCCACTGAAGAAGAATATAAAAGTTTATGCAGGAATACCAGTTCAAAGGGATTTACCAACTGGTATCCCACTCTTCACTAGTGGAAGAGATCAACCTTTCCTCATTGAATGCAGATATAACAAAGTTCCTAGAAATTTCTGTACTTCCTGACGTGTTATTGATCATAAAGATGTAAACTTTCCAGCTTGGAAAACAAAACAGAAAGCCATTAAAGAAGCTGCTTCATCTAGTACCAGATATACACTGCATGCAGTCTCCAAGATGATGATGCCTCACAAAACGGTGGTTCAAGCTACTCCTTGAAGCTATGGTGTTAATGTTAATGATACTATCATGACTCCAAGCAATATTATTCCTGACTCACAAGCTGAGTCTCCTAATATCCTCCATTGTGACAAAGGAAAATCAAGAGATACAGTGCAAAATGCTGATAATATTATTCAAAAATGAATGACAAGTAATCTCCAAATGGGTCCATTTGTTAACCGATCTGCTGCTCTAAAGATCTTTGAAGTCGGTCAGATTTAACAAAACATAACTTAGCAAAACAATAGTTTACCAGTCATATTTAAGCAAGTCACCACTCAAAATGTAACACTGGATGTCTCAACTATCACTCCTGGGACTTCTAATCGGTGCCCGATATGTACTACTAACACAGCTAGAAGATTCAAATATGGAGTTACTCCAACTCAGAATAAGGTTATTACTAGAGAAGAAGTGGCATCCCTTGCAGCTGAGCATGATGCTCTTTCTAATCTCAAAAAAAATATTAATCTTAGATCTGATCTCCGGAAACGTATCAGAGCTAGTTTATCAACTCTAGCTAGTATTGTTGTTATATATTCCTGAACAATCTGATCTCTCTGTACCGGATTTCTCTAAATTATGCCTCCTATCACCAATTTGGGAGAATTACCAACTATCAATTTGTCTAATTGTATCCTCAATACCCATTCTCTGGTGGATCCCTATGGTAGTTATAATGTTCCTGCTGATGCTTAATTACCCAAGTAATAATGGTGTCTGCAATAATTCTCATCATGAGGCTGCTACTCTGAGTCTCAATTCTTTCCAAGATGTTACTCAAAATGGTGGTCTTATTGACTCTCAGCTTGGTGGTGGGTCTACTGGTACCAATCAGGTAAACATTTCTCCTTCACCTCTTCTAAATACTACTCTTAATGCTTCAATTATTATGAATACCTTCCCTATGAACAATGTTAATATGCTCTGCTGGAATGTTAGAGGATTAGGGAAAAAACTGCTAATAAGGAACTTAGCCTTCTTTATAGAAATATCAACCCTGACATTGTTTTCTTGTCGACAAAATAAAATGAATAAATATTTGGTTGCTAGAAAACTGAAAAACATAGGCTTTACTTGTACTTTCAATGTCCCAAGTATTGAAAGAAGTAGTGGTTTTGTGCTTTCCTGGAAAAAGGAAATTGATATAGTTGTGTTATCCTCCAGCTCAAGGGGTATCTATGTTACTACCAGTGATATTATCCATTCTAAGACTTGTCACATTCATATTATATATGGTGAACCTAATAGTAGTTTAAGAAAAGCCTTCTAGGATAGCCAATGTCAATTACCTCCTATCCCCCTGATGAACCAATTTTCTTTGTGGCAGACTTGAATGCTCTATTAGGAACTGAGGACGAGAATGGTGGTTTAAAAATAGAAGATTCCGATTTCTCGAATTTTCGTAATTTCTTTAATGTCTTTCATCTCCATGATCCTGGTTTTTCTGGCCCTAAATTTACTTGGTCTAATATGTAACAAGGAACTGACTCAATACTCAAAAGATTAGATAGATGTCTAATTAATCAAACAGCTAAAAAACTTTTCCCTAAGTTGTGTGTTAATAATTTTCCTAGAGATTCCTCTGACCATTGTCCTATGCGTATTGGCTATAATTATGATGATATGTGTATGCCTAGACCTTTTCACTTCATGGCTATGTGGATTGAGGATCCAACATGTAGAGATATTATAGCTAATTCCTGGTTTGTTAATGTGGTTGGTTCTCCAGCCTTTAAGTTAAGAGCCAAGTTTCTTAGTACTAAGAAAGGATTGCATGATTGGAATAAATCCTCTTTTGGAAATATTCAAACCAATATTAAAACTACCAGGGATGACTTAGCTGATGTGCAAACTTTCAACCCAACTGACTCTAGTTCCATTTCTAGACTTAGAGCCAGATTGGAGTACTTGTATAACTTAGAGGAGTTGTACTGGAAGGATAAATCTAGAGAAGTTTGGCTTATGGAAGGAGATAGAAACTCCTCTTATTTTCATAGAGTCACTCTTTTCAGAAGGAAAAGAAATGTCATTAGTTGGATTAAGAACTCTGCTGAAACCATTTTAACTGATAAAAATAGTATTGAGAACTCTTTTGTTGACTATTTAAAACCTTGTACTCTTCCATCCTCAGCAATTCCAGGATGAAATCCTTTTAAAAATCCCTGTGAAGTACAATGAGGAGGATAATATCCGCCTAAATTCTCCTCTGACTGCTGAAGAGATAAAAAAATACAATTTTTCAAATGGGAGGAAAATAGGCTCATGGTCTTGATGGTTTTACGGATCTTTTTTTACCAAAAACACTGAGATATTATGAGAGAAGCTGTTGTAGATATGACTCAAACTTGCTTCCGTACTGGACATATTGCTAAGGCGTTTAACCACACCAACATATCTCTCATTCCCAAGGTTCCTTTGGCTGAGTTAGTCTCTCAATATAGATCAATTGGATTATGTAACTTTATTTATAAAATTTATCTAAGACTTTAGCTAATAGACTTAAACCTTTTATGAATAATCTTATTTCTCAAAATCAAATTGTGTTTGCCCCCCAAAGGAGTATTTCTGATAACATTTTGCTTGCTAATGAGGCCATTTATGTTGTTAATCACCATAAGAAGATAGAAGGTATTGTTGCTATAAAACTTGATATGTTTAAGGCTTATGATAAGCTCGAGTGGTCTTTTCTTGAAAAGGTTTTGAAAAAAATGGGTTTTTCCAATCATTGGGTCAATTTTATAGGTCAGTGTCAGTCTACTGTCTCCTACTATGTTCTCCTGAATTGTAGCCCTACTGGCCTTATAAAACCTGAGAGAGGTCTGAGACAAGGAGACCCCTTATCTCCATATATTTACATCATTTGTTATGAAGCCTTCTCTGCTTACATTAATGTCGTCTCCAGTAAAGGCTTGGTTGAGGGTATCAAAATCTGTAAGGATGCCATCCCCATAATACACCTTCTCTTTGCTGATGACTCTTTGCTCTTTTCAAAATCTATTTTTAAATATTTTCAAACCATTAAGGATTATCTGCAAAAGTATTATTTAGCCTCTGGTCAGGAAATTAACTTCGATAAATCTGGTATTTTGTTCTGCAAAAAAATTCATGAATCTTTGAAATGTAACTTGGATAACATCATTGGTATTCATAGTAGAGACCTAGGTGAGAAGTATCTAGAAACTCTAGCTGTTTTTCAGGCTTCTAAAATTCAAACACATATGAGCATTTTGCAAGTTGTTGATGCTATAATTTCCATTTGGTTTCATAAACTTGTAGATGGGGAAAAACGATTTGCTGGTTTTTAAGGAATTGAGGAGACAACCGTACGGAGGAGACTCCTCGAACCGAGCGAAATGTTAAACCTCACACAGATACACCGCTGCAAAGGGGGTGCTTTAGATTCGAGAGATCAATCTGTAGTATTCTGGCCTAAATCAAGACAGTGACCGTTCCAGAGTAAATTCACTCACAAGAGAGGATGGGTTGATCTGTAGGAGGGAAGATGGGAAATGTGTGGAATCAATGGTAATCAAAGATTGTGGGTGTGTGAATTTTTAATATGATAAGCTCTGAATGATTGAAATTGCTCAATTGATGAGTTGATGATCTCGTGTTGTCGATGAGACGTGAGATTGATGATACTGTTGATGCTGATCCTTCAATCATGATTCAGAGACTTATTTATATTGCTGGAATTTTAAACACCATGACCCCATGAAGTGTGACAGTTGATGGAATCAAGGAGTGAGGAAGTGGAGATCGTGTTTGAAACCAGTTGCTCAACGTGTGGAGACTTGGTCGATTTTCTACCCATTACCTCGTGAATTCCTTTGCACGACTTGCTCACATTCCATCGTGTGTTTGAACACACGTTCCGTAGACCGCCAGACCAAAACCCTAAGTGATATCCCCCCAAAGTGACACGATTGACGTCTCGTGGTATGTTAGTCAATTGATGACTTCGTGGTTTGATGGGACGATGAGTCCATGTAGTTGCTGAATTGAACATGTCATGAGACGGAGGTATAGTTTTTACGATGAAGTGAGCAAGTATTGCTCATTCGATGGATCGTTGAATATTGATTGTTGAACCAATATCCCTTGGTTTGAGCAAATATTTATCATCTGAGCAAGTGTTGCTCATGTGATGAATTGTTGAATATTTGATCGTCTGAGCATGTGTTGCTCATCTGATGGATTATTGGCAGCGTACCAAAAATATTAATTAGAATACTGGTCGTTGAACCGAGCATAATTAATAAAATTAATGACCATGAGGTCATCGTAAAATTACTAAGGTTGGAATCTGGAATGATGATCCTTGGATTCAGAAACCCTAATTTGATCAATTGATGATCAATTCATGGTTCGTCAGAATTTTAACCATGGGACCAAGAAGGGAGCGACTACATGGGACCGTGGATCAACCATGTAGTGTCCATATGCTCACATGAGCAGATACGAAGAACTCCTGAAGAGTTGACGATTTGTTGGTGGAAGAATGATTAAATGCTGGCTTAATCATTTATTCAAAAATGCTCGTCCGAGCCTTAGGTGAGAAAACCTAATTAATTATGACGAGGCGAGGGACCGACCTTGGAGTCATGAAACCGACCTGGATTGTCACGTGACCGCCTGACGATCACTTCATGAAAATCCAAAGTGTTTGGAAGAGTTTTGGACCTAATACGAGCAATTGTGAAAATTAGGTCAAAACTGTGAAAATTGATGGGACCGGATTCCGTGAGCCAAAGAGCCAATCTTGGTCGGTCAAGATAGCATGCTCATGACCCCAAGGCGTCCGCGTCTCAGTCCTGAGAATTTTGATATTTTCTGGCTGCAATTGAGCATCCATTCGAGAAAATATGCCAAAATTAGGGTTTCGACGAAACTGAGGAAAACACCATGAGATGATGAAAAATAATTATAAAATAAGGAATGAGGAGGCGTGGGACCACCGTGGTCAAGGCATGGTCGGTCGGTCGTGACCACGGTCCCTTGGTGCCTTTTCCTTAATTTTATAATATTTTGATGATTTTATGAAAAATTCATGAATTTTGAGAAATTTGATGAATTTAGGGAGTTTCCATGAATTGAAGGAGTTTTCATGAGTTTATGGAAGCAAAATATTAAAATAATAAAAACACGGGCGTGTGGGACCATGGAGGCATGGCCGACAGGCTATGAACCGGTCCCACGAGTTTTTCATAATTTTTTAATATTTTTTAGGTATTTTTGATGATTTGAGGGAATTTTTCCTAATTTGAGAGAAATACCATAAAATCAAGGAATTTGATGAATTCAAGGAAAAATGGGATAAATATTAATAAAATATTAAAGCAAAGGGCGTGTGCGACCGGCTAGGGCATGGCCGGCCGACTAGTGGCCCGGTCCCACAAGTTTTCATTATTTTATTTTATTTTATTATTATATGATGATTTGTGCAAAAAATACCATGAAATCAAGGAGTTTTTTCATGAAATTAGAGAAATAATAATAATAATAATAATAATAATAATAACAACGGGCCCTAGCTCAGCTGGTCAACCCCGTTCTCCAAAGGTGATGCGTTTCAGGAGGTCCCACGTTCGAGTCTTCGATGGCGTAACATTGCAGGAATTAACATGGAAGGTGTTGTTAGCTTGCCCCCCTTGTGCCACAATCTCGCCCCCCCTTGGCAAGGTTACCCATGAGGCCCGCTGGTAGGCTAGCACAACAACCTGTTCAATTAATGTAGTAGTATGTCTTTGGAGCCTAGCTTGTTAGGTTTCCAAACTAGTTTCATGTAATCATCGTTCTCCCATTAATGGAAAAAATTTATAATAATAATAAATAATAATAATAATAGAGGTGGAGAGAGAAGCTCCGACGATCGGCAATGGGTTCTTCTGGTGATTGAAAACCAGGATCAATCCATCCCTCGTTCGTGATTCAATGCTATATCTCCCTTTCTCCCCTCTGATTATTGTTAAACTGCATATTGATGCACCTATCTGCCATTGCTTTTTAGGTTTTTCTTTTGAAACTCCAGTTCCAGTTGGAAAACGCAATGCCCAGACCGCGTTTACGATCTGCTACCACTTCTGAAATCATTCATGGAAACCTTGACTCCCAGGCCTCTTCTTCTTCACAGTCGGACAAGATCCATTGTCCTTTTGCTAACTTTGATGGATGTCAAGGGGGTACTGGTGGATTAGGGTATTCCAGGAGTGGATTGATTCGGCACCTTAAGAATCAGCATTTCCCTACTGAAGCTGCCAGGTCGCTCTGCAAGGTGAGAATTCGGAATATAGGGTTATGCTATACTGCATGGGAAAGTGTTCTGCAAGATATGCAATGCTGGATTTGCACCAAATGCATGACCACCCATACTTGGAAGATGCCTTGCAAATCCAAATCTCATGCTGCAGATGTTATACCAGGGCCGTTTAATGGAGTTGGTGTAGATTTCCTGATACATGGTGTAGAGAAACCTATGGTTGTGCCTACGGCCGTAGTTGACGCACCCAATGTCTCAGGTTGTGAGGAAGAAGTCGAGCTTACAGTTGAGTTACTCAATCAAATGTTGCAGCGCCAGATTACTATTGCGGTAAGTATTCCACCGCACTGCAGGCTTCACTTCTCTCGTACATTGAAATCTGCTTTAGATTTTGTTATCGCAAATCCCACAAACCTTGTGGTCTGGTTACGTCTGCTCCTTTTGCCGATTTGCACCCTTAATCTGTATGAACCTAAAAGCTCGAGTGAGGAACGATCTGGTAACAGGAGGAAATTACAGGAAGCTGCGATCAACTCCGCTCTGTTGACTTGGAAGGAGCCTTCTGGGTGTTACATCCTTGTTCAACAATTGCTACTGACTAAACAGCCTCCTAAGCAGCGTGTGGCCAGCAAAAAGAAGTCCAGCAAAAATTTGGTAGCCTGCAGAAAGAAGTTGAGTTACGGTCACTATACCGTTGCTATTCGTATTCTCTCATCCAGTGGTGTTGCTCCTCCAACCCCAGACACTCTTTACGAACTCCAGCAGAAACACCCTTTAGCGCAGCCTCCTGTCATTCCAACAAAATCCATTTCTGCACCTGCTATCTCCATGGGGGCTAGTGATGTTCTTTTGGCTCTTAAGAGTTTCCCAAAAGGGACATCTTGTGGCAGAGATGGCCTCAGAGCACAACATTTATTGGATGCTATGAGTGGTGCTAGCGCAGCTATTACGGATGACCTGCTGCAGTCGATTACTGGAGTTGTGAATCTTTGGCTTGCAGGTAAATGTCCTTCAATTCTCGGTGAGTTTGTTGCCAGCGCGCCTTTGACGCCCCTGCTCAAACCAGGAGGTGGTTTGAGACCCATTGCTGTGGGTACAATATGGTGCAGGCTCTGCTCTAAATTGGCTGCCAATTCCGTTTGTAAAAGTCTAAACCCCTACCTGGGCAATTTTAAATACGGGGTTGGTATTCCGTGTGGAGGCGAAGAGATTCTGCATTCAGACAACAGAATGCTCGAGCTTTGTGGTTCCGATACCTCCAAAACAATGCTGCTGATCGACTTCACCAACGCCTTTAATCTCGTTGATCGGTCTACCATCATAAGGGAGGTACGTGCTCGCTGTCCTAGTATTGCATATTGGGTTGAATTCTGCTACATGAAGCCTGCCAGGTTATATTACCGGGACCATATCCTCTCCCCAACACAGGGGGTGCAGCAGGGAGACCCTCTTGGTCCCCTATTATTCGCACTAGCTTTGCATCCACTCATTGAGAAGATTGCGTCCAATTGCACTCTTGATTTTAACGCCTGGTACCTGGATGATGGCACCATAGATGGTGATACGTTGGAGGTTTACAAGGCCTTCAAGATTCTGCAGGATGTTGGTCCAAGCTACGGGTTGCATTTAAACATTGCCAAGACAGAATTGTTCTGGCCCTCTTTTGATCCGAGGAGGGAGTCTGCTTTTCCGGTTAATATTGGCAAGGATACAGATGGAGTGAAGCTGCTTGGTGGCCCTGTTAGTTTAGACCCAAGCTTTTGCTGCCGCACTGTGGCTCATAGAGTTGACAAAACTATTCAACTTATGGACAAGATTCAAATGTTGTGTGACCCTCAATGCGAACTCCTACTCCTTCGTAGTTGCACTGGGTTATCGAGACTGTTTTTTGCTCTTCACACTACCTGTCCGATGGCCTTGCTGCCTGCTGCAGAGCGTTTTGACAGTTACCTCATGCAGTATCTTCGGCGTCTCGTTGTGGGGGATAATGCTGGTTTTGGTAAGGTCTAACAGCGTCTGGCCACACTGCCGATCAAAGAGGGGGGGCTTGGGGTGCTCAGAATGGCCGATACCATGCATTATTGCTTCCTAGCTTCTCAACTACAGACGCGGCATCTACAGCTCTCTATTCTGAAGACCCCTACAACATCAGACCTTTGCCCTGGTTTTCACAATGTTTTGCTGCGTTTCGAGCAAGCCTGTAGGATTTCATCCCCGAACTTCAACATCAACGATACCGCCCCCAATACATGAAGTCTCCGGCGGCTATCTACTTTGGCGCAGTCCGGGACCAGGTTCCTTCCAGCTTTGCTCCATCTCCTCGTGAGGTTGCTGTTTGGAAGTGCAATAGGCGAGACCATGCCATGGACTTCATTAAAGCTATACCTATACCCGGCCTTGATCAGGATGTTGGGCCTAGACAGTTTAGCTCGGTATTGCAGTATCGTCTAGGCATACCCCTTTTTGATGAAGGCAGCAAATGCTCTTGTTGTGGCAAGCCCATGGATATCTTCGGCGATCATGCCATCCACTGTGCTAGTGAAGTTGGGCTTAAATTCAGACATGATCTGGTGAAAGACATCTTGGATGATATGTGCTTTAGAGCTGGTTTGGTAGTTAGGAAAGAGGTTTCCGTGGGTGTCATCAATGGCAAGGATCTTCGACCTGCAGATATTATGGCTTATAATTGGGAAGATGGTAGAGATGTGTGTCTTGATGTCACCGGTGTTTCCCCTTTCACTAGTGCTAGAACCCGCGGCTCCGCTCCGTGTCATGCCATTTCAGCGGCTGTCACTCGCAAGAATAATAAATATTTGGACGTCTGCTCTTCACTCGGGTATGGCTTTGGGGTGCTGGCCTTTTCCACCTTTAGTGAGCTTGGTACGGATTTTGTTGTTTTTCTGAAGCGAATTAGGAATTGTATGGCACGACATGATGCCAATTTCAAAATGTGCAATTCTCTTTTTCATCGGTTAGGGATCGTTATTCAAAAAGGTGTTGGCGCCCAGCTTGTTGCTAGGTTGCCCACCATTCCTTGTAATGTTGATTTTGATATTGAATAATAATAAAAATAATAATAAAATAATAAGGAACCGTGGGGTGTGGGGCCGGCTGGGACCAAGGCATGGCCGGTTGGCCAATGGTCACGGCCCACACTCCTTTCCTTAATTTTATATTATTTGTTATGGATTTATGGAAGTACCATGAAACCGAGGAGCTTCCTCGAGACGAAGGAGATTTGATCAGATGATAAAATTTTCATCAAATCATGGAAAATAATAAAAATATATTAAAAATATAAAACTGGCGTGGAACTGACCATGGCACGGTCGGTAGGTCGTGTGTCCGTGTTCCCAGCACCTTGGTCAATATTTTTAATTATTTATTATTTTCTTCCCTATTTTGCATAGGTTCATTGTTTCGTTGTATTTTGAAATACTCGTTCGTGCGGTGACTGTTAGTGTATCGTCGTTGAATACACTTTCACCATTTGAATCGGGGCTTACTTAGAGGTAGCCCAGACGTCCCGTTGTTGATTATTTATTACTAATTTTGGAATTCAGTGCAGAATAATTCACAAAACTGGGTAATAAGATGTTTATTATTAATTCATAGAATCAGCTGAGGATTCGACTACGAATTCAGAATAATAAAGTGAGCATTACCATTCCATGGGATCGTAGATCCGACCATAGAATCGGAGTAAGTAAGATTTATCTATTACCATTTATGAGACCAGTTGTGGATTCGATCATGAAATCGGAGTAATGAGATAATATAATTATTGCTATTCTATGAGATCAAGTCGTGGATTCGATCATAGAATCAGAACAATTGTTTATTTCCATTCCGTGGGACTAGTAGCATATTCGACCATGGAATAGGAGCAATTGGTATTGCCATTCCATGGGACCAGTCGTGGATTCGACCATGGAATAGGAGCAATTGTTATTTCCATTCCATGGGACCAGTCGTGGATTCGACCATGGAATAGGGGCAATTGTAATTAGGAATAATTAACTTTGTGGCTCTATACTAGCAGAGCTAGCTGTCTAGGAGCATTAATTATCCCGATATGAGCTTGTTGGTAAGTCATATCCTTTATATAGTCAGGGTAAACTCGTTGTTTGTTCCTGAAGACGTTATCACTCTATACTAGCAGAGCAAGCTGTCTAGGAGCCGTCCATCTCGTGATACTATATAGAAATAATCACTGAAAGTATTCAGTATTCATGAGATATGACGTTGTCCAGTCGTGAGACTACATATCTACATGTACTCTGAGAGAAAGTACTCTCCGTTGAGAATTCGATGAGAGACCCGTGTCTCGACACTCACGTCTGATTGTTGGATCAGAGCTTCGTATAATTATGAGTTTATGATTTTAGCCCTTGTCGAAAATCCACCATCTACAAAACTGTTATGTCAGTCTGCTAGATCTACTTTAATAAGGCATGTTGGCCAGGACATTCCCCTTTATTAGATGAGAGCGTTTCTAATTCCTAAATATCTATGTAGGAAAATTGACTCTCACCTTTGCAAGTTCTGGTTAGGGGAAACCTTAGACCCTAAGGATAGAAAGTTGCATCTTTTAGGGTGGGATATTCTTTGTTCACCCAAGTATGAAGGGGGTTTAGGTTTCAGAAAAGCTAAGTTGAATAACTTGGCGATGCTTGTTAGAAATACCTGGAAAATTGTTGAAAATCCTGACTGCCCTAAAAATGATTTTTAAAATACCAAGTGTCCTAATACTAGTTCTAGGACTTGGAAATGTTTACATGCTATCAAGGAGATCATTAAGCCTTTTATCTCCTATATATTGGGGGATGGTCAATTTTTTGCCCTTTAGTGTGATAAATGGATCCCCGATATGGAATTTGCTACTCATAATCCTCTTATTCTCCCTGATCCTAGCATTATAGTTTCTTACTTCATTAATCCAAGTAATAGAACTTGGGACATTAGTAGACTGAATACCCATTTTGATGATGCTTCTGTTGAGAAGATCGTCACTGTTAGAGCACTGCTCGGTCAAACTCGCATGCGTTGCTATCTCAAGCATGTTTGTCAATGTTAGTGATCAAAACTATAAGTCTTGATTACTAGTCTCTTATAGCTAAGTATCAAACCAGGATAGTAAGTATAAATGATCTCAAGGACTTCATGGCGATTCATCATACAAGTAGAAGGACTACTCAAGGAACCGGTAGAACTTCTCGACAAAAAGGTATGTGGAGACTTGAACTTATCTGTCACTCAAAAGTCTATCTATTCTATCTCCTACTCTTTGAGACAAAAGTCGTATACTATATATATAGACTAGATTATACACATTTGGTATTTCGAGCCGAGTATACATCGCCTATCTATATCTCGAAATATGTGTTGGTAAGCTTTTCGCTTCGACCAAGTTTATCTTTACCTAATGACGAATGTCATGAATGTTTCAATCATTTGGAAATTGCTTTGACGAGAAATGGTGTAACAACTATATAACGTCCTCTAAGAATGTTTCAATGATTGGAATGAGAGTTTAGATTACATAACCAATGGATTCCTCGAACCGAAGTTCTCGAACTTTGTTGATCAAGAGAACCGGAAGAATGGGAAGTGCCAAGTCCGCGAACTGCCGAAATTCTCAAACCCGGGAATTTCTACTGGAATTGACAAACTACTTGCGTGAGCCCGGCCCGCGAACCCAGTCCATGAACCGGCGAAGTTCTCGAACCCGAAAATTTATGCCGGAGTTTGTCAACTCTGTCCGGTGCTTTAAGTCCGCGAACCTAGTCTGCGAACTTGAGAGGTTATATATCTAAAGATGATTTCTGAACTTAATCTTAAAAGACTAAGGAATGCTTTTGCAAACCGTGGATATTAAAGTTCATGAACCGATTCGAGTGAATCAAATCATCTTTGCTTCAATTGTGTCTTGTGTAGTTACATAAGATTTCCTTGCAATTGAACAACTCTCTTAACTAGTTCATCTGAGTCAATTGAACTAGTTATGGTGAAGAAGAACATGGCTGGTATGAAATGCTCTTATGGTTAACCTTTTGGTAAACTATTGTTGAACCAACAATGTACACGTTTGGGTGCGGTTAACAAACCTAGAAGTGTACAGTCAATTGTGTATAACAAGCTAAGTTTTCGATCTAACGGTTGAGAAATATTAGCTTGAATCTAAATCAGGTTTTCATCTAACGGTGGATATTGATTGCTTTGTAATCAAAACCCTGATTTGAAAGACTATATAAGGGGAATATAGCAACTCTGCAAAACTAATCCCCACACGTCCGTGTAATACTAGTTTGCTTGCTAGAGTCGATTCTCCTTTACCCTTTGTTTTTCTTCTTCTAAAACCAGGTTAACGACTTAAAGACTTCATTGGGATTGTGAATCCAGATCGATACTACTTTTATCGTTGTTGTGTGATCTGATCTTGCATCTTCTATCGTACGAGTACAATCATATATATTGGCTTGAGATCGTGAGAGTTCTCCGATAGGAAAGATATAAAAGTAATCACAAACATATTCGTCTCATTGTTTGTGATTCCACAACATCTTATTTCGCTACCATACGATTAAGATTGTTGTGAGGTGATTGATTAATCTAGGTTGTTCTTCGGGAATATAAGACCGGATTATCAATTGGTTCCTGTTGACCTTGATTATTATCAAAAGACGGAACAAACTCTTTTAGGGTTTATCTGTGGGAGACAGATATATCCTTTGATAGACTTGTCTGTGTGAGACAGATTTATTTATTGTTAAAGCCTGTGATTTTGGGTCGTAGCAACTCTTAGTTATGGGTGAGATCATCTAAGGGAATCAAGTGCGCAGTATCCTGCTGGGATCAGAGGCGTAGGGAGTACAACTGTACCTTGGATCAGTGGGAGACTGATTAGGGTTCAACTATAGTCCAGTCGGAAATTAGCTTGGAGTAGGCTAGTGTCTGTAGCGGCTTAATACAATGTGTATTCAATCTAGACTAGGTCCCGGGGTTTTTCTGAATTTGCGGTTTCCTCGTTAACAAAATTCCGGTGTCTGTGTTATTTCTATTTTCGCATTATATTTGTTATATAATTGAAATAATACAGGTTGTGCGTTGTGATCATCATTTTGTATAATCTGACCTTTGGTTGTTGATTATCATTTATTGATCCTTGGACATTGGTCTTTGGTACCGTCCAAGTTATTCCTTGTGTTTGATTAGGACTCGCTGATTTATATTAGCTTGAGTAAATCAAAAGAAGAGAGAGATATTAACTCCTTGAGATACTTTTACCTAGATTGAGTCTGACTGTCTAGTTGATTCTCTAGAAAGTGTTTCAGAGTTAGTCCATACATATTGCTAAGAGAAATATTGGGTGGTGTTATTAGACCCCCGCTTTTTCAATTGGTATCAAAGCAGGCAAACACGTTTAAAGACCTTATAAGTCTGTGTTTGTAGCGATCTGACTCTATGGACAGTAGTGCTATCTCAATAAATGCACCACCAGATCCAGGGATTTCAGAATTCTCTTATATGACTGATTTAATAAAATTTGTAGAAGAAATTCTATCTAAACCTCCACCAGGTTTAAAATCCCTTGAAGTGTTTCAGGGCTTGAAAAGAAGCTTGAGAGCTTATCTCTTGATGTTGAGTTATACCTCCAGAAAGAGAAAGAATCTCTTGACAGGATAAATCAAGTTATGATGAATAATATTCATGTTGAGGTTGATATTGATTTACTAATCAGTGAGAGCAATGCTCCTCCTATGCGTAATCCAATTAGTTGTGATAAACTAAACGAATTACAAGAGGAGTTTAAATCTCAGTCATCTGAGTATATCACCTCAAAGAATGAATTGATTCGTTTCTCAATTCTTGATACTTCCTATCAAGATAGTAGTATTGTCTTCTTTTATGAAGAATCTAGGACGTCTCTTTTTATCAAAAGAGTTTCCCTTCGAAGTACTAAAAACTATTTGCAGAAACTGTTTTTATAAGTTGGAAAACAAGAAATCAGAAAGACAAATCTTTTTGGGTTCTCTTGAAGTTCTTTGATAGACTTATAAAAAAAGTTCCTTGGGTGTTTCTCAACACTTCAAGATGTAAGAGTTGTTGGAAAGAAAATCTTTCTTGGTGCCATGGTGATCAAGACATTGTTCACCTCAACACAACTTGATTGTGTTGAAAGTGCATCCTCACTAAGAAATGCCCTGTTATGTATACGGTGAGGGAAGCACAAGAACTGGGGCATACATATTAAGTTGGGTATGATTTTGAATGTTTGGTAACACGGTAGAATCCGATTGGATTCTTCTAAAATGGTATGTCTATAAACTTGAGTAATATTTGTATTTTTATTTGCCTAGAGTACTTATAAGGATCCATGTACCTTGCTTATCGCTCATTTCTACCTAACTTGATCTGTGTTTAAGGCTCCTTTGTGTTTAGGTTTGAAAATAGTAGTTCGGGATGTTTGGACTTCATGGTACACATACCAAGTATGCATACCATCATTTAAAATCAAAATCCAGGGGTTTAAGTTCGCAGACCCAGTTTGCAAACTGCTCTAAGTCATGAAAATTCGTTTGCAAACCCGTATGCATACTTGCCTGTAGACGTCGATATTCGGTAAAATTGTTTTGGATGCAATTTCTTCGTCCGAACTCGGAATGACCTCATTCTTTTTGCATTCTCTTGCTCTTTGAATTATATTCAAAATGGAGATGGGAATTTATGAATTTGGATGAGTTAAGATTGGTATTTTTCATGTCTCTTGTTTTTGAGTGTTTAGCTCCGTTTTGTTGCACTTGTTCCACTTCTCTTAGACTTGGGCACTTGTATTCTTGGAGTAGTACTCTTCTAAGCTCACTGTAGCTTTTACAAGAATGTTGTTAGTGAATCATAAAGAAGGAAGTTCAAGAATGAGCAGTAGCACGCTTTACTATGGAATTCTTGAATGTTCACAACCATCTTTTGTGAACTATGGTTCATGGTCGTCAATGACTTTAAATGTTCTTCTTTTTTAAGAAAATCTTTTTATACGTCTTTGGTAGCTATTCTTGGTGTAAATCCGGGCGAAAAAGGTTGATTCTACCCTCTAAGGACAAATCATCTTATATGTGCATTACGAGTTTGTCTTGATGCCTAGGAAACTTCTTATGAGAATTTATCCTTGTTTTTTGAGAAGGATTACTAGAGTTTGGAAT
Organism: Papaver somniferum; assembly: GCF_003573695.1. Taxonomy (NCBI): domain Eukaryota; kingdom Viridiplantae; phylum Streptophyta; class Magnoliopsida; order Ranunculales; family Papaveraceae; genus Papaver; species Papaver somniferum. The sequence goes on along the minus strand of NW_020621936.1, from coordinate 9,069,115 downwards.
AACAATTATTGTGATTACACATAACTATGTCCAACGTTTTCATCTTCATGTTTTTATATTTATTGGTTTAAATTCTAAATTTGTTTGGAAGATGATTTTTGCAGTATTAATCTTTATGGTTTTATATATTGCAATTGTTTATGGGATATGTGTGTTTGCGTCTGTGAACTATGATTTTACCATATCTTGTCAAAAGTAAAGTCTTTCGTAAGTCGATATTCTTATATTGATAAAGGAATGAATGGACTTTTGACAAATTCAAAAGTTAAGCCTATATTGTCAATCTTTGATGGAAGATAGGTTAAAATCTTTTGTGTTCAAGGATTATGTCTATTATTGTTATGCATATAATGATTAAAGATATAATGAATCCTTATGTATTCCATAGTAATGATCTTCACTGATCCATATCTTATGTAATACTGTGAGGCTCCGTAATGTGTCTTATGTTGAGCACGATACAACCAAGTTGATCATTTTGATTAGCTTTGTTGGTTGTTCCGTGAGATACTGTATGTTGAGCATTTTAGAACTAAATTAATCATCTTGCTTAGTTATTTAGTTATTACTCCACAAGCTCTCTTGTATTGAGTATATGAACGATTAAGCCAATCACTCTCTTGTATGATTAACTTAGTCGTTGCTCCATAAGTTTCTTATGCTGAGCACAATGAATTAAATTGGTCACTTTTTGTGGTTAATTTGATTATGTATTCCGACTAAATTATTCATGGGTTTACTTATATTGATTGAATTTTTGATATAAAAATTATTCTCATGGTTTTGGTGTCCAATAAAAATCCTTCTTTTCTCTTGAAATTAAGGTCGTTCATTGTTGTTCTTTCGGGAATGACATCAAATGAGGGAGAGTTCTTTTGAACTTGTGCTTAATGGTCATATCTTGAGGGGTGTGCTGCTGTGGAATTTTAGAGGGGTTATCTTGTATCTTTAAACTCCTTGATGAATGCTGTTAGCTTCGGCTATATGATTGCATCTAAATTAGTTGATGTGTGTTTCTTTCTTTCTGTCATGAAATGTCTCTTACGGAAATTTCATGATGATCTCGTTTTTGTACCTTTGCCAATTTTATTGACAAAAAGGGGGAGAATTAATATGTAGTTCATACTACAAATACATATGGTTTTCGAATCATTGTGTAAGGGGGAATGGTTTCCATAATCGAGGAGTGATACATATCACCATAGTATTATTGTTAAAGTTGTGATACAATTGAACTTTAACACTGTGCAATAATACTAGGACAATGTATAACAATGATCAAGACCAATGCTTTCTCATTGTTATAGCTACGGATCTTCAACAACAGTGATGCTAAACTTACAACCTTTGAGATCATTGGAGTACTTGGAAAGGACGAAGATTTCGAGGAATGTTGAAGATTAGATTATGGAATAGGAGTTACTAAAGTTTCATTATCTTTTTTGTATTCTATATGTATTGATAGTTTTGTCACTAAAATTGACAAATGGGGAGATTGTTAGAGCACTGCTCGGTCAAACTCGCATGCGTTGCTATCTCAAGCATGTTTGTCAATGTTAGTGATCAAAACTATAAGTCTTAATTACTAGTCTCTTATAGCTAAGTCTCGGACTAAGATAATAAGTGTAGTTGAGCTCAAGGACTTCATGGCGATTCATCATACAAGTAGAAGGACTACTCAAGGAACCGGTGGAACTTCTCGACAAAAAGGTATGTGGAGACTTGAACTTATCTGTTACTCAAAAGTCTATCTATTCTATCTCCTACTCTTTGATACAAAAGTCGTATGTTGTATATATATACTAGATTATACACATTCGGTATTTCGATCCGAGTATACCTCGCCTATTTATATCTCGAAATATGTGTTGGTAAGATTTTCGCTTCAACCAAGTTTATCTTTACCTAGTGACGAATGTCATGAATATTTCAATCATTTGGAAATTGCTTTGACGAGAAATGGTGTAACAACTATATAACGTCCTCTAAGAATGTTTCAATGATTGGAATGAGAGTTTAGATTACATAACCAATGGATTCCTTGAACCGAAGTTCTCGAACTTTGTTGATCAAGAGAACCGGAAGAATAGCAAGTGCCAAGTCCGCGAACTTCCGAAGTTCTCAAACCCAAGAATTTCTGACAAACTACTTGCGTGAGCCAAGTCCGCGAACCAGCGAAATTCTCGAACCCGAGAATTTCTGCTGGATTTTGTAAACTCTGTCCGGTGCCTTAAGTCCGCGAACCTAGTCTACGAACTTGAGAGGTTATATATCTAAAGATGATTTCTGAACTTAATCTTAAAAGACTAAGGAATGCTTTTGCAAACCATGGCTATTAAAGTTCATGAACTGATTCGAGTGAATCAAATCATCTTTGCTTCAATTGTGTCTTGTGTAGTTACATAAGATTTCCTTGTAATTGAACAACCTTCTTAACTAGTTCATTTGAGTCAATTGAACTAGTTATGGTGAAGAAGAACATGGTTGGTATGAAATGCTCTTATGGTTAACCTTTTGGTAAATTATTGTTGAACCAACAATGTACACGTTTGGGTGCGGTTAACAAACCTAGAAGCGTACAGTCAATTGTGTATAACAAGCTAAGTTTTCGATCTAACGGTTGAGAAATATTAGCTTGAATCTAAATCAGGTTTTCATCTAACGGTGGATATTGATTGCTTTGTAACTAAGGCAAAACCCTGATTTGAATGACTATATAAGGGGAATCTAGCAACTCTGCAAAACTAATCCCCACACGTCCGTGTGATACTAGCTTGCTTTCTAGAGTCGATTCTCCTTTAACCTTTGGTTTTCTTCTTCTAAAACCAGGTTAACGACTTAAAGACTTCATTGGGATTGTGAAGCCAGACCAATACTACTTTTATCGTAGTTGTGTGATCTGATCTTGCATCTTCTATCGTACGAGTACAATCATATTGAATTGCTTGATATCGTGAGAGTTCTTCGATAGGAAATATATAAAAGTAATCACAAACATCTTCATCTCATTGTTTGTGATTCCACGACATCTTGTTTCGCTACCATACGATTAAGATTGTTGTGAGGTGATTGATTAATCTAGGTTATTCTTCGGGAATATAAGACCGGATTATCAGTTGGTTCCTGTTCACCTTGATTATTATCAAAAGACGCAACAAACTCTTTTAGGGTTTATCTGTCGGAGACAGATTTATCCTTTGATAGACTTGTCTGTGTGAGACAGATTTGTTTCTTGTTAAAGCCTGCGATTTTGGGTCGTAGCAACTCTTAGTAGTGGGTGAGATCAGCTAAGGGAATCAAGTGCGCAGTATCCTGCTGGGATCAGAGGCGTAGGGAGTACAACTGTACCTTGGATCAGTGGGAGACTGATTGGGGTTCAACTATAATTTAGTCCGAAGTTAGCTTGGAGTAGGCTAGTGTCTGTAGCGGCTTAATACAGTGTGTATTCAATCTGGACTAGGTCCCGGGGTTTTTCTGCATTTGTGGTTTCCTAGTTAACAAAATTCTGGTGTCTGTGTTATTTCTATTTCCGCATTATATTTGTTATATAATTGAAATGATATAGGTTATGCGTTGTTATCATCAACTTGTATAATCCGACCTTTGGTTGTTGATTATCATTGATTGATCCTTGGACATTGGTCTTTGGTACCGTCCAAGTTATTCCATGTGTTTGATTAGAACTCGCTGATTTCTATTAGCTTGAGTAAATCCAAAGAAGAGAGAGATATTAACTCCTTGAGATACTTTTACATAGATTGAGTCTGATTGTCTAGTTGATTCTCTAGAAAGTGTTTCGGAGTTAGTCCATACAGATTGCTAAGCGAAATATTGGGTGGTGTTGTTAGACCCCCGCTTTTTCAGTCACCATTCCCTTAAGCCATTTATGCACTCATGATAGGAGGATTTGGGATCTTTCAAAGGATGGCAGATTTACCTATAAATGTGCTTACTTGGGAATCAGAGGATTTAGATCCTCCCCTTGTAGTAAACTTTGGAAGCGCATTTAGAAAATTAGAGTACCTCATAGAATTCAAACTTTTACCTGGAAAGCTGCTAGAAATGTTATACCTACCAGAACCGTTATTCATTCTAGGACCCCTATGAATGGGGTTGATTGCCCTAGATACTTACATCCTAATGAGTCATTCATGCATGCTTTAGTCTTATTCCCTTTTTCTAGTCGAGTTTGGTTTTTATCTTCCCTGTGTGTTAATGCCCAGGCTTTTAATAACAATACCTTTATTGAGTAGTTGATGTTCTGGTTAATTGATCCTGATTCTAAGCTGCATGATGAATCTCAGTGTTTGTTTGTTACTATTTTATGGACCCTGTGGAGCAGTAAAAATTTGTTAGTTTTTCCAGAACACTAATGAATCCCATTTAGTTGTCGTAAACCGATCTAGAGATATGTTGTTAACCAGAAAACCCATAATACCTATTAGCTCTTCCATATCTACTAGTTTGCTGGACAAATGGATGCCCCCATCTTCCGGATGGATAAAATGCAATACCGATGGTTCCTTTAATGATGCTTCTTTGAACAATGGGGCAGGCAATGTGATGAGAGACTTCACAAGTAAAGATTCTTTTTGTGTTGTTATGATTTTTGAAGTGGAATCTTCTGAAGAGGCTGAAGATAGAGCTATCTGGGCGGTGATAAATAAAGCAGTGGAGCAGAATCTTTCTCACATCATTATAGAGAGTGACGCTCAAGATCTCATCAATCGTTTTTCTTCTGGACAGTTTTATGGTGATTCTAGAACATATGCTATTTTTAGAGACATTAAGTTGTTTGTTTCTGGTTTAAAAGCTTGTATTTTCTATTTTCGACCTAGAGTATGTAATCATGTTGCACATGAGCTAGCCTATCTCAATGGGGAAAAAAACATAAGTCTACTCTGTACCTTTAATCTGGTTGTTGCCCGTTATTGAGGAGGATCATTAGCCTTGTTGAAAGCCTTCATCTATAAAGAAAAAAAATAATAATAACAAATAAAAACATTTATTCATGATCAAAATCTCTTTGTTTAGAACAAAAATATTTTTGTTAGGGATGGATGGGCGGCAAGTAGACTGAGATGGGCCGCACAAAAAAACTTAGCAGTTGAGAATAATTTTCCCTGGAGATATAAAAACAACATTCATATGGATTTTCCCATTAAGTTTCTCTTTTGTTTGCCGCCGTAAAAAACCCTAATGGATAATTTATAACAGTCTTAATAATTTTTCCTTCCACCGTTGATAAGAAGTGCAGAAACCTTACAGCGATTCAAGCCTAATGAAGTTGAGCAAACAAATTATAACTACTCGTTTTGTGCTACTGAAACGGAAGAAAACTAATAAGAGGAATAAGAAGAAACCTCAGCAACCAATGCCGAGACCTACAGGAGAAGACGTCGATGCACTGCATGTCCTTCCTGAAGAACTCATCCTCGAAATTCTGCACAAGTTTCCTGTCGAATCTCTCTTAAATTTCAGGTGTGTCTGTAAGAATTGGAACATCCTATTCAGAAACCCTAACTTTATCAATAATAAGTTCAATTTACTTTTAAAATATGACAAAAAGCTTTACTCTTTAGATTATAATTCATCAGCATCATTGTCAGATACTTCTCTTAAAGAAAATCGTAGTCAGACTAGTCCAACTGGCTGGATTTGGGTAGGGGCCTGGGTCCGGCTTTAGCCTAACAAAAAAAAAATCTTAAAGAAACTCGTTATCCACTCAAGTGTATGATAGGTGGTTTAAAAATATTGGGTTCTTGCAATGGACTGGTTTGCTCAAGTCATTGTGGTGGCGTAGTTTGGAACCCAACTACTAATGAATATAAAGTAATACCAAGGTCAACAAAACTATCAGCTGGATTTCGATCCACATCTTTTCCTGGATACATTAACTTTGAATATGGGTTTGGTTATGATGCATTAAGTCAAGACTACAAGTATGTAAGAATTGTGGGTCGTTCAAGTTCAACTCAGGGAAAGTCTGAAGTCGATGTCTATTCATTGAAATCAGATACTTGGAAACGTATCCATCATATTCCTTATATTATTTCTAATGGACCAAGTGTATCAGCATCGGGGGTGTTCTGTAATGGAGCTCTTCATTGGATTGCAAAATCTTATTCAGGAAACAGCCGCAAAGTTTTAATCGCTCTGGATCTTGGAAATGAGAGTGTTCAAGAGACCCCACAACCAGAAAACTTGGATGTCGGAAATTTTGGTGCTTATAGATATGGCATTGTGTTGGATAAGTGCCCAGGCATGCTTTGTAGTAGTCATATGGATGGTTATGAAGTATGGATGATGAAGGACTATGGAGTGAGAGAATCTTGGACGCACTCTATAAGATACCCACCCTCATTGATGTTAAGTCTGTTCAGTCAGTTCAGTACTTGAGGAAGATGGAGTATTTAAAAAACGGCGAGAGGAGGATTTGGTTGTGTATAACCCAAAGGAAACAACAACTAGGATTCTTAAGCATAGTAAAAATGGTTTTTCAGGGGTATTCCAAGTAGTGACTTATGCAAAGACCTTAGTTTCACTCAACTCTGGTACATATGTGGGGGATACAGCGCAGGAGAAAAAAGATAAGGGGAAAGCATTAGCGGGCATTAGGATTTAGGGGTTGAAGCAACATCGTGAAAGAAAATCCCAAGTAGATCTATAGACTGATTTACAAATGGGAAATTAAATTAACCTCTTTCTAGGGAGATTTTTTCAACTTCAGAAGAAGCTTCTCGACCTGTTGAATACTGTTTCATCTTCCAGATGTTAAGTTCCGGTTTTGAAGTATTAGATTTTGTTTTTTTGATTTTCTCTTTTCGAAATATTAGATTCTTAAATCATATGTCGAAATATTTTACTCCTCTTTTTAAGTTTGTTGATTAATTGGTTATGTTTTCATGGGGCGTGTTATCCAACTAACCATCTGTCCATCTAGCTGTCTGTCTTCTAATGCTAAAGCTGCTGCTGTGCTGTAATTACAACCGAGTAATTAGGAGGCAGATTTTTTATCTGCATTTGCCGTTAATGTAAGTTATTCAATCTCTTCTTATATTAGTCTCTTGTCTTAATTATACCTTTTAGAAGTATATACATGTTTGGTTTAAGTGGAAAAATGCCCCAATTTGGACTACAACGTTGTGAAAATGCCCTGGACGTTAGGCAAAAGATCAAAATGCCCCATTCCGTTACTTTTACCTTGAATAGTCAAAATCAGTCAAAATTAGTCAAAATGCCCCATCTTGACGAGTCAACTGTATTGTGAATTGGCGATTTTGCCCTTCAATGAAAATGACGGTAGACATGTTGCACGTGTGCTTATAATTTCGTGAGACACGTGGAAAATAAAACATTGACACGTATGCAATGTAAAACGATGACACGTGGACTGTGGCCGACACCTGTACCTACGAGCGGGTTCGTACGTCTGCTTCTAGTCTCATCTTCAACCTTGGTGTTTCAGCCACAGGAAAAAAAAAAGAACCAGACCGATACAGAGAGGGAGATCGAGAGACAGAGAGAAATTTCCAAAAAAGAGACACAGAGAGAGATCGAGAAAGGAGAAGAAAAGTGAGGAACCAGATCGAGAAGAGAAGATAGATGAGACGGAGAAGATAAGATCCGCGTTCGAGAACATTGAAGAACAGGTAATTTCCCTTTCTTCGTTAAACCTTAATTTTTTTTTTTACGATTTCTGATTTTCGATTCGTTTGTTTTTCTTGATACCCAACCTTGTGAAAATGGATTTATGAACTTAGGGTTTCAGAGACTTGAAATGAAATTAGGGTTTCAGAAGTTGTAACTAGGGTTTCATGAAACGAAATTAGGGATTATAATTTGGGGTTTTTCAATTTTAGCAGATGAAATTGGTTTGTATGATGATTTATAATTGTGTCTTTGTCTCTCTTTCTCTGAATTTTGTCTATCTCTTTTGCTTTATAACCATGCCGTGGCTAAGAATTGAATGAATCTACTAAGTGACCTTTGATTTTAGTGTATTGATTAATTTTGATTACTGCATGATAACCTGTATCTTATATGTTTCAAATTGTATCCACACTTTTCAAATGACCTTTGGATTTAGTGTTTTAGTAACTTGAAGTGCCCTGACTTGAATGCGCACTAGTATAATTAAGGGATAATTTGTGTTTTTGTATATAATTGAGTGTTTGTAGTACAATTCTATTAAGTTGGTCACACTTTTCTACAATTAAATTAGTAAGCAATTGAATTAGGGTCTCAGATAAACAAATTATGTTCAATTTAGCATTTTTATTGGTGGGGTTAGTGGGCTTGATATTTGAAAAGTAAGCATTTTAATTTATGTAACCCCTGTAACAAATTGGGACACTCTTTGAATACTCTGAAGATTTTGATAATTTATGTATTTGGAGACATATCTTACTGAAATTATAAAGAGTTTTAGACACAAAATGAATGGCACATAAAGGTACTGAATGCATATATATCCAGTCAGCTCAGTCAGTTGAACATATGAAAACCACAGTCTGTATTATTTTCGTTTATGATATGCCATCATGGGGAGTTGTTTCACATATGTGTCTAGTGCTCGCTGTAGCAGTGTGAAGCTTAAAAAATGAAAACGGTTCTGAAAATCTATGATCTCTTTTTTTCAAGTAATCATTCGTTATTTCTCGACTGTTGTTACTCCTCGTTCCGTGCATAACAATAACTGAATCGATCGATTCATTTTGCTTTTTCCATTTTGTACTCTTAAAATGTCTAGCACATGTTTCATGTTATGTCTTTGAAATTGGATCTTTGTTGTCTCCAATACCACATTCTCTCAACTAGGTTCTCATAGAGAGACCAGGGATAGTGAGATCGGATAAACAGATAAATAGAGATTCATTTTTAAGGCCAAGATCACCTAGGGTCGGTAAGAAAGGGAATACACATCTTGGGACATAGTTTAAGGCAAGTATTTCGTTAAAGAGTGGTAGTTTACAAATTAATTGTAATTTTTCAGTGCCTCAATATTAGAATATTGGACTCTTTAGTTGCACTCTAGTTGTACTATTCTATATAGTCTATACTACTACCAATCAGTTAGTCTAGTGATAAAATGGTTAAAGGTAACATAATTTGATAATGCTTATGCATAATTTGACTGGGAATGCTGTAATTTTCGTATCCCGGTCGTACAGGTGCCTTGCCTTAATGGTTCTTGAATATAGAAAAATGCAGTCTCCTCACTTTATATCTGTATTCAATTCACCATGACTGGCACTGCATTCTCTGTGAGAATCAACAGGACAAGTATCCAGTTCACATTATTAGTGATCTTTTAATTTTTGTGGATGTTTTAAATTGTATAAGTTGCTTTTCAGTCTTTTGTTTGTTGTGAAATGTAACTTGAAGTTGCCATGTCTTGCATTTACACTAATTAGGTGACTAATGTAAAATCATATAGTGGTTAAGTGTGAGCAATTACCCTTGTAATATCACCCTATAAGCTTGCTGCAATAGAATGAACTCTGTGTAGGGCTTATTAAATGTTTCATTGATTTGTTTTATTTTTATTTAATATTTCAGGATGGATAGTGAAAATAGGGATTTCTGGATAACTGATATAGGTGGCAGATTCAAGGACTTGTTATGATTGTAAAGCTGGTACAAGTGGAGAGGAATTTATGGCTATGCTAAAGAGAAGATTGGTAAGGGAACAAGGTATGATTCCAAAACTTGGATTGTATTTATTTAATGATGCGCATGGGGATGCTGATGATAAGTGTGAATCAGAAGAGGAAAGCCTTGTCTGCACCAACTTCTGCATCAAAGAAATCTGCTGATATACCACTATTTACTATTGTCAAATGGCAAAGAAGCTGCTACTACACCATCTTATTCTTCAGATGGTTCCCTGAAAAAGGGTAAGACAACTGCACAATCCTCCTCTACTGCAGCTGATGTTGGTGCTAAAAGGAAGGTGCCACATCCATCTACTTCTTCTACACCTTCTACTGCATGTTTTAACCGGAATTATAATGGTCATGTTAAGATTTCTAGCCAAACAATCAACATTACTGAACCATCATCAAAAAGGGTTAGAAAGCCTAACTCTAAATATCAGTAATGTCAGAAATCCTTTTTCAATTATGTTTTTTTTAGCATTTCTAGACCTATGAAGTTTTCATGGCAGATATACTAGTTGCTAGTTTATGTTTAAGAGTTTTAACAGTCTTTTGTTTATAAATCTATAGTTTTATTTAAAAAGTATGGAGACAATCATGGTTTTATTTCTTAATTCATGAGTTAACAGGCTTTTGTTTATAAATGTATGGTTTGAATTGATGTTCAGTTAATTTGTAGCGGTTAGTTTGAATAAATGGCATACGTGTCGCAATCCTAGTTAATAGGACACGGTGGTCATTTGTAGAAAATAACAATCATTTCGGTAAAACACATCCTCATCTGGGACCGTCCATTTCTGATTTTTTTTGCCACGTGTCACCTTTTTAGTACACGATGGGAAAATGCCCAGAAGCCAAAACAATCACCCTTATGCCATCTTTTTTTATCAAAAGGGTATAAATGTCTTCTTATCACGCGTGCAGACCGCATGCTTCTGAATTTGACCACTTAACCATGTCTAACGGCAACTTTAACGGATTGGGGGATTTCGATATCATTTTGGGGCATTTTAATCTTTCTCCTAACGTCTGGGGCATTTTCACAACCATGGTGTCTATTTTGGGGCATTTTGCCACTTAACCCTATATGTTTCTCTTTCCACAAGGAGGCTGATTCTTGATCTGTTGTTATTGCTGTAAGTTATGCTCTTCTTGTGGTCCAATTTCAATTTGTATACATGTCTCTTTCCACTTATGCATGATTTTATTTAGAGTGAATTGGATTTGGAAGCCTGCTTTAGTGATTTAGTTTGTTGATGATGATACTAAAACTCTCTATCATGTGCATTTGTTCTTGTCGAGGATTTAGCAAGTTCGCTAAAAAATTACGTTGAATCAAATATAATAAGAAGTACGCTAGCTATGATAACTTATTGAGAACTTCTAGCTAAGAACACCAACAAATATGTAACCGACATTTGGAGATTAAGGTCATTCATGAACAAGAACTCCATCTATCCTTTACAGGTACAGACTTTCTCTTGCAGAACCACTCAAAAGATTGTTCAAAAGAGCTCTTCTTTGGTTTGCAGAACCCTGTTTAAGATTAGAACCCTTCAAATAAATTTATTTTCTTTTTAGATCGATGTGTGAATGTTGGTTGGGGGTCTCCGCATGCTCTCTAATATTTCTCAACGATAGTTTTTACGGATGAGCAACCAAGGATTGAGGAGTGACTGAATTCTGATTAAATGAATGACATTAACTATTGGAACTCGGAAGTACTTGATATTAAAGCATGTCATCTCTTGTTCTCCGAATATTTCTCGTTGACGCATCACATCTTGATAGCTTGTGTAAATATGACTAGAACATGATGATCCATAACTCCTTGCTTATTAGTGCATAATAAAAGTAGAACAACTTATTTCCTGGGGTCATTCTTCTGAGTCTCATCAAGGATTGGTTGACCAAAAATTAAACATACATCAAAATCTATGTTCAGACCTAAAGTTGTAGGTTTCTTTCTGTACAGTCAATTGCAGCATTTTCCATATTTACTTTGTGTAGATATGTTTAGAACGTAATGGATTCATAACACAGAGAAGTCTATTCATTTCTTGGGGTTAATCTTTCAAGGCTCGTCAACTATATTGGTTGACTAAAAATTAGACATTGTTCTGTATCTAGGTTGGTACCTAAATCTGTCTCATTATGTGCAGCCGTAGGCTGCATAAGGAAAGATTATTCAGGAGACCGAGTAAAACCTTTTTACCGGTCTAAAATAGGGAGAAAAGGTGAATCTTCTTATTGGGAAAGCTAGGTGAAACAAGTTTGATAGTCTGGGTCTAGCAATAGATATTTGTTTTTCCGCTTTCATCTTTAAATCTAGAGAATATGTAAAGATAGAAGAACAGAATATGGATGCCTTATTTTCCTTAATCAACCTTTTTTTCTTAAGAGTTTAAACCTCTTTACAAAGGCTGTAATGGTGAGGGCATATATAGAGAATCAAATCTACAGTTGAGTTCCAATGGGAACATTCTATTCAACAAAGTTTTTACGATCAAAATTCGGTTCATCTCCTAGAAAAGAAGAAAATAATCAACGTCTGTCGGTTGGCAATCTTAAAAGTATTTCGGTGTTCCTAGAACTATGGATGCTCAGCTTTGGCCCCACAAAGTGATACAAGGAATAGGATATCTCTACTCCTTGCTACTTTCTGTTTAGAATCACAAGGTAAGGAGTTGGCAAGCAAATATCAAACTCCCAATTTTGACCAAGTTACAATGAGCAGAATGTAACATCCCGGCTTCGAATTCCAGGTCGGCCGTCCTAAAATCCTAAGAATGGCATATTCATGGACCATTTTACACACTTAAATCGTCATACCAACAAATAGAGATCGGGTTACTGTATGGAGCACATTCATATTTATCCATAAATAAATAAATTTACTCAAATGAAGTTGATAAGGAAAATTAAAAATTAAAATGAATCTAAAAAAATATCCTCGACTCGCAGTCGGTCTCCCAAATAAATGCGAAGAATTTATTTAAAATAAAAAAAGTTTGTTCCTCGGAAGAAATCAATAAAACATTTTAGCTAGTTAAGCACCTTGAAAATACTGACGAAGTAGCTTGCAATCTAAGAGCTAGGTTTCTCTAAGGTACTGTCTCCTGAAAAAAATAGTAGTAGGTTGGGTCAAATCTCAACTGATAGTAGGCTTTCGCACGCTTATAATATCGATAGATTATTGTGAACACGTAAATCACGAAGGCATCTATATGTTCACAAATAATATTCACACTCTATGTACCGACTCGTGCTGATAATACAATGGCATTGATTCCTTGGCTCAAAACCTTCGGGTTTATCATAGCCTTATCTAAGAACATCGCGAGTGGAGTTTACGCAGGGGAAGATAAAGAAAACGAAGCATAAAAGTAAAACTCATGAAGCGTTAGGCAAATATAAAGTGCTGAAATGTAAATAAGACTGGGATTTACGTGGTTCGGCACTAAGGCCTACATCCACGGGGTTGTTGTTTCACTATGTACTTGATGGTTACAAAGTTAGTCGAGTGACTTTGGGGTTTACATAGGTCTGTATATTGTAAAGGACTAACTTACACACAATCTTTCTCTCTCTTTCTCCTCCTGATTTTTCCGATCCCCTTACTATTGGTGAAGAGGGGGTATTTATAGGGTTAGAGTGTGGGACCCACCTCTGAGGACCGTTGGAACCTTATCTTCTTGTGTTTTGTGTCCATCACGCGGGGGTCTTCGTTTATTACTTCATCACGCAGAGTCGTCTTCGTTCGTTCCACGGGTTGATCGACACGTATGTTGCTCAGAGTGTTTAATGCGGGTAGTTGAGGTGCCTGCTCGTGTCAGGCAAGTGTCTTCTGCCCCTGTCACATCCATGCCAGTTCATTTTCTCTCCACCGTTGATCTTGGCTTCTTTTGGGGATGAGATAAAGTAACTCTTCGGGAGTTATCTGGTGCTCCGCAGTACATCGTGTTACCGGTACGTCTTTTTAACTTCTGCCCTAAGATTTGTTCGGGCAAAGATCCAACGTCGGCTGGATGGGCATCTTGGCTGTGGGAACATGTCATCATGCTTTGATGACTTTGGCCGCATGCTCTCCACGTATGTTCCTATATACACGTGTTTGATGATGAAATATGTGCACACAATTTGCCCCTTTTCTTCGGGCTTGAGTGTTTAGTGGGAGCATTGAAGAAAACAGTCGTTACATATTCTTCCTCTCTCCTAATAACTTCTGTTTCGTATTCGTGCATTAACTGCTCATTTAATGGGCACGTTTCCCATTCCTCACTTAACTTCCTTCTCTTTCTTTCGAGTATATTAAGGAGGGGAGAAAAATTAATTTCATTCTCCTTCGAAAATTAATTTCATTCTCTGTCATTCTTTGTTCTTCAACCATTAAATTCTCTGTCTTAGCATTTATCACGCTCCCTTCTTCATTGTTTCTGGTTTGTTTCATTATCTGTCAGTCTTCATTCTTTGTTCTTCGACCATTAAATCCTCTGTCTTAGCATTAATCACGCTCCCTTCTTCATTGTTACTGGTTTGTTGTCCTCTTCCTGCTGCTGTTTGTGGTGGTAAGGTTTCTTTTCTTTGTTCCTTTTGTTTTAAGCTGTGTTGGTTGTAAATTTTCTGCTGTTGATCGTATTGTAGCCTCCCATTTTTGTTGTTGTCGTCCTTGTTTGTGATGAAGAACCCTTTTCTAATGCTTGTATGCTAGTTTTCCCCTGTCCTTCGTCGGAAATCAAGGAAGCCATTGTTTTACGTGTATTGATTGGACTTTTGAGTTTGGGGTTTTTAGGGTTTCTGTGCTATGTTGAGATGGACTGCTAATTTTGTGGTTTTTTGATCTTTGGTAATGACCTTGTGTTTGTTCCTAACTTGTTTATGTTGTATCTCTTCGCAGCCATGTCTGACCGTCCGCGTCTTCCTCATCAAACTCCGGGTTCTATTCTACCGAGATCCCCTCCGCGCAGAGAGTCTCAAATGGATCCCTGTGGTATCAGAGTTTCTTCTTCAGGGGAGAAGGCCTCTCCTCCTAGGAAAGATGGTCCTTCAACAAATCCTTCCGGGTCTCGAAACGCTGCCGAGCGTGCGGTTTCTCGTCCTCGTGATGACGTTAGGTGTGCACAAACACCTCCTCGTGCTGTTGCTTTTGATGTTCCTCCTCTGCGTTCAGTAGTGCCTGTGCAGCACCCTCTACCGCCGCCTCCAGTACTTCCTCTCAAAGGTAAGAACACCAAAGGTTGTGTCCCAAGGACTGAATCGTCTAAAAATCCTTCTTTGAAAAGACGAGCTTCCGAGGCTTTTGTTGGTTCGTCCGACCCCGCGGAACAGGATGAGGCTGCCCCGGTGATACGCAGTGTTCCGGTCAGCAAGAAGAAAGTAACGTTCAAGCATATTGACCTTGAAGTTTTCAAGGAAAAGCATGAGCTTCAAGCCTTCGAGGTTCGTTTCTATGCCCCTGAAGATGATATTACTTATGAGCTCCTCTCGAAGTATCAGTTTGACGAGTTCCATCTGTTGACTACGGTTGGAGCTTTCGAGGCGGGTCTTATGCTGCCGTTGTACAAGTCTGGCGACTCCTTCTATTACGATGTGCTTGCTGGTCGTGAAGGCTCTTCTACCAATACTCACATCCGTTCCGTGTCGCAATTATCGGGGAATTATCTCCGTGCACTGAAGGAGTGTTATCTGCGGAGTAAGGGACAGACGACGATGACATGTTACGTTCCAAATCCCGCGTAGAGGGAATGGTACACTCCTGAAAACTTCAACAACTCTTTTGGCGATTACGTCAATAGTAGGAATCGTAAACCGTGGAGTGTTAGCATTCGGAATCTCGCTGTTCCTCGGGGTGAGATTCGTCTGTTAAGTGAGGTCAGCGATGCCAAACTGAAGTATGTTCCGGGCACCGAGGGGTCTAGTCAGCGGAAACTTTTTCTGGCCCGTGAGAGGATCAAGCGTGACCATGACTACGAGTGGCACGCTACTGTGATCGAAGTTGTTGGTCCTTGGGCGTACGGTTGGATTCCCGATCCATGCGGTTGGCGTCCTTCTGGGAGTAGCAGGCCACGTGAATCTCCTCCGGATCGTTATGGATATTTCTGTCCCTGGCGTTTAAACTTCGCACGTATGAACTTTCCGTATGCCCTCGACGTCGTTGAAGGGGACGAGGAGGAAGGTTCTGGTGCTATACTTCCACCGAAGAATGCCACTACTGCTAAGGTATGGTTATTTCAGTTTCTGGCCGCGCTTGTTCGAAGAGTAACTCTGTGGAACATGTGTTGGTTTGCAGGTTTCGAAGAAGAAAAAGATTGGGCCGAAGCAGTCTTCTACCATTGTGATGGGTGAGGCTGAGGTTCATGAAGAAGTTACCAGTCCGGTAAACGAAGAGTTTTCCGAGGATGAGATTTCTGATGGGGAAGAACGTACTGATACTTCCCCCCCTAATGTTGAGGATATTGGTGCGGGTTTTGAAGGGGATGGAGGAAATAATGCCGCGGTAGCTGATGGCAGTGTTCTCGCTGATATGTCAGTCCCTGCTGGTGATGCTGCGGGAACTCTCCCTACCATGTCTCAAGAGTTCTCGTTTGACCGGGTTTATTCCGCAGGGGATCTCCTTGACGATGCTCTTGATTTTCCTGAAGACTTCTCTCTACTTTCCCCCAATGATGATTGGGATGTGCTCGGGGGGTCTGGTAAGGAAGACGCTGCTGTTCAGGACGGAGGCGCGGGTGATCACGATGTGCGTGTTGATGCCGAAACTTGTGTTGATGAGGCAATATCAGCCAAGGGGAAGTCCGTGGTTGATTCGCCTTCTGAGGATTTCCCTCATTCGCTGACATTTGAGGGTGAGGACACCATAATGGATTGGATTAAGAAAAAGGGTTTGCTGTTTGTCCCTCATCCTGCCCCGGTGGTTGCTGGTGAAAAGGATTCCGATGCTTATACCCGTCGGATGATGGAACTATCTTCTAAGGCGCGGGTATCTGAGATGTGGGGGAAAAGTTTGAGTGTTCCCGAAGCTACCCTTGTACCGGAGCCTCCTACTTCTGTCGAGGGTATGATGGCCATAGCCGACGGTTACCAATATGGTTTTCCTCAGCAGCGTGTCTTGGAGGTAAGTCTTCGTACCTATCCCTTCGTGATGATTGAATCCTTCAGTGTAATAATGTTTGCCGTTTTGATGTATAGATGATGAGGAGTGAGCATTGTAACCATGTGTTGTATCAATTCTTTAAGGAGAAATCTTTGAAGATGGAGGCTAAGCTTTGTCATAGAGTAAAGGAATTATCTGCGGCGGAGGTAGAAATAGAAGAACTGAAGAGAAGCCTTAAAGAGAAAGAAAGGCTGGGTGAAGCGGAGGCTGGGCTTCGTTCAGAGCTTGCTGTCGTTCGTGCTGAGTTAGAGCAAACTCGCGGCCAAGTTTCTGCTTTCACAGGTTTGATTCTTTTTCCTCTTTTACCCTCGCTGTGCGTCGTAATTCCTTTATATTCCTTAGTTGTTCTGTCTGAGTCTCCCCACCCTATCTCCAGTGGGTGGCGTCCCCGAGTTGACATGGCTTCGAAACGAAAGGGCACGGCAAAAATCTCGTATCAAAGAGCTGGTCGAGAAAATTAAGAGTGAAGCCAAAAAGTGGGACGCGCGAGCTGAGGTATGGCGCGAAAGGCATGTTCAAATGGTTGATATGCAGAATCTGTATAACCATGACCGTACTTTGTTCAATGGTACGCTGCTGTGACAAGGGAGAATCTGCGGGAATCCCGTGAGCGAACTTCATTGTTGGAGTCTAGGATACATCTTCTGGAAGAGGAATTACGAAAGTCTCGCTCCCTTCCTTTTCCAGGAGTTAATGAGAGCATGCTGTGTCTTACCAGAGAACGGAACGATGCTCGAGCCGAAGTTTGGGCTCTAAGCAAGGCCCTTGCTGCGTCTCACGCTGAAATAGCGCGTCTGGCTGAGTCTGAGAGAAATATTGAAGTATGTATGTACAGACTTGGCAAAGGGGTATCAGAGATAAACAATGAGGTCAACCATCTTCGTCACATGGATTCGATGAAGCAGGTAGAACTAGATGCCAGTCAATTTACTCTCACCAACCTTCAACTAGATTATAAGAAATTATCCGCGGAATATGACCATCTTGATGAAAGTGAGATGCGGTTGTTAATGAGTATGAAGAGGCTTCGGCTTGTGTCGAAGGTATAACTCTATTTCATCGAGTGTGATTGTGTCTTTTCTGTGCTAACTCCCTTGTGTTGTCTTTTTCAGAGCTCGAGGGACAACTCCGCGTTGCAAATGAAAAATTTGAAAAGGCTCAATCTTCCTTAGCGCAGCAGGAAGAACAGACTAATCATTTTAAGAGTTTGGCGGCGTCCCGCGAAGAGGCCGTTGGTGCAGCTTCTAAAGAAGTGAATCGTCTATCTTCGTTGTTATCCCAAGCCCAACAGCGGACGACGGTTATTATGCATAAGGCTCGGTGTCAATTGGTTGAGGAGACAAACAAGATGCTGGAGAAGATTGAGCTTGGCCTTAAGACCGAGCATGGCCTTGTGAAGAGATATCCGCGGCGTCCAGTGCCTGCTTCCTTGACTGACTCCTCGGGACCCTCATCTGGTGGGAGCGTCCCTTCAACTCTTCGGAACAACCCTGCTGATGGGGCGACATCATCTAAGTAGAGACCGCGGCATCATTATCCTTCCGTTGTAAATTTTGCTAATATTTTGTAAAAAAGAATATTTTTGATGTATATTCCTTGTAAATTTTTGATGTGTAATTTTACAATCCATGGCCTTGCCGCTTTTTGTAACCAACCTTTATGAAATGGATCATTTTTTTGATATACCTGCAATATCAGTTATCGTTTATTTTAGGCATTGTGATGAAATATGCTAAAAACAAAAGAGTTTTTAAAGTGTTTGGGTGCGATACCGAAGGGAGGTACCTTCGTGATCGGCTTGAGACCTGTCACCCCGCTGGCGAACCCTTGGCCAGAGGATTCCCAGACGGTGGGGGCCGAGGCAACGTTCTAGGATATGGGGTTAAAAAATTTATATACACCCATTCCGTCGACCCGTTGCCTTAAGATTGGTTGGGTATCTCTTTCTGCTGGGTGCCTTCCCCCTGTTCTTACACTTATCGACACTGATGGGGGAGCCCTGAGAGATTGTAGATTAACTACTTTCCCCAATATTGTTGATAAGTTGATTTCTTGAATTTAGGAAAGCTTATTTGATTGATAGGTTGAGGCCTGCAATTCCTCGTCCAGAGATAGAAACATGTAGAGCGGTCACGCTGCCTTCTTCTTCTGGTACTCTTCACGCAGATGCAAAGCTGCGTTGCTCCTATGGGTAATATGGTTTAAGCCACTTAGCATTCCAAGGATGTCGGAGGACCTCGCCTTTCAGATTGCGAAGGTAATAGGAACCGCTTCCCGCAATGTCATGTATTATAAAGGGTCCTCCCCACGTAGGTGCTAACTTTTCCCATCTCTTTTCTCGTTGATACTGTGGGATAGTTCTTAATACATACTTTCCCTCTACAAAATTCCGAAGCTTGACCTTTTTATTGTACTCCCTTGCTAGTCTTCGTTGATAATTTTCCATCTTCTGCAATGCTGCTTCCCTTCTTTCTTCTAGGTCGTCCAGTCTCTCTAACATCATGTCTGTTGTGAGATTTTTCTCCCATGCTTCGGTCTTTGTGGTTGGCATGAGGATCTCTGTCGGGATGACTGCTTCAGCTCCATAAGTGAGGAGAAACGGGGATTCCCCGGTGGCCGATCTTCTTGTTGTTCTGTATGCCCATAACACATTATGCAACTGTTCACACCATCGCCCCTTATGTTCGTCTAGTTGTTTTTTGAGGATAAGGGCGAGGGTCTTGTTGGCAGATTTCGCTTGTCCGTTGCTTTGAGGGTATATGGGGGTGGACTTGTTTTTCCTTATTTTGAAAGTGTCAAAGAGCATGTCTATGTTTTTCCCCTGTAATTGTTTACCATTATCGGACACGATTTCCGCCGGTATGCCGAATCTGCAAATAATATTTTGGAATATGAAAGTAAACACGTCCACGTCTCTGATCCTGGCTAAGGCTTTGTCTTCCACCCATTTACTGAAGTAGTCCGTGGCTACTATCAAAAATCGTCTTTTCCCTGACCCTTCGACGAAAGGCCCGACGATATCTATGCCCCATTTCGCAAATGGCCACGGGCTATCTACATAATTTAACAGTCTTGCCGGCGCGTGCATCTTTTTGGCGAAGCGCTGACATTCTTCACACCGTCGGGACATCCTTGCGACATCCTGTATCATTGTGGGCCAGTAATATCCTTGCGTTTTTGCTTTGTCGGCTAGTGACCTCATGCCGCTATGATTCCCTGCGTCACCATAATGGATGTCGTTTAGAATTCGGTGCCCCTCTCTCCGGGATAAGCAGCGTAGTAATGGCCCGAGGAAGGATTTCTTGTATAGGACCCCATCCCGAAGATCATATCTTCCTACTTTGGAGAGTATTTTCCTAGCTTGTTTATGATCCGCGGGTAAGCTTCCCTTTTCGAGAAACGCATGGATCACCGTTCTCCAATCATCTTCGTTGCTGAAGTCTTCGTCTTGATTTGCTCTTGACAGGATGTCTTCTTCGTCAAAATCGTTATGGATGTCTTCTCCTATTTGGTCTTCGATATTTTCTTCCACTGTATCTTGATTGGTAGCGAAGGAGAATTGAGATGCAATCGAAGGCTCGTATACCCTTGTTATTTTAATAGCTTCGACGCTTTTATCCTTCAGCATGGATGATATATATGCTAGGGCATCCGCATGCCTGAGATCCTTTCTGCATAAGTGCCGGAATTTGATGTTCGGAATTTGTGACGCCAATGTTTGGACCAAGGCCATGTAAGCTGAGAGGGTGTCATCGTACACATTGTACTCGAGATCTATTTGCAGTATGACAAGCTACGAATCGCTTGTCAGTCTTACATCGGTTACCCCTATTTCTATTATTACACGGAGGGAATGTACGACTGCCTCGTATTCAACGATGTTGTTGGTATGCTCTTTGAATTCTAACCTGAGTGCCTGTACAATCCTTTCTACGGTTGGGGTGGTAATGACAATGCCTATTCCTGCTCCTTCCTTATTTTTGGAACCGTCGACGAAGACTTCCCATTGTCTTTGACTCGCGGGTTCGAGGATATCCATTGGATCTGTGCTTTCTTCTTCGGCTTCTGGCATTCCCTTAATCTCTTCGTCGTTGTCCAGGGGGAGGTCTGCTAAGAAATCCGCCAAATTGGTATTTTCGAGAATGTTGAATTTCATGAATGATGTTGAATTGGTCCAGGTGGGTGTTCCACTTGGCTATTCTGCCCACTTTTCCCGCGCTTTTGAGGACTGCTTCCAATGGTGCTTTGCATGGGACGCGGATGAAGTGAGTTAGGAAGTAGGTTCTCAGATTTTGAGTAGCCCAAACGAATGCTAGGATAAGCTGTTCGATCTTTGTGTAGTTCCTTTACGCAGAATTGAGGGTCTTACTGACGTAATAGATAGGCTGTTCTATCTTCGTATTGTTTTTGACCAACACTGCGCTGACTGCGTCTTCTGTTGCTGCTATGTACAATGCTAAAACCTCATCAGGATCCGGTTTCTTCAAGATCGGAATTGAAGCTAGGTGTTCTTTGATTTTTTGGAAGGCTTCTTCGCATTCTGCGGTCCATTCAAACTTGCTCCCTTTTTTGAGAATGTTGAAGAAATGTTTGCATTTGTCCGAGGATCGGGCAATAAATCTGCCCAAGGCTGCGATGGACCCATTGAGTTTCTGCACTTCTTTTAAATTCTTCGGGGACGGCATTTCTACTATGGCCTGAATCTTTACTGGGTCTACCTCGATGCCCCTTTTTGTTACCAGATACCCGAGGAATTTTCCCGAGGTGACGCCGAAAGTACATTTCTCTGGATTTACTTTCATGTGATGTTTTCTCATTGCTTCGAATATATCTCTCAGATCCTGGTGGTGATCTTTGCGCAGCTTGCTTTTGACGAGCATATCGTCAACGTAAAATTCTAAGGTACTACCAATCCATGGCCTGAATATAGCATCGACCATTCTTTGGTATGTTGCCCCTGCGTTGCGAAGTCCGAAGGGCATTCTAGTGTAGCAATAAAGGCCATGTGGGGTGTAAAACGCTGTGTGTGGATGATCTTCTTCTGCCAGGGCTACTTGGTTGTAGCCAGAATGTCCATCCATGAATGACAGCTCTTCATATCCTTCTATCGCCTCTACCAGCTGATCTATGCTTGGAAAGGGATAGCTGTCCTTTGGACATGCCTTGTTGAGGTTAGTAAAATCGATGCATATCCTAACCCCTCCATTTTTCTTAGGAACGACGACCATATTGGAGATCCACGTAGGGTACTTGACTTCCTTGATGAAACCTGCGTCTAGTAGTTTCCGAAGTTCTTTTTCCACGGCCTTATGATACTCCGGTGCAACTTTTCTTATTTTTTGCCTGAAAGGTGCTGTGCCTGGTTTGATTCGCAGCTCGTGTTGGATTACTTTTTGGTCAATCCCAGACATATCTCCTAATTTCCAGGCGAATACGTCCGCGTATTCTTTAAGTAATTTGGTTAGAGAATCTTCTCTTTTTTCGTCCATTATGGTCCCTACTTTGATCATCTTCGGGTTTTCTTCCGTTCCTATGTTGATTTCTTTTACGGGCTCTACTGGCGTGAACACCGGCTTCGGATCCCCGAGAACTGGGACGTTCTTTGATTGCTATTTAGTATGTTTCTGTCCTTCGTTGGCTGCTGAAGTACTTGTCTCTGTGTTTAGGACATTACCATCTTTGGTCAAACCCCTTCCTGTAGTTTCCTTGAGGAACAGGTCTATGGCCTTCTATTTCGCGGTTTCTTTATTCTTAATTCTTCAGGTTTTTCGCTGCTCTTCTTGTTCGTTGTTGATGCGATCCTGAGTGGCCTGGCACTACCTTGCAGAGACCCGATCTCCCTTGATTTCCATTACTCCCTCAGGTGTAGGGAATCTGAGATATTGGTAGTACGTTGCTGCCACTCCCTTGAGTTTATGTAACCACTTTCGTCCGATAATGGCGTTGTAGGGGGATGGAGTGTCAACCACGCTGAACCGTGTCTCTACCTTCATGGGTCCGGCGTTAACTTGCAACACGATGTCTCCTAATGGCTTCGTGGGTGAACCATTGAACTCGTAGATGGTGTAATAAGAGGTCATCAACTGTTCTTCATGGAATTTCATTCGTTTGAATGCGTCGTAGAATAGAACGTTTACTGAGCTTCCCCCGTCTATGAGGATCTTTTTGAGGTTACATCCGGCCACTGGTAGTGTGAGGACCAGGGGGTCGTTATGGTCTTTCATGTCCTCTTCGATATCCTCAGCATCGAAAATAATAGGCGAGTCCATCCACTCTTCGTGCTCGTCCACCTCTATCCCATCGATCTTATACAATTCGCAGCGGCCTTCGAACTGCTTCTGTAACCTCTTTCCTATCTGTGCTGTAAGTGAGGGCCCTGCGGCTTCAGAACACGAAATGGTGTTGATTGTGCGGTTCCCTTCTGGAAGCTGGACTGGCTTGGTTCGTTTGGATCTATCCTCGGCGACATCCTTTCGTATGTAATGTTTGATCTCGCCAGCATCGATTAATTTTTGGATCATTATTTTGAGGTTTTTACATTTTTCGGTCTGGTGTCCGTTGAAGCAGTGATATTCACAATAATCTTTAGACTTCTCGGTTCTCGAGGGCTGTTTTCCCTTAGACCATGGCCACTCCAGGTTTTCCCTTCCTTTGATCTCTCTCAGGATCCGAGCATAGCTAGCATTGAGCTTCGTATAAACTTGATCTTCGAATTTTCGATCGCCTGTTCGTCGTTCGTCCCTTCGTTCCTTCCTGTCTTCGTGAGGCCGCTCCGCTGAACAATTCCTTTTGTCCCCATTGGTTTGTTCTGCTGAATTGGTACGGTGAGACTTCTGCGTGTATTCCCTAGGGTTTTCACGCTGGATTTCTTCAAGACGAGCGTGCTTTTCAATAATTATTCGAAGATCTCCCTCTGTTTTAGGTACGCTTCCATGAATCTCAACGAATAGTGGACTCATTCGGTCTAATCCCCACTTGTAGCAGTTGATACTTACCACCGGGTCCACACTCCCTACGGCTTGGCAGACCTTGTGCCATCTGTTAGTGTATTCCCTCGTGGTTTCCTTATAGCCGATTGCTAGCGAAAAGAGCTTATCCATTCCAGTATTAACAGCCTTGTTGTACATGTAAGTTCTTAAGAACTTTTCTGCGAGTTGGTCGTAGGAGTGGATGGAGTCTGGCGGAAGATTATCAAACCAAGACAATGCCGATCCCTTCAGGCTCGATGGGAAGTATCTACAGAGTACTGCGTCGTTTTGACTCCATCTAGCCAAGACACGGTTATAATACCGAATGTGTGCAGCGGGATCACTGGATCCGTATAGCATTCAAATTTTGGGACAGGGCACTTGAGTGGAATAGGGGTGCTGGCCAGGCGATGAGTTAAGGGCGTGGAGTTAGCCTCTCTCATGACCTCTTCTAACCTTCCCCCTCCTTGTCTACTTTTTAACTGCCTGATCTCTGCCATCATTTCATCACGCATCTCTTCCATCGCGTGGTGGTGCCCTACGCTCTTCTACTCTTGATAGCTTGACTCTCCGTCGTTATAATCCGGGTCGGATGCGCTACTACCCCTTGCCGCTTTTCCATTTGCTGCTACGATGACTCTTCGGTCTCGGTTTGGTTCTGGTGCCTTTGAACCTGCTTCATCGAGTTGCTGGCTTGTCTTTGTGCTTAAGGCAATCCGGTCTTTTAAATCCTGGTTTTCTCTGTCCAACAGATCTACAGCATCTGCGTAAATATTCTGGCTCTTCTTCAATTCCTCAAGCTCGGCCATCAATCGATGTGATTGGTTCGACCCCTGATTGGGAGTCCCATCTCGTGCTACTACGACAATGGTGCCGCCTTCTTCGATGGTTTGCACTAAAGGTGGGGGAGGTTCAGCTTCGATTGTTGGCATTTCCAGATCGGGCGAAGTGCCTATCTGCGGCATTAGAGCCGTCGGCACAGTTTGATTTTGATCGTTTGTTGATGGCATTCCGAAGGTCGGCGGGTGCGCGGGTTGGTGTGTTCTGGATTCATCCACCCTTTATTTTGGTTGGTGAAATTGATTCGTAGCAAAAGTTTTACTGGCTTCCGCAGCCTTTGGGGCAGCCGCTGTTGTACTATACTTTGTTGCCGCTGCTCTGAGGGTCGCGGCTGCGACGGAGTTAGCGTTCATAGGCGAAGTGATTTCCGCAGTGTCCTGCCTCTGACTGGTCATTTTGGCTTTGTCTTTCTGCTTGCTCCGGGTGATGATCGGGGTCGTCCTTGGTGCTTCCTTTGACGTGACTTTGGATTTTCCTGCTTCCTGCATCTTTTCCATCGTGGGTCCTTTTGTCGCTTTCGTTTTCCTTCTGCACAAGGGAATTTCAAACAGCGAGAAATAAAAATGTCCGTGCGGATCGGGTTAGTTTACAAAATTCCTTACTCCAAGACCGGGAAAAACTGCCCGAGGGCCACAGAGAACTTTTAAAAATGCGGGTTCATCTACGTAGATCTTTTTGAAAGCGACCCACTGGAAAGTCAGGTCCGTAAGAGATCTAAAAAATGTAAATCCAAGGATCTAAGCGATAAATCTTTTAACCAGTTTAAATTGCTTCGACAGATACTGCCAGGACCATCGAAGATAACGGGTGCGTTTTTGAATATAGTAAAGTTAACAAAAGGTAAATACTGCTAGAGCTGATGAAATAGATCAATCATATGCTAATTTAATATGAAATCACAGGATAAGATAAATATTTTACCGGGACGAAGTCCCTGTTTCTAGCGCCAAATTGTGAACACGTAAATCACGAAGGCATCTATATGTTCACAAACAATATTCACACTCTAGGTACCGACTCGTGCTGATAATACAATGGCATTGATTCCTTGGCTCAAAACCTTCGGGTTTATCATGGCCTCATCTAAGAACATCGCGAGTGGCGTTTACGCAGGGGAAGATAAAGAAAACGAAGCATAAAAGTAAAACTCATGGAGCGTTAGGAAAATATAAAGTGCTGAAATGTAAATAAGACTGGGATTTACGTGGTTCGGCACTAAGGCCTACATCCACGGGGTTGTTGTTTCACTATGTACTTGATGGTTACAAAGATAGTCGAGTGACTTTGGGGTTTACATAGGTCTGTATATTGTAAAGGACTAACTTACACACAATCTTTCTCTCTCCTTCTCCTCCTGATTTTTCCGATCCCCTTACTATTGGTGGAGAGGGGGTATTTATAAGGTTAGAGTGTGGGACCCACCTCTGAGGACCGTTGGAACCTTATCTTCTTGTGTTTTGTGTCCATCACGCGGGGGTATTCGTTTATTACTTCATCACGCAGAGTCGTCTTCGTTCGTTCCACGGGTTGATCGACACGTATGTTGCTCAGAGTGTTTAATGCGGGTAGTTGAGGTGCCTGCTCGTGTCAGGCAAGTGTCTTCTGCCCCTGTCACATCCATGTCAGTTCATTTTCTCTCCACCGTTGATCTTGGCTTCTTTTGGGGATGAGATAAAGTAACTCTTCGGGAGTTATCTGGTGCTCCGCAGTACATCGTGTTACCGGTACGTCTTTTTAACTTCTACCCTTAGATTTGTTCGGACAAAGATCCAACGTCGGCTGGATGGACATCTTGGCTGTGGGCACATGTCATCATGCTTTGATGACTTTGTCCGCGTGCTCTCCACGTATGTTCCTATATACACGTGTTTGATGATAAAATATGTGCACACAATTATTCCAAAAGGTTAATACATGTTCCAAAGAGTAAGACACGAAGAGAGAAGAAAAATAACCAGTTTAAATAAAATCTTTGTGACAACGGTTAAAATGGTTTAGTGAAAACAGTACTTTCATATTTGTAAAACTGGAGATTATGCAAAATGAAAGTAGAGCAAGTTCCCGAAACCACCCATATGAACCAACAGAATCTAGAACGTCACATCCCACTCTCCTATTAGCGCGCACACAGTCATATACTAGTTTAAACACCTTTAGCCAACTACAATACCTACCATACTCAGCGTCCGCCGTTTTACCGGTCCACTTAATTAACTAACCGTGCGTTAGATAAATAAGTGTTCGCATCGACTTCCCTATTCCAATAACACCATGGAATATTATGGGACCCCGAGGTCATCGCAAATTTAACACACGGGAGTCGAGCCAACCACGACATCCAACTACACATTGTTGTTCACATTCACAAAGCATTGGCATAACCATTAGACGACAACAAGAACACCTTTCCCATGTGATCCGGTCAGTGCTACAGACACACAATCTATCCCCTCGGCTCCTCAAACACCAGAACCAATACTTAACAGTAACAAGTCCATGGTACCAATCTCTATTAGCTAGAACGGTAAGGATGACTTTCTAATTATTACTGCATATCCTGTATACAACACTCCGACCAAGAGAAAAGAATTCAAATGATAATTTAAACACCACTAGGCTTAATACTAATAGGTGTACCTACCACGGAAGTTAGCTGACCCCATAATACCAGGTACACTGTAGGCATCCCTTAATCCCAAACTTTCAATTAATTTTAAGGCTAGCAACTACATTTATTATTATATCATCTGATATTCAAAAGAAAAATGGTCGATGACGTTACAGACCTGTTGAGAGTGGTTTTTAGTTTAGGGTTAAAACCGTAAAATCATATCTCTAGTATGACGTCACTATGGTCACTAGCACATTTATTGAATCAATCAGCATGCTTACGCAAGAATTATTGGGGTACCTTTTTCCACATGGGTCATGTTTCCCGACAGAACCCTTGACATTACCTGTGTCAAACCCTAATTTTCATGCTACCGCGCCAAGGCATGCCAACCATGCCAGCCATGTTTACCGCGCCAAGGCATGCCAACCATGCCAACCGCACCACTGTGCCAATGGGAAACCATGCCAGTCATGTTTACCGCGCCAAGGCATGCCAACCATGCCAGCCGCACCACTGTGCCAATGGCAAACCATGCCAGCCACGTTTACCGCGCCAAGGCATGCCAACCATGCCAGCCGCACCACTGTGCCAATGGCAAACCATGCCAGCCACGTTTACCGCGCCAAGGCATGCCAACCATGTCGGTCGCACCACTGTGCCAATGGCAAACCATGCCAGCCACATCACCGCGCCAAGGCATGCCAACCATGCCAGCCACACCACTGTGCCAATGGCAAACCATGCCAGCCACATCATTGTTCCAAGGCATGCCAACCATGCCAGCCGCACCACTGTGCCAATGGCAAACCATGCCAGCCACATCACCGCGGCAAGGCATGCCAACCATGCCAGCCGCACCACTATGCCAATGACAAACCATGCCAGCTACATCACCGCGCCAAGGCATGCCAACCATGTTAGACGCACCATGCGCCAATGGCATGACCAAACCCTTGGCCCCGCCATTCCAAGCTAAACCGCACCTTGCCTTGGCCTCACCATGCCAAGTCGTCCATGCCAAGCCCTTGGTCCCGTTGTGCCAAGCCGTTTGCACCATTCGCCTTGGCCTCATACCATGCTGGCCTTCCATTCCCGGCTACTAAAACAAAGGCATGCGGCCATCAACGTCCATCTTTCAATCTTAAAAGCAAATCCTAGCCGTCCAATGTCGCCAAACAACGCATTCCAACCTTTGGCCCAACGCCAAACCCTAATTTGGTCACGCCCAAACCACGCCAAGGCATGCCGTGCCAATCACCTTGTCGCGCCAACCATCTTGCCGCGCCTAATCCATGCCATGCCGTCCTTCCATTCGTGGCTGCTAAAACGAAGACGGCTCTATAACAGATCGCTTCTTCCAAATAGCGCCCCGTTCGTTCCCCCGCAATAATCCAATAAGTTTTCCGGGTGAAAAAACATTAGACATTCCATATTCCGAAACCAAAACATTGATGTTATTTGACGCACAATAATTTCTATATGCCTATTGTGGATTTGCACCCCGTGGGATCGATAAACTTTTTGAATCTTATTAACCAAAGAGATACGACTTTGTGCTATGGTTAACTCTGCGCCAATCAAAAACCCCTAAGGAATTCCAAGAATTCTTGTTATACGTTCGTTCCAACCTTTTCATCCCAGGAGCAAATCCTAACCATCCACCATCAACGACCATCTTTTCATCCCAGGATAAAATCATAGCCATCCAAGGCTGCCAGCCAACGCATGGTAAACTTTGGCCCAACACCAAACCCTAGTTTGGTCACGCCCAAACACTTGGCCTCACCGTGTCAGACGTCCGCACCATGGCCTTGTCCCCACCATGCCAAGCCCTCTGCGATACCTTTCCTTGGCCCCACCGTGCCAAACGACCGTGCCATGGCCTTGGCCCTGCCATGCCAAGCTATCTGCACCACCATGCCAAGACCATCCGCGCTATTTGCCTTGGCCCCACGCCATGTTGGCCTTACCTATGCGGCTACCAAAACGAAGGCGTGCGACGATCAACGGTCCCCCTTCCATCTTAGATGCAAATCTTAGCCGTCCAGGGTTGCCAAACATATGGAACCTTCGGCCCCCAAAATCCTAGTTTTGTCCACGCCAAACCGCACCAAGGCATGCCAACCACCTTGCCGGCCTTCCCTATGCAACGAGGGCCTACAACAATCAACGACCACTATTTCATCTAAGGTGCAGATCTTAGCCATCCAAGGTTACCAGCCAACGCATGGCAACCTTTGGCCCTAGTTTGGTCGCGCCTAAACGAAGCCAAAACTCTAACTTTTGGTCGCGCCTAAACTAGGCCATATTAAACCATACTAATCACGCTTTCATTCCACTGGCTACCCTTCCTCCCAAGATGCAAAATCTCGACCGTCGAAGGTCACCACCGAGCAGGTGATGGGTCGGAAAACCGACTTTGTTTTACCGCAAGTGCACGGTGTCAAAAAGAGCACACAATAGCAAGCACGGTTCGTTCCCTCAAGGGGTGTGAAAACTACTACTAATTAATATCAAGAGCTATCCAATCAAATTCAATATTTAGAAATTGTTGTACCAAGAAAATAAGCTAACAAGTCGAATAGAGCAAATTTATAAAGATTGTAAATCAGGGATGTGGAAATATTAGGGATTCAGAATCCGTTGCAAGCTATTTTTACTTACATTCTATCACAAGGTCTCGAGTTTACTCGTGCATAGTGGCAAACCTAGCTACTAACACACAGAAGATATTTCGTTAAGGACTTGTAGACAAGAGTTATCATAAAAGATTGTTTGTTCTCAACCTAAGGTAGAAATCCCTAATACTAAGTATACATGGCATACATAGTCTTTGGATATTCATAAAACAATTAATAACAAGGTTCAGTGAGTATTTCTATCAACCTAACAATAGACTATACATGGCATAGAATATGAGAAATTGAATAGAAGATAAATCATTGTAGAGAAACTCAAACAAATAACATTAAGCTCAAAGTTGGTAGAAACCCTTGTTTTAGAACATAAGTAAATTAAACCTACAAGTTCATCCTTAACCCTAATGAGGAGTTTAGCTAGACATAGCTTTCTTAAAATCCATAGAAATGATAAATTAAATGAAAGCGAGTAGAAATGCTCAAACCGTCGTTTCTTCCCTGATTGCAGCCTCCTCTCTTTTCTGTGTTCTCCCCCTTATATCTCCCTCGTACGAGAAAAACAAAACCTAGCAAATAATTTCCAGGCTCGGTCCAATACCGGCTTCCAAATCCAGGCCACGTCCAAGCTCATTTCAAAACAAGCTCTTTCCAAAACCCAACCAGCACCTGCTTGAGATATAGACCATTCTCCACTCCGCTTGCAATCATCCCATTCTGCCATTCAATTCCAACCAAGAAATTCCATACACAGAACTACTTCAACCATTTTCCACTCGAGTTATTCATCGAATGCTCTAACCCATCTCCTATCTTTCTTCTTCACTGACGTTTGCAAATTCACCAGCTCCTTGTTTTCGCCGAATGCACCATGTCCGCAGCACCTTCCTTCCTCCCTGATGCCGCGGATGTTGTTTCCGAACTCCTGCTACCTCGAGCAACACCAATAGAAAGAACCCATTGCAGAAAGTACCACTTATATTGACCTTGTAAGCACCTTCTTCCAATTACAGTCAGCTCCACCCACGACTGAATTTAACCCATCGGCTAGAGAACTTAAATCGACACCAAGATTGGGTGAGATCCCATCACAGACATCACTAGTTTCAACCACCGGAATAACTTTATAGGTACACATTTCATCTTCCGCCACGTGTCCACAAAGACACACGTGGAGGACATGCGGCTGAGAACATCAAGATATGATATCACACGTGGACAGTCAAGAGACGCGCCTTATCAAGATAGCGTCGCCACCCACCAGATCCAACGGTAGGGGATCGAGGAAGACAGAAACACTAGAACACTGCGAAGCACTGAAGGATAACCCGAGATTCACTTTATCCTATCCCCAGAAATATCTAAGATCTACGGCTGGGGATAGTCAGACTGACGCAGACAAGACAGGGGCAGAGGACAACTGTCTACCGTGGGCAGACATCTCAACTACCCGCATTAAATACCCTCAAACAACATACGTGTCAGTCAGCCTGTGGAGGAAGCGCAGATAACACTGAATATTCAAACGGAAGACGCATAGAAGACCAAGAACACGAAGACCTCTGCGTAAGCGGCACAAGACACAAGAGGATAAGGTTATAACGGGCTTCAGAAGTGAACCCCATGTAACCACCCTATAAATACCCCTCTCTCCCAAGTGAAAAGGGAGGGGGAAAAACATTGAGAAGAGAAGAGGAGAGAGACATAGAAATAGAGAAAGTGTAAGTGAGGTTCCTCCTACTACGCAGGCTTATATTAGTCTCAAAGTCATTCGACTATTTCGGTAATCCCCACCATATAATGAAAAACCCAATCTCGGAGACAGGGATCTGAGTGAGAATCATATAAGTTAATTGTTTCGTCTATGTTCATACATCCATACTTTATATATTCAATTCGTTACTTATAGCATATCATGTTCGTACATTTTATACCTCGTCCATTATTTATCTTATTGTATGAGCTAAGGACAATGATTGTAATTGATGAGACGAGGAAGAGTATTAGAACTCTGAGTCAAGGATTCGACATAACCAATCCGTTCCCTTCAGGCGCAACCTATTTATTGTATTGTCATGAGTCTGCGGGCATTGTTTGTGAATACTCAGATGACTTTGATCTGCGTGTTCACAATCTGGCGCTAGAAATAGGGATATTCATCCCGGTAAAAGATTTATCTTCTCCTGTGACTTGTTTCAGGCTTCGTTTTTTGAAAGTAACGATGTATGGAACACTACGGTTTTTTCCGTTCATGATTTCAAAAACCAATATTATGTGCAGATCCGTGTTTATCTACGTAGATCTGATTTTTCATGCATTTTTTAAGTTTTCACGTCCTTGAAAATCAAAACTTCGAACGAATCTGCGGTCGTCTACATAGATGGATGCCTTTCGTATCTTCAAGATTTTACACCTTTGAGAACTCAAAACGCTAATAGATATCACGTGGGACCCATTGTCTTCGTGATTTTTTCTCTCTTTTTCAGGGAAATATTAAAAGATGGAGAAAAGCAAAGATATCGAGAAGACAAAAGCTTCGTCAAAAGAGATGCCAAGGACGACCCCAGTGGTAACTAGGAGTAAGCAGAGAGGTGAAAAGCTGAAGGCAGCAGATAGGGCGCAGGATAATGCGGAAAGCACGGCCCCCATCAATGCCAACATCATCGCAGCAAACGTAGTACATGCGCGGCAGCCAAAGCAGGAGCTTCAAAAGCTGGCGGATCCAAGGTTGGAGCTCCCAGAATAACCAACGCTCAACTACAGGAACATCAGGAAGTCGTAGCAGAGTCAGGAATACAACAACCCCTCTATGGGATGCCCTTAACCAACGAACAGAACATACCTTTCCCGACCAAGCAACCGCTTCTAATAGCAGGTCAACCCTCACAACAACCGTCGGGGTCCCGGGGTGCACGGTTAGATCCACCAGAGCCAGTAATACAGACCATAGCCGCCGATGAGCGATTGCGGGCAGGAACACCAAATCAAGGGTCAAATCGTTCCGCTCAGATGATGGACGAGCTAGCAGAATTAAGGAAGAACTAGAAGGCATACGCAGATGTTGTGGCGATATTAGCACAAGAGAACCAAACACTCAAGGAAAGAATCATTCACATCGCAGAGGTAGAAAACCAACGCGACGAAGCTAACTCCAAGGCTGTAACACCCAATCAAGATAGAAGAATGGTGATCGCAAACAACCCGATTCCATTGAACCGAAGAGGAGCAAGGAGCAGCCAAATATCAGACCCTGAGTACAATCCCGAGAACTCGGACTACTACGACGGTACCAACCTCCTAAGAGCAAAATCTACTATTCGTGAAGAGTACCAGATCGCAATGGAAAATCTGCGTGCTGAAATGCTGGCAGAAATCAAGGAGCTAAAAACTAGGCAGGGAGGCGGAAGACTAGAGCAAGTGATGAAGGAAGCAAACACTACCCCGCTGACGCCACACTTGGCCATGGCTTCCATACCGCAGAAATGTCCGGTTCCTGCTTTCGATTGCTATAACGGGTCAGCCGATCCTGCGGCTCATCTTCGATATTATAATCGAATGATGGCCCGTTGGGATAATGAAGACTCCATACTGTGAAGATACTTCTCATCAAGTCTAAAAGGGTCCGCGTTATCATGGTTCGATAACCTGCCGTCAAACTCCATCGATTCCTACGACCAACTCACAGAAAAATTTCTAGCAACATACATGTACAACAAGATTGTCAATACCGGCATGGACAAGCTATTCTCACTGGAGATGAATTACAAAGAGACCATCAGAAAATATACTGATAGATGGCACAAGATTTGCCAAGATATTGGCAACGTAGATCCTGTGGTTAGTATCAACTGCTACAAATGAGGGATGGACATGATGAGTCCTTTGTTTGTGGAGATCCACGGGACCATCCCTACCACCGAAGGAGATCTCCGGATAATCATAGAAAAGCATGCAAGGTTAGAATAAATTCAGCGTGAAAATCAACAGAGCTCATACTCAACGTCCCACACGCACAAATTCCGTGGATCAAGTCAGCGGGTCCAAAAGAGGAATCACAGAAGAGAATCCCAACGCAGAAAGGAAAGAACGAAGGGATGATAGACGAAGAGATGAGCGAAGGGATGATAGACGAGGAATCACAGAAGAGCATCCCACAAAACCCACGTTTACGCCTGTCGAAGAAGCTAAAGAAATCAACATAGGTACTGAGGGAAATCCGAAGATTATCAGAATAGGCACCTTGATGGATAAAGAAAGAGAAGCCGCGCTAATCAAACTTTTAAAGGAATACGCGGACATCTTTTCTTGGAAATTAGGGGGACATGCCGGGAATTGACCCAAATTTAGTTCAACACAAACTTCGAATAAAACCAGGTACCCCCCCTTTTAGGCAGAAGGTGCGCAAAGTAGCTCCAGAATACCATCGAGCAGTTGAAGTGGAACTCCACAAACTATTGGACGCAGGATTCATCAAAGAAGTTAAGTACCCAACATGGATCTCTAACATGGTCATCATACCGAAGAAAAATGGCGGAGTAAGGATATGCATCGACTTCACCAACCTCAATAAGGCTTGCCCTAAAGATAGCTATCCACTGCCAAGCATTGACCAACTTGTTGAGGCAGTTGAAGGATACGAAGAAATGTCATTCATGGATGGATACTCTGGATACAATCAATTATTCCTAGCAGAAGAAGATCAACAACATACAACATTCTATACACCACATGACCTCTATTGCTACGTAAGAATGCCCTTTGGATTGCGAAACGCAGGGGCAACCTACCAAAGAATGGTGGATTCAATTTTCAAACCATGGATTGGAAGTACGCTGGAAGTATATGTGGATGATATGCTCGTTAAAAGCAAGTTGCGCAAATATCATCACCAAGACCTAAAAGATATTTTCCAAGCAATGACAGTGCACAACATGAAGGTAAACCCAGAGAAGTGCACTTTTGGTATCACTTCCGGAAAGTTCCTCGGATATTTGGTGACGAAGAGGGGCATTGAAGTCGATCCCGCTAAAATTGAAGCCATCGTAAGAATGCCATCCCCAAAGAGTTTAAAAGAGGTTCAGAAACTCAATGGTTCGCTGGCTGCACTGGGGAGGTTCATATCCAGGTCCTCGGACAGATGTAAGCACTTTTTTAACATTCTCAAAAAAGGAAGCAAATTCGAATTGACGGCAGAGTGCGAGGAAGCTTTTCGAAATATCAAAGAATACCTGGCTGAGATCCCTATATTACAAAAACCAGACCCTGATGAAGTGTTGGCATTATACATGACAGCAACAGAAGATGCAGTCAGCGCAGTATTGGTTAGAACCAACACGAAGATAGAGCAGCCCATCTATTACATCAGCAAGACTCTGAACGAAGCAGAAAGAAACTACACGAAGATCGAGCAGCTCATCTTGGCGTTAGTATGGGCAACCCTGAAACTCAGAACTTACTTTTTGACTCACTACGTCCGCGTCCCATGCAAAGCTCCGCTAGAAGCAGTCCTTAAAAACGCAGGAAAAGTAGGCAGAATTGCAAAATGGAATACTCACCTAGATCAATTCAATATCATCCATGAAACACTCTCAGAAGTCACAAGTATTAGCAGATTTCCTAGCAGACTTACCATTGGATAACTGCGAAGAAGTCATCATCGAAGGACGAAAGGCAGCAGGACTACCAGAATGGACGAAGGTAAAGACCCTATAGACATCTTGGAACCAAAAAATCCTAGGCAATGGGAAGTCTTCGTAGATGGGTCGAAAAATAAAGAAGGGGCGGGGATAGGCATCGTAATCACCACCCCAACAGGAGACAGGATCATACATGCTTTCAGGTTAGAATTCAAGGGGCATACCAACAACATAGTTGAATATGAAGCAGTGGTGCATGCCCTTCAGTTGATAATAGAAATGGGCATAACTGACGTGCGTCTGACAAGCGATTCACAGCTAGTCATCCGACAAATAGGGTTGCAATATAATGTTTATGACAGAACATTGTCAGCATACATGGAATTGGTGCAAACACTGGCATCACAAATCCCAAACATCAAATTCCGACACCTGGCAAGGAAGGAACTCAGGCACGCGGATGCCCTGGCCTACATATCATCGATGCTCAGAAACGAGGACGTCAAAGCAATCAAAGTAACCAGGATTTACGAGCCTTCAATTGATATTCAAGAACTCTGCGCTGCACAGAGGAACCACGCAGAAGAAGATATTGCAGATGATGACGTGGGAGAATTCATCGCGGATGATTTCCAAGAAGACGACATCATGGCTAAGGCAGATCAAGATGAAGACTTCAGCAAAGAAGAAGATTGGAGATCTGAGATTCATCTTTTCCTAAAAGAAAGAACTACCCTCAGATCTAAAGCAAGCCAGAAAAATACAGTCAAAGGCAGGAAGATATGATCTGAGAAAAGAAATTTTGTACAAAAAATCTTTTCTCGGACCATTATTACGTTGCCTATCCAGATCCGAAGGACATTTGATTTTGAAAGACATACACCGCGGCGACGCAGGCAATCACAGCGGAATGAGATCCCTAGCAGATAAGGCGAAAACTCAAGGATATTACTGGCCAACAATGATACGAGACGCTGCAAGAATGTCACGAAGATGCGAAGAATGCCAGCGTTTCGCCAAAAAAAATCCACGCACCGCAACAATGAACCCAGTAGACAGCCCTTGGCCATTCTCAAAATGGGGCATAGACATCGTGGGTCCCCTAATCGAAGGATCAGGGAAGAGAAGATTCTTGATAGTGGCCACGGACTATTTCAGCAAATGGGTAGAGGCTAAAGCCCTGGCAAGATTCGAGACGCAGATGTCTTCACATTCATTTTTCAAAACATCATTTGCAGGTTTGGCATACCAGCTGAGATTGTATCTGACAATGGCAAGCAATTCCAGGGAAAAAACATCGACTTACTCTTCGATACTTTCAAAATTCGAAAGAACAAGTCAACACCAATTTACCCTCAAAGCAATGGTCAGGCAGAAGCCACAAACAAAACCCTCGCACTCATCTCAAAAGAGTTGGACGAATACAAGAAGCGTTGGTGTGAGCAACTACACAACGTTTTGTGGGCTTATAGGACAACTCGAAGATCAGCCACGGGAGAATCCCCATTCTTACTCACCTATGGAGCCGAAGCTATTATCCCAACAGAAATAATCATGCCAACTACGAAGACTGAAGCATGGGAAAAGAACCTCACAGCGGACATGATGTTGGAAAGGTTGGATGATCTAGAAGAGAGGAGGGAGGCAGCACTACAAAAAATGGAAAACTATCAAAGGAAACTAGCAAGGGAGTATAATAAGAGGGTTAAGCTTAGAAATTTCGTAGAAGGGCAGTATGTGCTGAGGACCATTCCCCAATACCAACGAGAAAAGAAGTGGGGCAAATTAGCACCAACATGGGGGGGACCCTTCGTCATACATGATGTTGCAGGAAATGGGTCTTATTATCTGCGCAACCTAAAAGGGGAGATCCTCAAACACCCATGGAATGCAAAATATCTCAAGCCATACTACCCGTAGAGGGCAACGCAGACCTGCATCTACGTGAAGAGCCAGAAGAAGAAAACGACGCTTGCGATCGACATGTTTCTATCTCTGAGAGAGGAATAGCAAACCTCAACCTATCAATCAAGCAAACTTTTGGCAAAAAATAGCAATACATGGAGCAACATATAACAAGACGACTGCGTGTAAATATAACACCTCACGAGAACCCTACACCTGTAAATACAGCCTCCGCGTCAATACTTCATCCTCCTGTTTTTACTATTTACTACCTCAGAGGTTCCATCAATGGAATTCTTCTAAATGTAACTCAACTGAATAGACACTTTAACCCTCTTTCACCCGTGGACGTAGACACTCTGTCGAACCACGTAAACACTGTGTTAATTGTTCTATTTTACTTGGGGAAAGTAGTCACCTACAATCTCTCGGGACTCCCCTATCAGCGTCTATAAGTGTAGGACCATGGGGAAGGCATCCAGCAGAAAGAGATACCCAACCAATCTTATGGCAGCGGGTTGACGGAATGAAATACATTCCAAACAACTCATATCCTAGAACGCTGCCCCCGACCCCCACCGTCTGGGAATCCTCTGGACCAGGATTAGCCAGCGGGGTGACAGGTCTCAAGACGTTCACGAATACACATATCTTCGGGTTCGCACTCAAACACTTCACTTACACTTATGGCAGCGGTCGACGGAATGAACGTAC
Organism: Papaver somniferum; assembly: GCF_003573695.1. Lineage (NCBI taxonomy): Eukaryota > Viridiplantae > Streptophyta > Magnoliopsida > Ranunculales > Papaveraceae > Papaver > Papaver somniferum. The sequence continues at coordinate 9,030,990 of NW_020621936.1, read as the reverse complement.
ATTCCAAACAACTCATATCCTAGAACGCTGCCCCGACCCCCACCGTCTGGGAATCCTCTGCCCAGGATTAGCCAGCGGGGACAGGTCTCAAGACGTTCACGAAGACACACATCTTCGGGTTCGCACCCAAACACTTCACTATCCCTGGTTACAGTCGGTTATATTCCAAATTAACCATAACAATTATCAATTCATTAAAAGTTGATTACAGGCTTGGCAATGGTACGCGGAAAAAAAAATACAAAAGGAATCTCACGAAGCCTCATAATCAACAAAGATCAACTCTCTACAAAAATCTACTCGGATGATTCAACCCCACCAGCAGGTTTAGCAATCTTCCCCTTCTGCGTTGAAGGTACGCTCCCACCCGAGGAAGGGCCTGAAGAACCAGATGTAGGGGAGGGGGTTTCTCACGGCGCGGATAGCTCCTGATAAGGCCATGCTCGGTCTTCAGATCATACTCAATGCTATCCAGAATTTTGTTGGTCTCTTCCACTAGTTGACACCGAGCCTTGTACGCAATAACAGTATTCATCATCTCAGCCTTTGACAACAACGAGGAAAGGCGACTCACTTCCTTCGAAGCGGCTTGGGAACCTCGTCCCTTGCTGTAGCTAAACCTTTATGATAATTAATCTGACTTTCCTGATGCACTAATTGAGATTGAGCCTCCGCAAGCTCTTCATTTGCAGTACGAAGCTGTCCCTGGAGCTCTGCAAGGAAAAGAAAAACGCAGATGGTTAGGTCCAGGAAATTGCAGAATCACACTCGATAATATAAGCATATACCTTCGACTCTCGCCGAAGCTATTTCATATTCGTTAAACAGCAGCATCACGGGCTTCACCAAGAAAATCATACTCATCTGACAACTTCTTATAATCCGCTTGAAGGGTTGAAAGGGCGTACTGACTCGCATCTAATTCTACCTGTTTCATTGAATCCAAGTGACGAAGATGATTGACCTCATTGTTTAAACCCTCCAGACCCTTGTTGAGCCGGTACATATTTACTTCAAGATTCCTCTCATCCTCAGCTTGGCGTACCACATCAGCCCTAGACGCAGCTAAAGCTTTGCTGAGAGCACCAGCCTCAGCCCTAGCGTCATCTCTCTCCCTAGCAAGACGCTGAAGGTAATCTTTAACATCAGAGGTCTGAGAAGAACGAGCTTGGCGCAATTCTTCTTCCAAGAGATTGATTTTAGCTTCCAATGATGAGACCTGTTCTCGAGATTCACGAAGATTATCACGCGTCCACAACAACGTTCCATCAAACAAACGACGATCATTGTTATATTGGTTCTGAAAATCAATCATTTGGACTCGCCTGACCCGCCACTTCTCTGCCAGAGCATTATGTTCATCGGCATGAGCATTCCACTTATCAACCTCGCTCTTTATCTTCTCTACCAACTCTGCGATGCGATATTTCTGACGCTGCCGCTCTTTCCGACGCCATACTAACTCAGGAACTCCACCCACAGAAGATAGGGTGGGGGAGGGAGACTTAGACAGAACACTAATTACGGTAAAGGACAACAACAAGGAAGAGAACAAATAATCAAACCTGTAACAGCTGAAGAATTCTTCTTGGCCTCCTCCAATTCATTACGAACCATAGCAAGATCCATACGAAGCTTCTCCTCCTCCTTGCCTATTTTCTCCTTAGCCTATTCAAAGGCCTCACATATCTCCCTATCCCTATCAGCGATGACAGTCTCAGCCGCAGTAAGCTCATCTTCCCGAAGACGAAGCTTAGCCTCCAACTTAAGGGATTTGGCCTTAAAAAAACTGGTACAACATGTGATTGCAATGCTCACTCCTCATCATATGCGAATCATAAGATTAGAACACCCTGACTCTAAAAATTGCTAAAAACTGATACCAGGCAAAATGATAAGAGAACTCACCTCTAACATCCGCTGTTGGGGAAATCCATACTGATACCCATCAGCCAACGCCATCATATCAGCAACAGTCGAGGGAGCATCGACTACTAGAGCAACCTCCGAGGCCCGAAGATTCTTATCCCACGCTACTGCAACCTGGTCCTCGAGAGACAATTGCATCATCTTATGGGTATAGGCATCAGAGTTCTTCTCACCCTGGATTGGGTACGAACATCAAGTTTTTCTTCTTAAACCAAGCTCAGATGGCATCATCACCCTCCAGGATCAGTGACTGAGGAAAATCATCTCCAGGAGACCCAACCGAGGCCTTACCCATGTCCGTGAATTTAGCACCCGAAGAGTTCGAGGCTACTCTTGCGTCCAAATCTGGAAGGTCTCTAGCACCGCTCCCCTCTGGAACATCACTAGCATCCACGACTCCCTTACCCTTCCCGTCCACCTTGTTAGAATTACCAAGAACATCCCAATCATCGTTGGGGGAAAGCAGGTTGAACTCAGAAGCCAGGCCCAGGGCAGCGTTTATGTCAAAACCATCCTCCGCAGAATAAATCCGACCAAAGGAAAACTCCTGAGACATAGCAGGAATTTCACCACCAGCATCCTCATCACCAAGGCCAGTGCTATCATCACCAGCATCACTGCAAACCGCATGATTAGCTTCGGCACCAGCATCATAACACCCTGCGGGATTAATCTCACCACCAATACCGCTGCCACCGGCGGTAGTATTCCCTTCAACAAATTCATAAACATCATGACCGGGAGGGGATGTATCAGTATGCTCTTCTATGTCAGACACATCTTCATCCTCGCCAAGCTCAGTCACAGGACTGTTAACTTCTTCATAAACCTCCGCCTCCTCGATTGTTGCGGTGGTGGACTGCTTGGGATTTATCCTCCTCTTCTTCGTTGCCTAAAAAGACAAGGCACAAGAATAAAAATCCCTAACTTTGAAAAGAATTAAAACTGCCTCAACTAAAGGACAAGGCATATAGAAATCTTACCTTGACAACCGCAACATTCTTCGCCTGAAGATTAGCATCGGAACTCTCTTCGTCATCTCCATCAACAACATCGAGGGCATATTGGAAATTCATGCCCTCAAAATTCAAATGCCAAGGACGGAAATTCCCATAACGAGCAGGAGGAGCCGTACGTATCTGGCTATCTGCGGTAGGACGCCATCCTTGCGGACCTGGAACCCACCCCCAAGCCCAGGGACCAACAACCTCAATAACAGTTGCGTGCCATTCATAGTCATGATCACGCTTGATCCGCTCACGAGTAGGAAACACCAGTTTGTTAGTAGAATTCTCTGTACCCGGGACGTACTTCACCTTAGCACCACTTACTTCACTCAGAAGGCGTAACTCACCACGAGGAGCGGCAATATTCCGAAGACTCACACTCCACGGTTTACGATTCCTACTGTTAACATAGTCACTGAAAGACTTGTTAAAATTCTCAGGCGTATACCACTCCCTTTCCTCAGGGTTGGGAACATAAAGAGTCATCATTGTCTCTCTTTTGCTCCAAAGATAACACTCCCTCAGTGCACGAAGATAATTCCCATGAAGTTGGGAAATAGAGCGACAGTGTGTGTTCTTCGAAGAACCCTCTCGACCAGCCAGCACATCATAATAAAAAGAATCCCCAAACTTGTACAAAGGCAACATAAGACCCGCTTCAAAGGCCTCCACCGTGGTCAGCAGATGAAATTCATCAAACTTATACGTCGATATCATATCATAAGTAATATCATCATCAGCAGCGTGAAAACGAACATCGAATAGTTGAAGACCATGTTTTTCCTTGAAAACCTCCAGATCAATATGTTTGAAGGTCACTTTCTTCTCCCCAACAGCGACGCTGCGTATCTCCTGAGAAATATCCTCCTCATCCACGGGATCAGGCGCAGAATCCTTCGAAGGGTTTCTATCGGAAGTTTTTCTCTTAGGCTGAACCTTAGATGCATCAGTCTTCGAAATCACTTCTTTCGAAGACCTCCCCTTGGGTTGAGACACTGGAGAGGGAGGTAGAGGATTTTGGTGAGACGCGGAAGGAGGCACCACTGACCGAAGAGGTGGGACATCCCGCGTTCTCTTAGGATCATCATGCGGATTAGATGAGGGACGATAAACAGCATACCGGGAGCCATGAGTCTCTTTTGGACGGTCCCCCTTCTACGTATTCTCTCTATGCGACTCACTCCTCTTAGAAGTTAAGCGCCTCTGACCAGAAGAAGACGAAACCCTATGAACGCGGGCATCACCTTGGGAAGATTTAGACGAACCTCCACCAGGCGGAGAAACATCAGGATCCCTCCGCGGAGGAGATCTACGCGGACTAGGCGGTGGAGTTTGATAAGAAACCCGCGGATGATCATCCATGTCTGCGAAGTACACAAACAAGTTTCAGATTTCCGCGGATACAAAACAAAATCAAAAAATCCAATTTCACCCAGTTCTTCATAATCATGAACCAGATGGAAAATAAGAAGAAAACCTAAATAAAAAGAGGAAATAACAAATAGGGGCAACCATACACGAAGGACGATATCATTACTGTTTATAATGACGAACAGGGGCAATCATACACACATCTATATATATGTTCTTCATCACAAACACATATAGCAGCAACAGAAAACGAATATATTTTTCACAAACACATATACACAGTAGAACCACTTACCTATAAAGGAAAAATCAGGGTCGTAAAGAAAGCTTCGAGGAACAACAACAACAACAGCAGAAAAGCTCCGAGGAACGACAACAACAGCAGCAACAAAGACAAAAACAACAGCAGCAGCAGCAACAATTAATAACAAGGAAACAAAAGCAGAGAACAAAAGTTCTGAGGAAAGAGAAGGAATGGAATTTATGACTAGTGAATTTTCATATTCCTTCTCATATATATATACAAAGAGAAATAAAACCGCCCCACTACCCAAGAAGAAGTTATTGCAAATAGTGGGGAACGTGCCCTAAAATCTAGGAAAATAATAAAGAGAAGATGAAGAGAGTAACACGTTTTTTCTTCCCACTTCGACTAACCGCCCAGTAGGATGAAAAGGGGCAAATTGTAGGTACACATTTCATCTTCCGCCACGTGTCCACAAAGACACACGTGGAGGACATGCGGCTGAGAACATCAAGATATGATATCACACGTGGACAACCAAGAGACACGCCTTATAAAGATAGTGTCGCCACCCACCAGATCCAACGGTAGGGGATCGAGGAAGACGGAAACACTAGAACACTGCGAAGCACTGAAGGATAACCCGAGATTCACTTTATCCTATCCCCAGAAAGATCTAAGATCTACGGCTGGGGATAGTCAGACTGACGCAGACAAGACAGAAGCAGAGGACAACTGTCTACCGCGGACAGACATCTCAACTACCCGCATTAAATACCCTCAAACAACATACGTGTCAGTCAGCCTGTGGAGGAAGCGTAGATAACACTGAATATTCAAACGGAACACGCAGAGAAGACCAAGAACACGAAGACCTCTGCGTAAGCGGCACAAAACACAAGAGGATAAGGTTATAATGGGCTTCAGAAGTGAACCCCATGCAACCACCCTATAAATACCCCTCTCTCATAAGTGAAAAGGGAGGGGGAAAAACATTGAGAAGAGAAGAGAAGAGAGACAGAGAAATAGAGAAAGTGTAAGTGAGGTTCCTCCTTCTACGCAGGCTTATATTAGTCTCAAAGTCATTCGACTATTTCGGTAATCCCCACCATATAATGAAAAACCCAATCTCGGAGACAGGGATCTGAGTGAGAATCATATAAGTTAATCGTTTCGTCTATGTTCATACATCCATACTTTATATATTCAATTCGTTACTTATAGCATATCATGTTTGTACATTTTATACTTCGTCCATTATTTATCTTATTGTATGAGCTAAGGACGATGATTGTAATTGATGAGACGAGGAAGAGTATTAGAACTCTGAGTCAAGGATTCGACATAACCAATCCGTTCCCTTCACGCGCAGCCTATTTATTATATTGTCATGAGTCTGCGCGCATTGTTTGTGAATACTCAGATGACTTTGATCTGAGTGTTCAAAAACTTAATGCCCCTTGTTGTTGTTGTTAAACCATCACCAGAAATGCCAATATTTCATCACCGAATACAACCACCTAAGTTGAGATTGAGAAGAGTTGCTGCTCATAAACTCCAACAGCACCAGCCGATTCAGTTTGCTTCCATCTCCTCCACAAATTCAAGTACAGCCAACCCCAATTGGAACACATAATTAGAACCCCCATTTCTGTGATGTTTCAATCTCGCATATGCAGTGGAAGATAACAACACCACCACATACTGAAATCGCCGGTTCCATCTGCTTCTTCTTTATTAAGATAAATCTCCCATTTAGACAGCACACAGAAACCCAAAGCTCAGCTATTCTGCGACTCCAACAATCACCTTATACATCATCACTAGCTCGAATTTCATCTTCATTCATGCCTAAACTGTCTACAGCAACCACACAAAATTATTTAACCTAATTTGAATCAGCTGCCTTGCGAACCCATTCTGCACTTGATTTTTGCCTTCAACTCCACCTCATGATTCGAATCTGACCATTGTAATGTAAAACTCAGCAATACACAATTAATTTGTATCGATCCATGAAGAGTCCATCTCCGTTTGTATCCCAAACTAAATAGCTGTTGTTGCGAGAAAGTCAGTCCACGAACTTCGACAAAGCAAACACCAATTTCAGTCCTTGAAGTTTCCTTGAAGTTTCCATATCGTTGGCAGCAGCTTGAAGAAGAAATTAAGCTAACAGATCCCCTTTCTCTGTTGATTAAAAATGAGCATCACCTGCTCAGATAAATGAAATTTTCTTTTTCTTGTTTTGATGCGAAACGAGATGTAGTGGTGGTGCAGCCACGTCACTCGTCTTTAACCCCAGATGGGCCTGACTCTGGCCATAAAGAAATGTAGCCATGTGGATCCACTAGCAGGAACATTGGTTATCTTGTCGCAAAGGCCAATTAGCTCCTCATTTAGTCATTTATTTTTCGGGTGAATGGAATTGCTTGTATTTCCCGTAAAGGCTATAAAACACAGTTATTAGCGAAATACCGAGACCTAGCTGGTAGGTTCGGAAACCTACAATAAAATACTGAAAGTGCACGGCGTCTAACTCGTAGAAAATGACAAGTAAAGGTCGTTCCCACGGGGAGTGTGAAATACTCAACCAACTAATATCAAGAATCAACTAATTAACAAAGATGATTTTTTTTGAGAGGTTTCAGAAATTCGGAAAAAAAATGAAATAATAAATAATTTTAACGAAAAACAGAATGATAGAAGGTTGTTAAGATTTTCGGTTTCCACCAATTAATTATGCAAACTCTACTAATCTTTAAAAATCTATTCCATGCATTTTCAAATACTGTTTCTCCGCTATAGTTTTCTTCGCTTCATGGGTAGTGATTCTAAAGCATTACCTATCTATCCTTCCATACCACGTCTAGTGATTTAACCGAAGCACGAAATATCAATTCAAAAACATAAATAATCAAGAAAATCACATGAACAATAACATACCAAGCTATATGAAGAAAAACTACTAGTCATTTAAATCATTATTGAGCATATAAATGTAGAGTTCACACAATTAAATTGGTTTCTACCCAAACCCTAACATAACTCTAGCTAGCCATGGCTTTCTCAAAAACCATAAACATATTAAAATCAAACTTTAGCTAAAGCTAAACGAAGAATCGAAAACAAAACTCCAAAATCCTTCTCCTGTTTCTCTTCCAGCTCTGTGGCCGGGCACCCCCCTCGTATATTTTGAAACAACACATAAATATAGCTCATAAATGAATTCACGTTTTTCTTCTTCGTCGCCACATCACCTCCCAATAGAAGTCTTCCACATGTCATGAAAATATAAATTCATCCAATGATGTTGTGTCGCGTGTCATAATATGACGAGACATTGTAAAGTATCACTGAATCTCCACTTTCCATAGTATATGAATTTCATTTAGAAAACATGATATTTCCTTGCATGTGATGGGTCCCACCTTAACTGTATTTGCAAAATGACGTCAGTTGGCTTCAAATATTCCTTCAGATTCTTTATATAAATATAACAAGATAACTTATGTAAGGAAAAGATATATTATCTTTCCTTTTTCTTCATTTGCATATGGTCATGGAGGTGATATTCTTCCATTCATATGCTAACAATAATAAAGTCACTCTTGACCAATCTTAGGTGGCATTAGTGTGCTGACATCGACTCGCTTCACCATTAAGTCTCACATTTTGATGTTTTTTCGCTGGATGGTCGAATTCACTTGTACTTTCTGCAAAAGCACTAAAATAGTGTTATTAGTCAAAATATTGAGTCCTAGCTAATATAAATATGGGTATAAAATGTAGCACTTTTGTGCTTATCAACACCCCACACTTATATTTTGCTAGTCCTCGAGCGAAACAAAGATTTGACCGCTACACAGCTGGTCATATGAATATAGAGACCCGCTACACAGCTGGTCATATCATTTTTTTTTCTTGTTTTTTTTAGACCCGGTACACAGCTGGTCAAATCATAAGATAAAGAGAGAGAGACCCGCTACACAGCTGGTCATAGAAAATACCATACAAAAGACCCGCTACACAGCTGGTCATGACCCTAAAAACCATAACGATAATAATATTTTTTTTAAGACCCGCTACACAGCTGATCATTTTTTTTAGACCCGCTACACAGCTGGTCATAATTTATTTATTTTTTTAAATCCTAACCAAAGTGCTACTCCCCCACACTTAAATATTACATTGTCCTCAATGTAATTGAGTCATCCAACATAGAAATCAAGGTGGGAAATTATAAATTGCAAAAAAAATAAACAAATAAAAATAAAGGATAGAGAAAAGGGAACAAATCTGATGGGTTGAATCCCACGAAGCGAAATGTATTGTTTCCCTGCTTTCAATAGCACATAATCTCAAACAAAATGAGGTTGATATCCCAAAGTAAGCTGCCAATTATATATATAGAGTCTGAAAAGTTAGGGATCAACCCAACCAATCCGGTCAGCTGAAAATATGCACCTGCAAAAACTATAATCATCCAAAGATATATGTGAATCCATTCCCCATAAATAACAATCCTTAGTAATCAATCCATGCATTGTCAGGATATGTAAATCATTCACACAAAGAGGTATAATTTTTTCAATAGCTTCTAGTTGAGGTGCACGCCCTAAATCAGGTTCTAAATCAGCGGAAATAACTTTTATGGCTGATATTGGTTCCAGTTGAGCAAAATAGGGCACACGAACATATGTTGGCTCAAATGGAGCAATAATATCACGACTCATAGACCCGTTATCATCTAAAACGGTTTCATTATCAATATCATCAAGACAAAAAAAAATTGAACTTAATGGATTAAAGGTCATGGTCGAAACTTTCTCGACGGATGGAACTAGTCGAGACTGGATCAAAACTAGAGGTTCTAGTTTGGATTTCCATTTATTAGTGTCTAACAGCGTTATGGAGTCTAACAAGGCATTGACTTCACAAATAACACTATCGTCATCAAAATCATACCCAAAATGAGCTAAGCAAACCTCTAATGGATCTCCCAAGTGGCTCTTGCAAATATCTTGCGAGTGCATACTTTCTTTTCGCCCGCACTTCGGACTAAAGTACATAAAAAAAAATCAAACAAACTGCGTAAAAAGAACTAAAAGAACAATAAAAATAAATTATTTACAAAAATTAAAAATAAGCTATATACAATGATATCAACTAGCGAGTATTTTTCTACCACTCCTCGGCAGCGGCGCCAAAAACTTGGTAGGTTCGGAAACCTATAATAAAATACTGCAAGTGCACAGCGTCTAACTCGTAGACAATGGCAAGTACATGTCGTTCCCACGGGGAGTGTGAAATACTCAACCAACTAATATCAAGAATCAACTAATTAACAAAGATGATTTTTTTTGAGAGGTTTCAGAAATTGGAAAAAAATGAAATAATAAATAATTTTAACGAAAAACAGAATGATAGAAGGTTGTTAGGATTTTCGGTTTCCACCAATTAATTATGAAAACTCTACAAATCTTTAAAAAACTATTCCATGCATTTTCAAATACTGTTTCTCCTAGTTTTCTTCGCTTCATGGGTAGTGATTCTAAAGCATTACCTATCTATCCTTCCATACCACGTCTAGTGATTTAACCGAAGCACGAAATATCAATTCAAAAGCATAAATAATCAAGAAAATCACATGAATAATAAAATACCAAGCTATATGAAGAAAAACTACTAGTCATTTAAATCATTATTGAGCATATAAATGTAGAGTTTACACAATTAAATTGGTTTCTACCCAAACCCTAACATAACTCTAGCTAGCCATGGCTTTCTCAAAAACCATAAACATATTAAAATCAAACTTTAGCTAAAGCTAAACGAAGAATCGAAAACAAAACTCCAAAATCCTTCTCCTGTTTCTCTTCCATCTCTGTGGCCGGGCGCCCCCCTCGTATATTTTGAAACAACACATAAATATAGCTCATAAATGAATTCACGTTTTTCTTCTTCGTCGCCACATCACCTCCCAATAGAAGTCTGCCACATGTCATGAAAATATAAATTCACCCAATGATGTTGTGTCGCGTGTCATAATATGACGAGACATTGTAAAGTATCACCGAATCTCCACTTTCCATAGTATATGAATTTCATTTAGAAAGCATGATATTTCCTTGCATGTGATGGATCCCACCTTAACTGTATTTGCAAAATGACGTCAGTTGGCTTCAAATATTCCTTCAGATTCTTTATATAAATATAGCAAGATAACTTATGTAAGGACAAGATATATTAATCTTTCCTTTTTCTTCATTTGCATGTGGTCATGGAGGTGATATTCTTCCATTCTTATGCTAACAATAATAAAGTCACTCTTGACCAATCTTAGGCGGCATTAGTGTGCTGACATCGACTCGCTTCACCATTGTGTCTCACATTTTGATGTTTATTCGTTGGATGGTCGAATTCACTTGTACTTTCTGGAAAAGCACTAAAATAGTGTCATTAGTCAAAATATTGAGTCCTAGCTAATATAAATATGGGTATAAAATGTAGCACTTTCGTGCTTATCACTAGCTGGTATAAATGTGGGTATAAAACTGTCGCACTTACGTGCTTATCAAATTCCCCCACACTTATATTTTGCTAGTCCCGAGCAAAACAGAAAATAGACCCGCTCAACAGCAGGATCCTTTTTTTTTTTTGCAATTCCTAACGAAAGTGAATACATACCTCAAATCTATATGGTTAACCACTCCCCCACACTTAAACCTTACATTATCCTCAATGTAATTGAGTCATCTAACGTAAAGTTAAGGTGGGAAATTCCAAAATGCAATATGCAATAGGCAAACGAAGATAGAGTAAAGGGAACAAAACTGATGGGTTGACTCCTACGAAGCGAATGATATTTATTCCCTGCTTGCGCACAGCAAGTAGTCTCAAACAAAGTGAAGATGATGTACAACAACAACCTGCCAAGCATGTATGTAAAGCCTGAAATGTTGGGGATCAACCCAACATATCAGTTTAGCTGCGAACATGAACCTGTAAACACTATCAACACCCAAAAAAATATGTGAATCCATAAAAAATTCACTCCCATAAACAACAACTTCAGAATGTCTATTAGTTTTGATTCTCAGTGGAGACTCCCAATTGGGTTTTAGATCAGCTTAAATATTGTCAGCAGATTCACTAGATATCAAAGGGAGTAATGCATTACCAATGTCAACGAGCATAAGATCACAGGTCTTGGCAAAAGGAGCTGAGCAAACAATTTTCGTTTCTAATTTGTTATTGTGAATTACCTGACCAGTATCCATATGTTCCACACTTACACAAGCATCTTGACAACTACTACTAGTCTCACAAACAAATAGTTCGCCAGGCTCGGCAAAGTAAGATGAGCAAATATCTAATGATTCAGTTTTTGTTAACTACTTACAACCTGCAAAGTTTTCAGACCTGTTTTCGAGATTCTCATTGTAACAGTGAGTATAATCATTCACACTATAAACCATGCATACATGTTCATAGGTTTCAGATTTTGAAACTGAATTCAAAAGCTTAAACACATTTATCCCCATTTTCATATTTCTAAAAGTAAGCTCCATGATTCCATTTCGACAATTGATAACCGCATTCGAGGTAGCCAAAAAAGGTCTACCTAAGATGACAGGAATCTGCTCACTAGGATTAGAAACAGGTTGAGTATCCAAAACAATAAAATCAACGGGATAAACAAAACTTTCAACCTGTATAAGAACATCCTCTACCACCCCCCCTAGGAATTTTAATGGACCTATCAGCCAATTGGAGGGTAACTTTAGTGGGTTTTAAAGCACCAAGTTCTAATTGCACATACACAGAATATGGCAAGAGATTCACATTGGCCCCTAAATCTAACAATGCATGTTCAATCCTATGTTCTCCTATAGTGCAAGCAATTGTAGGACAACCTGGATCCTTAAATTTGGGTGGTTTTTTTTGTGTTATAATCGAGCTTACCTGTTCAGTAAGGAAAGCTTTCTTATGCACATTCAATTTTCGTTTCACAGTGCACATATCTCTTAGAAACTTGGCGTAAGAAGGAATTTGTTTAATGGCATCTAAGAGGGGAATGTTGACTTTAACCTGTTTAAATACTTCTAAGATGTCATTAGGACTAGTTCCTTTCTTACGAGGTAGTAATGCTTGAGGAAACGGTGCACGAGGAACATAAGAAATTTCAGAATTACCTTTCTCGGTTTCTTTTTGTGTTGGAGTAACCTGTGTAATAGTAGGCGAGCTCCTATCTTGCACATTCTCCTCGGCATCACTAACATGATTATCAATGACTCGTCCACTTCTGAGAGTAGTGACGGCCTGGACATGATGAGTCGGCTTATCACCAGATGTGCTTACCTGAAAAGAACCCTTGGGGTCAAGCTGTATTTGAGTCGGGAACTGATCCTTGTCTCGCTCATTCAACTGTCTAATAATATGACCTAATTGTTGCTCTAAGTTTGCCATGGATCTTTGAGTAGCCTACATAAAAAAACTCATACTTTCTTCCAAACTAGAAATTCTTTGGTTAGAAAAATCATCAGTAATAGGAGATGTATGTGTAATAGACTCAACAAGCTTACTTTTAGCATTTCTTTCTAACAACTCAAGTCTTCGTGACACAACATCAATCTTGGCCTCAGAGTCTAAGTCACTATCAACTCTGTAAACCCCTTTGCTACTAGTCATTATGGGATCTCTAGCCTCCCACTCTTGGGTTTTTCCGGCTACTTCATGCAAAAACTTATAACCTTCTTCGGCAGTCTTATCAGGGAAATTACCGCCACAAAGTAATTCTACCATAGTCAGTGTTTTGAAATCTAATCCCTCATACAGAATCAATGTGAGCCTACGAGTATCAAATCCGTGGTGTGGACATTGTAGCAAGAGATCATGGAACCTCTCTAAATAATCATAAAGAGATTCTCCTTCTTGTTGCGAAAAACTATTCAACTTTTGACGCATGACAATAGTTTTATGCCTAGGAAAGAATTTATTCAAGAATAGATTAATCATGCCATCCCAAGTACTAACTGATGAAGGAGCGAATGCATTTAACCATGATTTTGCCTTATCCTTTAAGGGAAAATGGAACAACCTAAGTCTAAGATAATCATCAGCTAAGTCCTTAAATTTCATCGTACCACACAATTCTTCAAAATCTCTAATGTGGTAGTAAGGATTTTCATTCTCCTTACCGTAGATTTTAGGGAGTGCTTGAATGGTGCTTGCTCTAATCTCATAGGTTGTTGTGGTGCTAGGAAAAATAATACATGAGAGTTGAAAGACTCTAGTTGAGTACATATAGTCTCTCAAACTTTTAACCGGAGGATTCATACCCTCATCATCTGTTCTCGTCATGTATAAAGGGTTACTTTAACAAGACAAATAATTGTTTTGTATCCCAACTACTTGGTAGATCTTGCATATGCTATCAAAATGCAGAATTCAGTCTACACTCACCTTGCAAAGCTTCGCAAAAGACTTACTTTTCTGCCTGTTTTAAAGAGATTCCAACTGCGCTCTTCAAACTAAGGTAACTAAAGATAATCAAACAAGCTACGTAAAAAGGAACTAAAAGAAATTTAAAAGAGAAAAAAAAAACGAAAATAAACTATGTACAGAAAATAAAAACCAAACTACGACTAGAAAATCAATGATAGCAATCAGAGAGTACTGTACAGCCACTTCCCGGCAGCGGCGCCAAAAAACTTGATGGGTCGAAAACCCGACTTTGTTTTACCGCAAGTGCACGGTGTCAAAAAGAGCACACAATAGCAAGCACGGTTCGTTCCCTCAATGAGTGTGAAAACTACTACTAATTAATATCAAGAACTATCCAATCAAATTCAATATTTAGAAATTGTTGTACCAAGAAAATAAGCTAACAAGTCGAATAGAGCAAATTTATAAAGATTGTAAATCAGGGATGTGGAAATATTAGGGCTTTGGAATCCGTTGCAAGCTATTTTTACTTACATTCTATCACAAGGGCTCGAGTTTACTCGTGCATAGTGGCAAACCTAGCTACTAACACACGGAAGATATTTCGTTAAGGACTTGTAAACAAAAGTTATCATAAAAGATTGTTTGTTCTCAACCTAAGGTAGAAATCCCTAATACTAAGTATACATGGCATACATAGTCTTTGGATATTCATAAAACAATCAATAACAAGGTTCAGTGAGTATTTCTATCAACCTAACAATAGACTATACATGGCATAGAATATGAGAAATTGAATATAAGATAAATCATTGTAGAGAAACTCAAACAAATAACATTAAGCTCAAAGTTGATAGAAACCCTTGTTTTAGAACATAAGTAAATTAAACCTACAAGTTCATCCTTAACCCTAATGAGGAGTTTAGCTAGACATAGCTTTCTTAAAAGCCATAGAAATGATAAAGTAAATGAAAGCGAGTAGAAATGCTCAAACCCTCGTTTCTTCCTTGATTGCGGCCTCCTCTCTTTTCTGTGTTCTCCCCCTTATATCTCCCTCGTACGAGAAAAACAAAACCTAGCAAATAATTGCCAGGCTCGGTCCAATACCGGCTTCCAAATCCAGGCCACGTCCAAGCTCATTTCAAAACAAGCTCTTTCCAAAACCCAACCAGCACCTGCTTGAGATACAGACCATTCTCCACTTCCGCTTGCAATCATCCCATTCGAAAACTCAATTCCAACCAAGAAATTCCATACACATAACTATTTCAACCATTTTCCACTCGAGTTATTCATCGACTGCTCTAACCCATCTCCTATCTTTCTTCTTCACTGACGTTTGTCCGCAGCACCTTCCTTCCTCCCTGATGCAGCGGATGCTGTTTCTGAACTCCTGCTACCTCGAGCAACACCAATAGACAGAACCCATTGCAGAAAGTACCACTTATACTGACCTTGTAAGGACCTTCTTCCAATTACAGTCAGCTCCACCAACGACTGAATTTAACCCATCGGCTAGAGAACTTAAATCGACACCAAGATTGGGTGAGAGCCCATCACAGACATCACTAGTTTCAACCACCGGAATAACTTAATGCCCCTTGTTGTTGCTGTTAAACCATCACCAGAAATGCCAATATTTCATCACCGAATACCACCACCTCAGTTGAGATTGAGAAGAGTTGCTGCTCATAAACTCCAACAGCACCAGCCGATTCAGTTTGCTTCCATCTCCTCCACAAATTCAAGTACAGCCAACCCCAATTGGAATACATAATCAGAACCCCCATTTCTGTGATGTTTCAATCTCGCATATGCAGTGGAAGATAACAGCACCACCACATACTGAAATCGCCGGTTCCATCTGCTTCTTCTTTATTAAGATAAATCTCCCATTTAGACAGCACACAGAAACCCAAAGCTCAGCTATTCTGCGACTCCAACAATCACCTTATACATCACTAGCTCGAATTTCATCTTCATTCATGCCTAAACTGTCTACAGCAACCACACAAAATCATTTAACCTAATTTGAATCTGCTGCCTTGCGAACCCATTCTGCACTTGATTTTTGCCTTCAACTCCACCTCATGATTCGAATCTGACCATTGTAATGTAAAACTCAGCAATACACAATTAATTTGTATCGATCCATGAAGACTCCATCTCCGTTTGTATCCCAAACTCAATAGTTGCTGTTGCGAGAAATTCAGTCCATGAACTTCGACAAAGCAAACACCAATTTCAGTCCTTGAAGTTTCCATATCGTTGGCAGCAGCTTGAAGAAGAAATTAAGCTCTCAGATCCCCTATCTCTGTTGATTAAAAATGAGCATCACCTGCTCAGAGAAATGAAATTTTCTTTTTCTTGTTTTTGATGCGAAACGAGATGTAGTGGTGGTGCGGCCACGTCACTCGTCTTTAACCCCAGATGGGCCTGACTCTGGCCATAAAGAAATGCAGCCATGTGGATCCACTGGCAGCAACATTGGTTATCTTGTCACCAAGGCCAATTGGCTCCTCATTTAGTCATTTATTCTTCTGGTGAATGGAATTGCTTGTATTTCCTGTAAAGGCTATAAAACACAGTTATTAGCGAAATACCGAGATCTAGCTAGTATAAATATGGGTATAAAACTGTCGCACTTACGTGCATATCAGCCGGCAAGTCCAAGCTCAACTTGTCGAACAACAACAACATGCTACATGTTTCCTACGAAAACACTCGAGGCATCAACGCATATCACAAATTGGGGGATCCTCTTTGGGTATTGGTTTGGCGGTTTACAGCGTGCGGCGTACACTACGCCCGTTATAAGAAAGTGAAATAAGGATGATGCAGTTAGTAAATACGGGAAGTAATGGTGAAACGCTTTCTTTTATGGAACATCAATTCCAGGCGTGACCGGTCATCACCTCTTCCCATTTACTCACTCGTTTACCATTTCTTATTGAGACTAGAGTACGTTTCACTTCGACTTGTATAAATAGGTCTTACCTATTTTCACCGAACAACAAGTTCAGTCAGGAGCATACAACACTCAGAAAAACATTTGCTAGCTTTCCATCTGTTGGCTTCCCATTTTCTGATACAAGTCGTGAAACAACTAATCTTCCATAATCAACCATTCTGGTCTCAACACTTTCTTCGCTTCCCTCTCCAAAACCAACTCATTCTCCTTCACTTTGTGACAGAAACAAGTCTGGAATGTCCATTTCTTGGTTTATGACGGATTTGTACAGATTGATCTCTCGAATCTAAAGTACTCCCTTGCAGTACATTGTTTAGGGTTTAAATTCGTTTCTTACCCACACACCCAAAATTACCAAAATTAGCAGAAACCGTTTTCACCCTCAAACAATTGGCGACCACAGTGGGAGGTCAATCTCTCGGTTCCAGTACCCATTTCAGAATACATTTTTCAAACTCAAGAAGATGGTTAGTTTTAGGGCTGAATCTGTGTCCTCAAGTTCCACTCGGATGAACGGCGATGTTTCCTCCCCAAACGCGACGCCCAACAATGCAATCGACGAAGGAATTCCAAGGCTAGCTGACTTGGTGCGGATTCAGGAGATCCACACTAAGAACATGGGTCTGATGAAAGATGCGATTAACATCATACTGGACTTCCTCATCAACTTAACGGCAGGGTTGAACGATTCACCTGCCCCGGAAAATCTAGGACCGAAGACTAACATCCCAAACGATCACTCTCAAGTCAACAACTTCACTACTAATCAGAAACCAGTAGGCCAGGACGCGGCCTCGCTGGTGGAAAATTTATGTGAACTCTTACATCTTTCAAAAGATCAACGGATGGTGACGTTCACCGCCATCAATCGAATAGCGTTAAGCGCGTCCTTGGTTCCTTCACGCTTGGAAACATCAAAAGCGTCAGAGATGTCCATCAATAATATCACGTGTTCCGACGACGACATGATGGCAGAGGAAGGACATAACCGGGCCCTACACATCACGGCCCGTAGAATTCAAAAGGAATCTCATCGACACGGGAGCATCCTCCAACGTTGTTACCCTCAGGACGGCCAAGGTACGACCAAACGAAGTCGTGCGACAATCCACTACAATGACCGATTTCGAAGGCAACCAAACCAGCACGTATGGGTATGTCGACCTGAATCTTTCAGTAGGACCCGTCCAGTCAAAAGTAAGGTTCGAGGTAATCGAAAAGGATGCAGATTACCACATGATACTGGGAAGACCATGGCTCAACTACAACAGAATCATTCCTTCGACGTATCACCAGTGCTTGAAAACCATGTTAAACGGAGAAGTCATTCGCATCGCTGCATCATTATCTCCTTATACGTCGATCTATGGTATGGAGATTTTTGAACCAAGAAAGGGCCCGCAAGCCACATCCAATAAGGCTCACCACACTCCATTGCCAAACTGGACGACCATTGAAGAAAGTGATATCCTTGCACCGCTTCACGGAGAAACCCGGTCTCACATCACCCTTTCGAAAGAGGGACACGCCAGCCTCCACCAGCCAAACCAGAGTTCGGCTTGTACCCATACCAAGCGAGTACGGGCTTTTATCATGAGTCATGATGAAAAAGGGAAGATCGTATATCAGTGCCGTTGTTAGCAATTAACAGGAGTGACTACCACATAGTCTCTCCTCCCAATGGAACGCAAACATGGTAACGAGCCACAGGAGAAAGTGCCTGATGCACCACAACAGCTACAAGACGGGACCAACTCTACCATGGATGAACTTGATACCGTTAATGTCAGGAGTGAAGAATTTTCGTGACCCATCTCGATCAGCTCGACTCTGTGCGCGGACGGACGCGTAAAGCTGGTAGACCTTCTCAAGGAGTATCTAGACGTGTTCGCATGGACATACTAGAAAATTCCTGGCTTGGACGAGAAGCTGGTCACACATCATTTACACGTGATACCCATATCCAAACCGGTCAAGCAAACGCCGAGACAATTCTGACACGGTGTGGAAGAACAGATTAAAGTAGAGATCAAAAAACTGCTAGCGGCTGGTTTCATCAAACCGATTCACCACCCTACTTGGCTGGCCAACGTAGTTCCGGTAAAAAAGAAGATTGGCCAGATCAGATGTTGTATCGATTTTAGAGATTTGAACAAATATTGCCCTAAAGATTACTTTCCACTCCCCAACATTGATATTCTAGTAGACACCACCAGTGGACATGGGATGTTCTCTTTCATGGATGGATACAACGGCTACAACCAAATAAAGATGTACGAACACGACGCAAGTAAGACGGCTTTTTGAACTCCTCTTGGAAACTTTTACTACACGGTGATGCCCTTCGATTTGAAAAACATTGGCGCCACATACCAACGCACCATGACTACCATTTTTCACGATATGATGCACAAGCAAGTCGAATATTATGTAGATGACATAGTGGTCAAGTCCAAAACTCGGGCATCCCATGCAGGAATACTGCGGCAGGTGTTCGAAAGATGTCGCGAGTACAAACTGAAGATGAATCTGTTGAGGTGTGCTTTTGGTGTCTCTTCGGGCAAGTTCCCAGGTTTCCAGGTGACCGCCGAGGGAATTAAAGTTGACCCAGTCAAAACACAATCCATCCTCACGATGCCGCCACCGCGAACCGTGAAAGAACTCCAGAGTTTCATGGGTAAAATAAACTACATTCGCCGCTTCATACCAGGATTGGCTCAGCTGGTTGCTTCATTTACCCCCTTACTGAATAAAGGAGGAAGCTTCGTCTGGACCACGCTACAACATCAAGCATTCCGAAAGATTCAACAAACATTATCCTCCTCAGCCATCATGAAATCTCCCATACAGGGAAGACCGCTACACCTCTACACTGCCTTTAGTGACACTGTTGTCGGAGCTCTCCTCGCTCAAGAAGATGATGAAGGGATTGAGCATCCCATATACTACTTCAGTCAAACTTTAAGAGATGCCGAACTCATATCCCAAAGCAAAAAAGGCGTGCTTAGCTTTGATCCACTCCATCCAGAAATTCAGGCATTACCTACTTTCCAATAAAGTGGTAATGGTATCTAAGTCCGACCCTGTGAAGTTCTTCCTCTCAAAAACGGCCCTGATAGGAAGACCGGCCAAATGGATCCTCCAAATGTCGGAGTTCGACATAACACGCGCTTCCCCGAGATCCATCAAAGGGCAAGCAGTCGCGGATTTACTGGCGGCATTCCCGGGAGAAAATACCATGACACTACACGAGGACCTCACTGGAAACTTTCCGGAAGTCTCTTTCATTCAAGAAGAAGTATGGCTATTGTTCTTCGACGGCTCCGCTACTCCTAATAGCGGTACTGGAGGAGCAGGCGTGGTTCTGGTATCCCCAGTCGGTGAAGTATCCTCGCACTCCTTCAATCTAGACTTCCCCTGCACCAATAATTCGGCAGAATATGAAGCCTTACTCATCGGACTGTCCTTGGCTATACGAGCTGGAGCAACACGTCTGGAGATAAGAGGGGACTCTAAATTACTCGTCAACCAGGTGAACGGAGTATACGCACTAAAGGAAGTAACCTTGGCCCCGTACAGAGCCGAGGCATAGAAATTGCTAAACTACTTCGCTGACGCGACCATAACGCATATTGGACGCAACGGCAACCGACATGCTGATTGCATAGCCACGCTAGCATCAAAACTGCAATTTGAAGGTTTTGAGGAAACCCTGACAGTGAAGAGACAAACCGTGGCTTCTACGTGGCTTTCGCAACCCGAAGAGGATGAAGCCGACTGGAGAACACCAATTATCCAAGAGCTTAGCAGCTCGCTTTTCCATGGAAAAGTCAGTCTCAAAACCTTAAAAAATTTCTTCATGCTCCGAGGAGTGCTATACCATCGAAACCCAGACAGTTCCTTGTCAAGATGTCTTGGAGAGGGAGAAGCACAGCAACAGCTCAACCGCGTCCATGATGAAGTCTGTGGACAAACATTAGTGGTGACACTCTATCGCCGTTTACAACGCCTTGGCTACTACTGGCCAGAAATGGAGGCTCAATCTCGGTTAATTCGAAGAACCTGTTCCAACTGTCAAGCGCCGACGCATCAATTAGAAGTTTTTAATACTGGTCACGTTGGGGACTGGCATGAGCCATATATCAGTTACCTTCGCGTACTCCCCACTGACAGGATCCGGAGATACCTATTTATATAAACCGCAATTGCACGGTGTCTAACTAGTAAAACAATGGCAAGTACAGGTCGTTCCCACGAGGAGCGGTGGAAATGCGTAATCAATATCTCTAATGGACTAACAAATAAAGATGTTTTTGGATTTTTGAAAGAATAAAGACAATGAGAAGAATAAACTCAAGTAACAAAACGAATCAAATGGGAGAGTTGGTAACCAGGGTTTAATGTATTCACCACTATTTCTATTCAAATACTGAAAATGAAACATAATTCATGAATTATTTATTGTTCGTTCTATTGACATCACGTATTATATATATTAGAGTCACAAATATCACTGGGACGCCCTAAGCATGGACATCAAAAAACTAAACCAAAGCATGCACCATCAAATTGCATTAGCGAGAAATTTATACGAAACTAAATACAGGTTCTCAAATAATACCTGGCTATTTTAAGCATACCGCATCAAAGGATTTAACCCAAGCATGAAATATCAAATAAGTAGACAAATATATTTTCGATCCTAATAATTATGCACAAAGGTTATACGAAACCGGTGAAGCAACAACTCATATTATCATTAAATCAATATATAAAATCATGGAATTATTTATTCAATTCAAAATGGTCTATTGTTATATAATCCAATCAATCAAAAATGGACTAATACCCATGTAGTTTCAACCATAAATACCCTAGTTACAAAATAATTAGAAAGCCATCGCTTTCTCAAAAGCAATAAATAAATATATTAGATATTCACTATCTAGTCGAAATGGAATTGGAAAAACGGAAGAACGCAAACCCTTCTACGTCTCTCATTCACCGCTCTGTAGCCGCCTCCCTTCTATTCGTCTCCCAAAAACCGGCCTCAGAACCCCCCCCCCCCCTTTTCTTCTTCACAATACATAAAATATATACCAAATAAAGGTGTGTCATCATTCTCTTAATTAGCCTTAATTAAAACTTGCATGGTGGTCATCAATGTGATCTCCCCATATATATATTCTTCTTCATTTTTCTTGCATGTGTATTTGGTAGACTTAAAAAGAATTCCACTGTGGGAAAGCAAAATCTTTTTAATTCATTTTTCTCCCTCCAACAAGATATTCACGTGGACCCATTTATTTGTTCCAATATTCCACTACCTAACAGGCTTTCCTTTCCAACTTCCCAAAACTATGCATATATGCAACGACACATGGCATAGTAACCCCTATAATGTTTTCTGCTTGCATGAAAATCACACGACTGTTCTTCTGAGCCCCACAAAACCATGATTCAGGGGAAAGCATGTGTATGTGCTTGACCTCCTTGTTTTCAATTAGACCGTCCCCCTTGTGTATCATCCCTTCTCTGTCTGGCTTTGGTGTCTCGAGTAACCTTGCTGGGTTTTTTTGTGGCAAGCACTGTTTTAGCTTCACATTTCGCCATTTATTCTTGGATGATTGGATTTACTTCTACTTTCTACAAAAGCATTAAAATAGTATTATTAGCAACAATATCGAGTCCTAACTAATATAAATATGGGTACCAAATGTAGCACATACGTGCTTATCAACACACCCACACTTATATTTTTCTAGTCCTTGAGCAAAACAAAGAATTGACCCGCTACACAGCTGGTCATATCATAAGAGAGAGTTAGACCCGCTACACAACTGGTCATACAATGAAATTTTAAAATACCATACACAAGACCTGCTACACAGCTGGTCATAGAAAATACCCTACAAAAGACCCGCTACACAGATGGTCATAACCCCTAAAATCATAATGATAATATTTTTATCTTTTTAAGACCCGCTACACAGCTGATCATCTTTTTTTTTCTTTTTTTTAGACCCGCTACACAGCTGGTCCTAATATGCATTTTTTTTTTAATTTTTTTTTAAAGCTTAACGAAAATGCCACTCCCCCACACTTAACATTACATTGTCCTCAATGTAATTGAGTCAACCAACATAGAAATTAAGATGGGAAATTCAAGCAAACAAATAAAAGATAGAGGGAAGAAAACAAATCTGATGGGTTGACTCCCATGAAGCGAAATCGTACGGGTTGACTCCCATAAAACATAATCTTCGTATCCATGTTTGCGCACATAAATAACCCCAAACAAGGTGAGGTTGCACCAAAGTAAGCAGCAAAGCATATATATAAAGTCTAAAAAGTTGGGGATCAGTCCAACAAATCAGGTCAGCTGCGAATATGAACCTGCAAACACTATAAACCTCCAAAAAGATATGTAAATCCATTCCCAATTGAAAACAGTCCTTGGTCGAGATAAATAAATCATTTACATGGACAGTAAACATAGAATGTATATCAATTTCTATTTGGGAAGCACACTGTAAATCGGGTTCTAAATCAGCTGAAATACATTCAGTCGACACATTATCTTCACTAGAAATCATAGGAAGCAATGTATTGACAATGTGAAAGGGAGAAGAATTATCAAACTCAGCACAATAGTTTAAACCTGTATCTAATGGTTCAAGTTTATCAAAATCAGTAACTCCTAAATCTGGTTCTAAGTCCACGTAAATAACTTCCGTTGTTGAGTTACCTTGATTAACCATTGGAGGGCACAATGCATTGACAATGTCAATAAGCATAGGATCATCATAATCTACAAAGTGCGCTAAACAAACTGAGATTGGTTCAAAATCAGTAGTTACCTGACTAGTACCAATCGCCTCCACATTCACATCAGCAATCAGGAAATCACAAGATGAGTCAGCAAAGCATGAGCTCAATGGAGCAACAATATCATGAATAATCGCCTCATCGACTAAGTGATTTATGGAAATATAACTATTCAAATGACTAGAAGGTACATCAGTATGAATGTCTACTGTCTCTAAGTCGTTAGACTCAACAATAGTATCTTCTGTACAAACATGTTCCTCTAAATCATCAGCTGCATATAACTCTTGGCATGCTAGAACTCTCAACCTTTGCTCCAAACTAGGCGGTGTATGTTTATAATACTTCTCATATATTGTCAAAGGTGATTCTTCACTTACCATAGGTGGGGCAAAAACTCCATACCGTTTCCTCTGCATATATTCCCCAAGCGTCATATCAGAAGACGTCTCCTGATAATGTGAACTTCTACGCATATATTCGGCAAGTGTCACCTTAGATGACATCTCGTTCAAAGAATTCATCATCCTCAAAAAGGTACCTGAAACAAAATTCTAAAACACAAAAAGAGTCAAAAGGAAAAAGAAATCCTAAAACAAAATAAAAATATTGTACAAAAATAAAATAAAAACCTAACTATTTACAAAATCAAAAATACTAATTACAATATTCCACAACCGCTCCCCGGCAGCGGCGCCAAAAATTGATAGGATCCGGAGATACCTATTTATATAAACCGCAATTGCACGGTGTCTAACTAGTAGAACAATGGCAAGTACAGGTCATTCCCACGAGGAGAGGTGGAAATACATAATCAATATCTCTAATGGACTAACAAATAAAGATGTTTTTGGATTTTTGAAAGAATAAAGACAATGAGAAGAATAAACTCAAGTAACAAAACGAATCAAATGGGAGAGTTGGTAACCAGGGTTTAATGTATCCACCATTATTTCTATTCAAATACTGAAATGAAACATAATTCATGAATTATTTATTGTTCGTTCTGTTGACATCACCTATTATATATATTAGAGTCACAAATATCACTGGGACGCCCTAAGCATGGCACATCAAAAGACTAAACCAAAGCATGCACCATCAAATTGCATTAGCGAGAAATTTATACGAAACTAAATACAGGTTCTCAAATAATACCTGGCTATTCTAAGCATACCCCATCAAAGGATTTAACCCAAGCATGAAATATCAAATAAGTAGACAAATATATTTTCGATCCTAACAATTATGCACAAAGGTTATACGAAACCAGTGAAGCAACAACTCATATTATCATTAAATCAATATATAAAATCATGGAATTATTTATTCAATTCAAAATGGTCTATTGCTATATAATCCAATCAATCAAAAATGGCCTAATACCCATGTAGTTTCAACCATAAAAACACTAGTTACAAAATAATTAGCAAGCCATCGCTTTCTCAAAAGCCATAAATAAATATATTAGATATTCACTAGCTAATCGAAATGGAATTGGAAAAACGAAAGAACGCAAACCCTTCTCCGTCTCTCCTTCACGGCTCTGTAGCCGCCTCCCTTCTATTCATCTCCCAAAAACCGGCCTCAGAACCCCCCCCCCCCCTTTTTCTTCTTCACAATACAGAAAATATATACCAAATAAAGGTGTGTCGTCATTCTCTTAATTATCCTTAATTGAAACTTGCATGGTGGTCATCAATGTGATCTCCCCATATATATATTCTTCTTCATTTTGCTTGCATGCGTATTTGGTAGACTTAAAAAGAATCCCACTGGTGGGAAAGCAAAGTCTTTTTAATTCATTTTTCTCCCTCCAACAAGATATTCACGTGGACCCATTTATTTGTTCCAATATTCCACTACCTAACAGGCTTTCCTTTCCAACTTCCAAAAACTATGCATATATGCAACGACACATGGCATAGTAACCCCTATAATGTTTTCTGCTTGCATGAAAATCACACGACTGTTCTTCTGAGCCCCACAAAACCATGATTCATGGGAAAGCATGTGTACGTGCTTGACCTCCTTGTTTTCAATTAGACCGTCCCCCTTGTGTATCATCCCTTCTTTGTCTGGCTTTGGTGTCTCGAGTAACCTTGCTGGGTTTTTTTGTGGCAAGCATTGTTTTAGCTTCACATTTCTCCATTTATTCTTGGATGATTGGATTTACTTTTACTTTCTACAAAAGCATTAAAATAGTATTATTAGCAACAATATCGAGTCCTAGCTAATATAAATATGGGTACAAAATGTAGCACATACGTGCTTATCACCCACCAATAAAAAGGATGCAACCAAGATAAAACAAAATTCGGAGAGATTCCTATTCCACGAAGGAATCTTATATCGTAAAAGCTTTGGAGGAAGTTTGCTACGATGTTTGAACGAAGCAGAAATCCCAATCATGCTGAAAGAGGTGCACGAAGGCGAACATCAAGGAAAACGGAAATTATTTCTTCAGATACACGAGAAATATTACTGGCCAACCATGGAAGATGATGTAGTTTTTGTCGTCCAGAGGTGTAAGAAATTCCAGATTCACGGAAACCTTATCCATGTATCGTCGACTCCCCTACATTCGATAAGCAGTCTGTGGCCTTTTCATAGCTGAGGACTTGACATCATTGAAAAGATCAATCCGCTATCCTCAAAGCATCACGAGTACATAATCACGACAACTGAATATTTCACTAAGTGGGTCGAATCCATACCTTTACGAGGAACTATCGGAGCCACGATCGCGGCGTTCATCAAGGAACACATCATTTTCCGATTTAGCGTACCTAAACATATCATCAGTGACAACGGTACTCCTTTCGCCAACAAGCAAGTAGGGGACATACTTGAAGGGTATGGAATTAAGCAAGTCTTCTCCACTGTGTACTATCCCTAAGGAAACGGACAGGTGGAGAGCACTAACAAAACTTTGATCTGAATCCTTAGTCGGACAATGCACGATAATCCTCGGACATGGCATGAGCAATTGCCAATGACACTCTGGGCGTACCGGACATCACCAAGAAGTTCCACTAGCGCCTCTCCCTACTCCCTTGTTTACGGCACAGACGCCATCCTCCCAGTAGAAGTTAAAATCCCGTCGGCTAGGATTGCCGAAGCAAGTGGGGTCCGATGGAGTGAAGCTGAGGTATTGAGCGCCAGAATAGCAGAATTGGACACTGTAGATTCCAGAAGATCCAAGGCAGAAGAACATGCGCAAGCATACATAAATAGGGTTTCCAGAGCATATAACAAAACTGTGAAGCCTCGGGTTTTTCAAGTGGGAGATTTGGTACTGAAGACCACCAAACACATCCAGCAAGACGCGTCGGCACCAAAATTATCCGTAAAATGGGAGGGGCCTTATATAGTCACCAAAGCATACAACAGTGGGTATTACAAAGTCATTAAAGAAGAAGAAGGAAAACTGGAAGCACTCATCAACAGAAAGTGGCTTAAAGAATACTACGCCTGACCACCACCTCGCGCCCTGCCATGTCGCGGACACGGATAGCCAGGCATCTTTCCGCCTTTTCCCCCACATCTCAATTATCAAGTTTCTTGTCCTTTGTTTGATTGAGGCAAATCAATAAAGATTCTCTTATTATTTCAAAAAAAAAAACGATACAAAGAGAGGGGAAAAACATGTTTAAATACCCAGAAAGAAACCAAACATCTCACAACTACATAACTCAGAAAAGCCCATCCAACAGATTGTAATCCCTCGAAAGCATTATCTTTAACCGGCTTTGATACCTTTGAGTCCTACTCTTCAAATTCCGGATTAACTCTTCCATTTTCTGTGACTCCATGGCCAGAGCTTTCTCCTCTTCCAGAATAGCTTTTGCGGCAGGAACCACACCAGCAAGAATCCCGGCTCTATCGACCTTCACAATATCAAGACGATGTCGTAACCAACTAATGTTGAACTTCAGAGATTCATAGGTAGACACCATGTTCTCCCACTTTTGAATAGTTGATTCCGTGACAGCACGGATAGACAGGCTTTCCATTTCGGCGACCATTGGCAAGAGGCAACTCACTATAAAGACTAAAGCATATGAACAATATTGCACCACGCTCCTGGTGGCGATATGACCATATATCCTCCATATCTTTGTGTAAAGAGTCACGAATTCTTTCCGCACCAGAAACCCACCAACGTTACGGTAGTTAGAAGAAAGACACCTCATGTGGGTTCCAAACGACAAAACTGCATTGGAATACTCATGACAAGAAATCCCTAAGTCGGCGTTCTCCAGATCTGCAGCGGTTGGTGGGATCGGTCTCGAAGGAAAAGGGGTAACCAAATCATCCTCATCAATGATGGTGACGCATGCTCCGACAGGATATCTCTACACATAAGAGAACTTTTATCATTCATCGGCAAACAATGAAACACATGTCGATCAATAAAAACATACCGGTATGATCTTCTTGACTCGAATGACCCGGATGGGGGAATTGTCACAAGAATCGAGCCTCATGCGTTTGACTGGGGAATCTAACTGGCTTGAGGATGATTCACTTCTGATCGACATGGTGAAGAAATACGAACTCAACCAGAGGAAAGCTTTGTTATAAAATAGGGAAGACGATGCAATTCCGCTGGCATAAATACCGAGGAAACCCTAAAGGAGGAAAGAAAAACAGAGACTGAGTAACCGGGAAATCAGCCTCGAATGAAGCCTCCCATCAATATCCTAATGAAAGCCAAACGAGACAAGAGGGCGTGATACTTTGGCATTTGAGGAAATGATTTCTTATTCAAACTGCATGCCGAAAAAAGGGAACCGGGCCCGCGAAGACAAATCACCATGTCGAAGCCGTCAGCGCCATTTTCTTGGCCCCACCACGCCAAGACGTCTGCCATGCTTTCCTTGTCAGGTCCGCTCCATGCCTTGCCACACCAAGCCGTCGACCAATCTTATTCCCACGCTCGCGCCAGGTTTAAGCCAGCGCAACTCCTGCGGCCCCTTTCCAAACAGTACCAACACCAACAACTGACCAAGCCAGCGTCATGATGTTCCCTAACCCGACCAAGGTAACCCATGGCCAGATTAAGCTGACGATATTCATCTCACCACCTCACGGCCTACACCATAAGTAGAATCTATGCAAGGCCGCCAAGCACGAGAATCCTTAACTCTCCTTACCTCTCAAAAAGGTTAGTCGGATCTTCCTGACCATCTTTTCACGACTTGTCGCTTCGATTTTGTCCTTTCCCGTCACCATATTATGCTTACCTCGCAACAATTCTCCTGTTCCGAGCTAAGCAGGGAACTTAATGTTGATGGTGATTTTTAGCTTAGGGTTAAAACCGTAAAACTATACATCTGATATGACGTCACTATGACCACTAGCACATTTATTGAATCAATCAGCATGCTTACGCAAGAATTACAGGGGTACCTTTTTTCCACATGGGTCATGTTCCACGGCAGAACCCTTGACATTACTTATGCCAAACCCTAATTTTCATGCTACCACGCCAAGGCATGCCAACCATGCCAGCCGCACCATTGTGCCAATGACAAACCATGCCAGCCACGTTTACCGCGCCAAGACATGCCAACCATGCCAGCCGGACCACTGTGCCAATGGCAAACCATGCCAGCCACGTTTACCGCGCCAAGGCATGCCAGCCGCACCACTGTGCCAGTGGCATACCATGCCAGCCACGTTTATCGCGCCAAGGCATGCCAGCCACGTTTACTGCGCCAAGGCATGCCAACCATGCCAGCCGCACCACTGTGCCAATGGAAAACAATGCCAACCACATCATCGCGCCAAGGCATGCCAGCCGCACCACTGTTCCAATGACAAACCATGCCAACCATGCCAGCCGCACCACTGTGACAATGACAAACCATGCCAGCCGCATCACCGCGCCAAGGCTTTCCAACCATGCCAGCCACATCACCGCACCAAGGCATGCCAACCATGCTAGCCGCACCATGCGCCAATAGCATGACCAAACCCTTGGCCCCACTATGCCAAGTTAAACCGCACCTTGCCTTGGCCTCACCATGCCAAGCCGTCCATGCAAGCTCTTGGTCCCGCTTTGCCAACCCGTTTTCACCATTCTCCTTGGCCCCATACCATGCTGGCCTTCCATTCGCGACTGCTAAAACGAAGGCATGCGGCCATCAACGACCATATTTCAATCTTAGGAGAAAATCTTAGCCGTCCAAGGTCGCCAACCAATGCATGGAAACCTTTGGCCCAGCGCCAAACCCTAATTTGGTCACGCCCAAACCACGCCAAGGCATGTCGCGCCAATCACCTTGCCGCGCCAACCACCTTGCCGCGCCTAATCCATGCCATGCCGGCCTTCCATTCGCGACTGCTAAAATGAAGGCATGCGGCCATCAACGGTCATCTTTTCATCCCAGGAGCAAATCCTAGCCATCCAAGGCCGCCAGCCAACGCATGGTAACCTTTGGCCCAACACCAAACCCTAGTTTGGTCACGCCCAAACACTTGGACCCACCGTGCCATACGTCCGCGCCATGGCCTTGGCCCCACCATGCCAAGCCATTTGCGCCACCTTGCCTTGGCCCCACCGTGCCAAACGATTGCGCCATGGCCTTGGCCCCGCCATGCCAAGCCATCCGCGCCACCATGCCAAGACCATCCGCTTTATTTACCTTGGCCCCACACCATTTTGACCTTCCCTATGCGGCTACCAAAACGAAGGCGTGCGACGATCAACGGTGCCCCTTCCATCTTAGATGCAAATCTTAGTCGTCCAGGGTTTCCAAACAACGTATGGAACCTTTGGCCCCCAAAACCCTAATTTTGGCTACGCCAAACCGCACCAAGGCATGCCATGGCATGCCAACCACCTTGTCGCACCATGCCGGCCTTCCCTATGCAACGAGGGCCTGCAAGAATCAACGGCCACTATTTCATCTAAGGTGCAGATCTTATCCATCCAAGGTTACCAGCCAACGCATGGCAACCTTTGGCCCTAGTTTGGTCGCGCCTAAACGAAGCCAAAACCCTAAATTTTGGCTGCGCCTAAACTAGGCCATATTAAAGCCATATTAATCACGCTTTCATGCCACTGGCTACCCTTCCTCTAAAGATGCAAAATCTCGACCGTCGAAGGTCACCACCGACCCGGCAAGCCCAAGCTCAACTTGCCGAACAACAACAACATGCTACATGTTTCCCACGAAAACACTCGAGGCTTCAACGCATATCACAAACTGGGGGATCCTCTTTGGGTATTGGTTTGGCGGTTTACAGCGTGCGGCGTACACTACGCCCGTTATAAAAAAGTTAAATAAGGATGAGGCGGTTAGTAAATACGGGAAGTAATGGTGAAACACTTTCTTTTATGGAACATCAATTCCAGGCGTGACCGGTCATCACCTCCTCCCATTTACTCACCCGTTTACCATTTCTTAATGAGACCAGAGTACGTTTCACTTCGACTTGTATAAATAGGTCTTACCTATTTCCACCGAACAACAAGTTCAGTCAGGAGCATACAACACTCAGAAAAACATTTTCTAGCTTTCCATCTGTTGGCTTCCCATTTTCCGATACAAGTCGTGAAACAACTACTCTTCCATAAGCAACCATTCTGGTCTCAACACTTTCTTCGCTTCCCTCCCCAAAACCAACCCATTCTCCCTCACTTTGTGACCGAAGCAAGTCTGGAACGGCCATTTCTTGGTTTAGGCCGAATTTGTACAGATTGATCTCTCGAATCTAAAGTACTCCCTTGCAGTACATTGTTTACAGTTTAAATTCGTTTCTCACCCACACACCCGAAATTACCAAAATCAGCAGAAACCGTTTTCACCCTCAAACAAAACCCAAATGAAACTTTTGTTAGGACTAGAAATACACATCGATCCAACTGGGACTAATCTATAACGTTACAGTATAAAACCATACTCATGTCTGAATCCATGAAAGGAATAAATAAAAAAACACCGGAATTCATCCTAAGATATAGAAAGAAGTAGAACATCAATTACAAGCTATACATCTCAAAAAATATGGTGAAAGTTTTAAAGAAATATGAAGAATAAGATGTGAACCCAAGTCTTATCCGCTTCGTTGGTTTCTAAATTAAATTAAACATAAGCTCCAAAACAAAGAATACGTTAACTCTATTAGCTTAGTCTATAAACTTAATAAGGGATAGAAAATCTACTTGATCCGGCGACAAAAAGAAATGATCTCTATTAAACTTGGCTATTAGATCAAACTCCCTTCTTCTTCTTATCTTTTCTTACGGCCGCACAGAGAAACTTTAGACGGATGTTTTCATTATACGTTTTAGAGAAGGGAAAAGAAACTCCAAACCCTAAGTGCATCTTACTATATATAAATCCTTCCCAGTAAAGCATATAAATTTCCAAATTTAGTTTTGAGTTTTGATACTACGTATATTACACTCTCACTAATTGAGAGATGAGATGTGCACGCCACATTTCTAAAGATGCTCATTGTTCAAACCTATTTAGGAAGAAGGGGTTTTACACAGAAAGAGACCTGAAAATATAAGTAACAACAAAAAGAAAAGCAAATAATGACTAATTGCTAGAATAAAAGATGAGCAAGAACAAGATTTTGCTGAGTCTCCCCATTGTACACAGAAAATAACTTGCACCGACGAAATGAACATCCAAAACATTTTCCGGATTTGCAAGAGCATTGATGTGGTTAACAATGCAAAGAAGAGAAGACTAAGATATTCACATTATTAGATGACCGCCGTCATGGTGGGGTAAACTATTTTTGAGCCAAATTCACGTTTGGAGCTAAGTTTTCAGTTACTTATGTGTAAATGACATTTACGTCCAACACTAATTGGAAACTCTAGTTCTTATCGGGATTAACCCATTTTTTAGCGTGAAATTCTTAATTTCATAGTTTTTCGACTATGTCAAATTTCCAGGAATCTCTTGCAGTATATAAGAACTATAATGATTGATAGGTCTCCAATATAAGAAATTTGAAGAAAAAAAAAAGACGAGTTAAATTGATCAAATTTGAATAAAAAAATTAAATTCAGTTTCTGAGACATTTGTTATGATAGACAAAATCACATTAGTTTGCATTTAGCCTACTAAGGGGGAGAAGAAAATCATCCAACAACAAAGAAGAAAAATGAAGATTCTTTTCTGGGATTGAAATATTTTTTAAAATGGAACATTGTTTTGAAATCCAACCGCCACTTCCATACTTCACCGAAGTAAAACCTAGTTGAGGTGAGAGAAAACGGATTTTTATTAATTGATAAGAAGAAGAGTATACTTTTTTATACTGCACGAAATAAAAGAATAAGCAGTTAATGATAACTCAGGAAGACGTTACCAGTTGTTAACAGCTCATAGGACACTAAAACTAGACGAGAAGGCAGGTGTAGACTATCAGTTACAGTTGATAAACTGTCACATGTAATAGAAGTGTAAGAATATAAAAGATAGCTGAAGTCTATTACATAAATGGCTTCACTAACCTCCCTCAAGAAAATGGGGCTTTAGCACCCGAAGCTTGTTCTTCGAGAATTCAAATCTGGGAGCAGACAAGCTTTTGGTGAAAACATCGGCAACCCGAGCATTAATAGAAATGTACTGAACCTGCAAGGTCTTATTATGAATCGGCTCCCTAACAAAATGAAAATCTATTGCCAAATATTTCATTCTGCAGTGAAACACATGGTTGGAAGCTAAGACAATAAAACTTTTATTGTTACAGAGAATAAGAAAGAAATCGGAGAAAAAAATATGTAAGTACCTAAGTAGTTGACACAACCAAACAATCTCAGATGTAGTAGAAGCCAATGATCTGTAGTATGCTTCAGTATTTGATCTAGAAATAGTATCTTGCTTTTTAGAAGACCAAGAAACTGGATTACCCCCAAAAAAGATATAATAATCACTAGTAGATTTTCTACTATCAGGGTCTCCAGCTCAATCGGCATCGATGTATCCCTGAAGAGCTTGAATACCTTTACTGAAGAAAATATCATGACCAAGAGTACCTTTGATATACCTGAGAACTTCTTTAGCGGGTTGAAGATAAAAAATTGTAGGAAAATGCAGGAATTGACAGACCTGGTTAACTGCAAAGAAAATTTCAGGTCTGGTCCAAGTCAAATTTTGTAAATCCCCTATTATAGACCTATATTCAGTAGGATTTTAGAGTAATTTTCCTTCATCCGTGGTGAGTTTAAAGGAAGTATCACATGGTGTGGAGCAATGTTTAATGCCCGCCAAATTAGTTTTCTAAAGAAGTTCCAGAACATATTTGGTTTGTGACAAGAAGATACCATCAACTGATCTTTTTACTTCCAAGCCAAGAAAGTAGTGAAGAGCTCATAAGTCCTTTAGTGCAAATTGAGCTTGGAGTTGCTTGAAGATATTATCACAGAAAGAAGTTCAACTACTAATGATAATGATATCATTAACATACACTAAGATGATAGTGGTTGAGTACCAATGCAGTGAATGTATAGAGAGAGATGGTTTGAAATCAAGTTTGATGGGATCATCAACTAACCTCTCATACCAAGCTCTTGGAGCTTGCTTGAGAACATATAAATACTTTTGTAGCTTACATACGTAGTCTGGATGAACTGCATCAATGAAACCTGGAGGTTGAGTCATGAAAACATCTTATTGAGATATCCATGTAAGAAAGCATTGCTTTACATCAAGTTGCTTCAAAGTCCAGTTTGAATTGAATGCTAAAGAAAGAATAATTATGATTGTAGTAATAAGCTTTAAATCAGGATTGAATGTGTATGTATAATCTAATTATTCCAGTTGATTGAAACCTTAGGTTACAAGTCTAGCCTTAAATATATCAATAGTACTATCGGCATTTTCCTTTACTCTAAAAACACATTTACAACTCACTACATTCTGAGAAGGATGGGGAGGTACTAAAATACAAGTGCTCGCATTGTCTATAAAAATTTTCTCATTATGCAAAGTTTTCTTACATTTTGGGCATATATTTGTCTGAGCAATTTTTTGGGGAATAAAAGAGGGAACAATTATAAGATAAACTTGAGTAATTTGATGTTTGGTGTCAATAAGTACCTTGGGCTTTGATATACCATTTCTGGATCTGGTAGTCATGTTGTGAGTAGAAGTAGTAGAACTTGATATAGCTGAAGGAGCATATTCAGTGCCTAGTGCAGACACTGATGCAGTGAGCATGTCATAAGTATGCTAGGCATGAGAAACATCAGATGCAATATCAAAATGATCCACTTGAACTGAAGTGTCAGAAGTAGTAATTGCAAGTGAATGAAGAATAATTTTCTTAGAAGTACGCGAAGTAGATATATCAAAATGTAACATCTCAAGATTACAAGGTGAGGATAATCCATCTATAATGTAAAGGAAAATGATTTGTTTGATGTAACCAAAATTTTGGTCCAGACACCTGGAAATGTCTAAGTTGTCCCTAAGATTTTATGTTTCTGTGAGACATTAGCGTATATACTTACAACACGAAGGGAAAAACAAAATTGCACACTATACCAAATGACGCGATTGAAGCAGGGGTCTAACAACACCACCCAATATTTTGATTAGCAATCTGTATGGACTAACTCCGAAATACTTTGCTAGAGAATCAACTAGACAGTCAGCCTCAATCTAGATAGAAAGTATCTCAAGGAGTTATTATCTC
The DNA here is from genome assembly GCF_003573695.1 of Papaver somniferum. Taxonomy (NCBI): domain Eukaryota; kingdom Viridiplantae; phylum Streptophyta; class Magnoliopsida; order Ranunculales; family Papaveraceae; genus Papaver; species Papaver somniferum. The sequence continues at coordinate 8,995,520 of NW_020621936.1, read as the reverse complement.
AATCTCTCGATATGATCTTTACTCAAGCAAATAGAAATCTGCGAGTCTTTATCAAAGAGAGATAACTTGGAAGGTACCAAAAACCAATGTCTAAGGATCAATCAACTACAATCAACAACCAAAGGTTGGATTAGAGAAGTTGATGATATTAACGCACTACCTGTATTATTTCAATTATATAAAATATAATGCGGAAAAGAAATAACACAGACACCAGAAGTTTTGTTAACAAGAAAACCGCAAATGCAGAAAAACCCCGGGACCTAGTCCAGATTGGATACACACTGTATTAAGCCGCTACTGACACTAGCCTACTGCAAACTAAATTCGGAATGGACTATAGTTGAACCCCTATCAATCTCCCACTAATACAAGATACAGTTGTACTCCTACGCCTCTAATCCCAGTAGGATACTACGTACTTGATTCCCTTAGCTGATCTCACCCACAACTAAGAGTTGCTACGACCCAAAATCGCAGGCTTTAACAATAAACAAATCTGTCTCACACAGAAAAGTCTATCAAAGGATAAATCTGTCTCCCACAGATAAACCCTAGGGTTTGTTCCGTCTTTTGATATGAAATCAAGGTAACAGGAACCAATTGATAATCCGGACTTATATTCCTGAAGAACAGCCTAGATTAATCAATCACCTCTCAACAATCCTTCCCAATACACAGGCGGTTTGTCAAGGAATCACGAACAGTGAGACGAAGTTGTTTGTGACTTCTTTATCTTTCCTATCGGAGAACTCTCACGATCTCAAGCCAATAAAATCGATTGTACTCGTACGATAGAAAAGCAAGATCAGATCACACAACTATGATAAAAGTAGTATCGGTCTGGCTTCACAATCCCAATGAAGTCTTTAAGTCGTTAACCTGATTTTAGAGAAGAAAATCAAAGGTTAATGGAGATCGACTCTAGCGAGCGCACTAGTAGCACACAGACGTGTGGGGATTAAACTTTTGCTCTAGTTAGATATCTTCTATATATAATCTTCAAATCAGGGTTTTGCCTTAGTTATTAAGCAATCCATATTCACCGTTAAATGAAAACCTGATTTAGATTCAAGCTAATATTTATCATCTGTTAGATCGAAAAATATAGCTTGTCAAACACACTTGTGGTAAACGTTTACTGGGTTCGTGAAAACCATGCCCAAATGTGTACGCATATGTTGGTTCAACATAGTAACCAAAAGGTTAACCATATGAGCATCTCATATTAACCTAGTTCTTCCACACCATAACTAGTTCACTCGACTCAAACAAACTAGTTAGAGAGTTGTTCAATTGCTATGAGATCTTATGTAACTACACAAGACACAATTGAAATTAAGATGATTCGATTCGATTGAACCGGCTCATGAACATTATAGCCACGGTTTGCATAAAGCATTCCTTAGTAATTTAATGTTTCATGTTCAGAGCACATCTTTATGTCATAACCTCTTAATTACACAAACAAGTTCGCGGACTTAAGTTAATCGGTTGAGTTTTCCAAACTCAACAGAAATTCTCGGTTCGAGAACTTCCGCCAGTTCGCGGACTTAGCACACAAACGAGTCATAGGAAAAACCCAGCAGAAATTCTCGGTCGAGAACTTCCGACAGTTCGCGGACTTGGGAAGCCAATTCCACAATCCTACCGATTCCTCTTGATCAACAAAGTTCGAAAACTTCGGTTCAAGGAATACATGGTTATGTAATCTAAACTCTCATTTCAATCATTGAGACATTCTCAAAGGATGTTATGTATCCGTTATTCACAGACCAATTCATGTCAGAGCAATTCTCAAATGTGATTGAAACTTTTCATGACTTGCGTCACTAGGTGAAGATAAACCTGATCAAAGCGAAACGCTTTACCAACACACGAATTTCGAGAAAAAGATAACCATTGAATACTCAGCTTGAAATATCAAATGTGTTTGATCTAGTCTATATAGCATACGACTTTTGTCTCATAAGAAGTAGGAGATAGAATAGATAGAATTTTGAGTGATAGATAAGTTTAAGTCTTCACATACCTTTTTGTTGATGAAGTTACACGGTTCCTTGTGCAGATCTTCGTCGTTGTCGTTGAATCTCCATGAAGTCCTTGAGCTCAACTACACTTTTCCTATCCTAGTCCGAGACTTAGATAATAGGCTAGAAATCAAGACTTATAGTTTTGATCACTAACATTAACACACATGCTTGATATAGCAACGCACGCGAGGTCGACCGAGCTATGCTCTAACAGCGATTACCCCTCCGTGTTTTCGTCACTCCTTTATTTTGTTTCGTAGATTTCAAAACATACATGGGTAAATATATAACAAAACATTTCTCCTCATTGTTCCACTTTCAGAAGACAAATTTTCTCATGCAGCAAAATAATCTCTCCATCCAAATATCTTCTTTTTCTCGGTGTTTTTAACTCATAGTTCAATTTTGCGCCCGAAACTTTGAATCAAACATTAACCAAAACACCGTTGTTCCTTCACACTATCACCTCTGGTTACGGCAGCACCATAAATACCAATGTGACTAGATCCGCCACTACAACTACCAAATCATCATACATAAAACACAATCAAAATTCTATCCTAAAGTACAATATTTAATCAATTTACCACCACCACTATCGTATAACACCATCACAACTACTGTAATCAGCACCACCATTCTCACCCAGCATCACCAATTCCTATTGGATTTGATATCAAATAGAAACTGTTTGTGTCTCCCAATTTCTAATTTTGATTTCAAACCTAATTGTTGAAATTGGTATTCTTTGGAATTTAATTATCAAAAAACACAAAACCCAGCTATCATCTTGAGACGTCCATCTCTTAAACTCCAACATCTTTCATCTTAAATTTTTTGCATCTGTACCACCGTCAGTGTCAAAATTAATCTAATTAAAAAACAAGAAAATGAAAACCAAATGATTATAATTTACAATAATCTCACATCACGGGAAACAAAGGAGTTAAGTATTAAGAGATATGATGTAAAAAAGGGAAAGAGAATTGCAGGGAAACAAGATACAAAGAAGAAGAAAGTGAGACCTCAATTTTCTGCCGAAAAATGCCTAATAACCTATAGCCTTACACTTGGTTTAAGGTGAAATTTTTTGAATTATATGCCTATAGCTATAAAAACCTCAAGCCCGACACTTGGCTGTCATGCGAACTGTTAGAGCATTGCTCGGTTGAATCCACTGGCGTTGGTATGTCAAGTTAGTTGTCAATTTTAGCTTCCAAAATGCATTCTTGATTTAGTATGCTAAAGATAGTTTCGGACTAGATTAAGTCTAAGAAGTAGAATCTAAGCTATCCTTGAAGGATGAAGTTTGAAGACTAGAAGAAAACATCAACAAAGGTATGTGGTAATCGATTTCATTTGGATTCTTGTTCAATTCTACCTTTCTAATCTATCGAAATAGATGCTCACTCTATGGAAAAATTCTGATGACGGTAAATGTATATTTTTGTATATATACTTGAGGTTATTTGATTCACGACTTTGGTGACAATAACCTTTATCACTAGAAAGGTTCTCATGTTACAGTGAATGAGCTTGTGAATTCAACAAGCCAAGAATCACTTAATTCCGAGTTACAACGATGAAGTTATGAGTGATTTATTAAGTTAACAATTATAAGTGTTGTTGTAATTGTTACAGTTCGTTAGTAGGAAACAATCCACGAACTGTTTGTAACGGTTCACAGACTTGAACCCAATTACGTGACTAGAAGCCATTTTTGGTCAAGTTTTTGATGTTTCCTTATCTAGGCAAGATAGCTATTACTCCAAACATATTTTATTACCATATTAAAGTGTTTGTGATTCCTTCCTAAGATAAATTGTGATTTATTCACATAAGTACAATATTTGCTATATTAATTATTTATTTAGTTATTTTGGCAAGAGTTGTAACTTAGGAAAGATTCCCAAAACTAGGAGAGTCTTGAAAAAGGAAAATAACTTTGCTTAGGTTTCAAGCTACCTTGTTCACTATAAATAAAGGGTTCGTGAGTGCTACACGTTTTTTATCCCCTTTGAAAAATTGGTGTAAGCTTCATAAGGTTGTTTTCCATGTTTTATGTTCTTCATGAACAAGAGTGAGATAAAAGTCTCTGTATTAGGGATCACAAAGTCGAGTTGGACTTAATCTTCGTGATTGATTATACAACTTGTAATCTATGTTTTTCACCTCTTGTCTATTCTAAGGTTTTCTCTTCGGATATAAAACCATTCAAGAGTTGTTAATCATAAACCATAGGTTTTGATAGATTTCAGTTTCTGATTGTATACCAACACTTGTTAGTCAAAATCAGAAGCTAAAAAGAAAACTTCGATTAAGGTATCTCGTAAAAATCCTTAAGAAGTTTTAAACAAGATCTAGATTTATTCTAGTTGTTCTTGTTGTCGAATGATTAGGTTTCTCTTCCTTTTCTTGAAGAGTATAATAAACCTTAATCTACAAGTTTGTTTGGTATTACTTTTACCTAGTAATTGTTTTTATTAAAACAAACACAAGATTTACAAAACCTTGATTTACATCTACAGAGAAATCAATTCGGTGTTGTTGTATCTTCTGAAGAGAACTTTGTTCTGCCAAAAGACCTTCCAAAATAACTTCTAAAGAGAATTTGTATTCTGCTAGAAGTTATACGAGAATAATTCCTCAAGAGAATCGGTGTTCTGCTAGGAGTTCTACAAGTGCTTGAATACAACTGAAGCAGGTATTACATATAGTCCGAATAGGTAGTAGGAAATTGGTGTAACAGCTTATAATCAGTGTGTCTTCATTCTGTACTAGGTCCCGAGGTTTTTCTGCATTTGCGGTTTCCTCGTTAACAAAATTCTGGTGTCTGTCTTATTTCTTTTCCGCATTATATTTTCTTTATATAATTGAAATAATATAGGTTGTACGTTAATCAATTACAGTTGTTAAATCCAACCTTGTTTGTTGGATAAGACTTGATTGATCTTGGAAACTTGACTTTGTCTTTTTCACATTGTTGGACCAGTCTTGACTAACCATGTTTTAAGTGGACACCGTGTTGAAATATTACTTCAGTGATTGTTGCTTAAAGAGGTTTATACACGGTGGGTCTTAAATAGGTTGTGATAAAAACAAAAGATATTGGTTTGATACCGTCCAAGAACTCACACACTTTAATCAGATTTACGGACTTGTTTATGTTTAACTCTGATTGTATTGAGAGAGTGATACAACATTTGGATATACTTTTCTTTGATTGAGTCTGACTGTCAAGTTGATTCTCTCAAAATTATATTGGAGTTAGTCCATTTAGATTGACAAACGAAATATTGGGTGTGGTTGTTGTACCCACGCTTTTTCACGAACAGTACACAGAAGATACATAAATGATGTGATGTAATACATTTTCGTGATGGAATACATTTTTTCCACAAAATCATGTTGAATTGTCGATACAGAAATACTTTAACCAAATTAGTATTGTTACATTACTACTTACACCCACACGACAATAAGATGTATGAGGAACAAACAAAAATTGTTGGGCCAAGAATCAAAATTCTATTTTAGTATTTTTACATCCTTTGCCACAACTACTTGACCAAAATCTACTTGATCATATATTGAGGTTCATTTATTTATTTTGCATCCCCCACCGTGACAACAGTCTATCTAATTGGTGATCTGTCTTAACAACCTCTCTAAGAGAGTATCATATGCATGACTGCTAATGTAAACTATAAGGATGTTGTGCCACACCACAATCATCGTGATCCAAAAATATCTCATTAAAATTATAATTTTATAATATTCACGTGCCATTATGGCACGGGCCATAGCACCGACACCCCTTCCGCCCCGTGCACGGGACATCCACTAGTTAGTAATGAAAGGAAGCCGTTGTTCATTAAACTCCACATGCCTTGGCACATAAATCTTTCCATTTACTAAATCTAAACACCTGTAACGCCAATGATGGTTGATATAACCCAGAAAAACACAAGTCTTGCTCATGGGTTCAAGCTTGTTATTGGTATACGGTTTAAGCCAAGGAAAACACAAGCACCCCAAAAATCCTTAGAAAATTATCATCTGGAGATTTATTAGCAGAACCTCAAATGGAGAAACCATGTTTAATTGTAACACACGGTATTTTTGGTATTGAATTTTGGGACGAAATTCTTTTAAGGGGTTAATAGTGTAACACCCCGTAATTTTCTTAATACGATTTTGGCGCATAAAACCCAACCATAATATTTTGTTCGGACTATAATTTAAATCTTAATTTATAAAGAATAAATATTTAGTTTTAGTTATATTTATGATTGCCAAAATAAAATGAAATAATAAAAATAATTTTTAATTATGGTGAATGTGTGCATTATGGGTTGTGTATATATATATATGTATGTATCTTTGCTAATTTTGGTGTCAATTTTATATTATTATGTGTTTGGGGTGCATGTACCTTAATATTGGGTGTGTTTATAAAATAGTACGTCCCTTATTAAAACTTGAGTGGTAAATAATAGTTAATTAGGGTTTTATTTACAAAACCGTGTATATTTACAAAACCGTGTATAGAGAAAAAAGAAAAAGAAAATCAAAAGGGAGGCGTCACTTTCATCTTCTCCAAATATTCTTCCCTTGTGTCTCCTAGCACAAAAAAAAAAACGAAACACTTTATAGCCATCATTTTCATCTCTTTCCTTCTCTTTTTGTTTTCTTCTACTTCCATAAAACAACAAACGATAAACATCACTTTCTCTTTATCTTTCTCTCTCTGATTTTTCTTTTCAAATAACAAAAACAAAATCAAACCCTTTTTATCCATCACTTTCAGTACCTTCTTCTCATTGTTTTATCTAAAAAAGAAAAGAAAAAAAAGGCATAGGATTTACTATTTTGGGAAAAGGTGTTCTACTTGCATGAAGATTTTTGGAAGGATATTTGAGGTAGGGGGTTTCTACCTAATATCAAAATCAAAACTTATTTTAGCATTAAAATTATATTGATTTCTTTTTGATTTTCAAGCTAATAATCATGATGTTTGTTTTAAATTTATTACGTTATTTTCTTTGTATAAATTGATTTATTTGTGAGTTCTATATATTGATTATTAACCATTATTGTTAAATAATTTTCTAGATTTTTATTTTAACATTTAATGTAGGTTAAGGTTGCACAGGAACCGAGCCGAAAGACCGGACCGTCCCAGAACCGGTGGAACCGTACCTGTTTTTGTACCGAACCGAGGAAGGGAGTACATGTACCGTTTCTAAATCTGAGAACCGAGCCTAGGGAGGTATAGGTACACGGTCCTATTCAAGTCTCATACCGATTGTACCGAGTAATAATAATCATTAGATTTTAGGGATTAATCTGATGGTGCTGGTATAATATATGAGTAAAATCAAGGTACATGAGACTGGATCAAAGAGAAATAAACCTGTTCCTGTTAGTTAATTTTTAGCGTAGAAACAACACTGTGATTCCAACTTACTAAATAATTAGTCAACCCATTCTTTCTCCAGTCTCCACCACGTTACCAGCAACATCACTGTCGACCCCAAAAACCCAAATTCAGTTTTCAATTTCAATTTCAATTTCAATTAATAAAATCACCTAATTCCAATTCATCCCACTACGGTAACCACCTCAATTTGTTATGACGCTACCACCCTTCTCCTTTAGTTTTGGGTATTGCAGTGTTTATTCGTTTGAATATCAACTGAAGGTAAAGCAGGTCAAGAGATGAAGTACCAAGTCCCCACAAAACATAGAAACACATGGAAGAAATCAGAACCAATATGAGACAATTAGAGGTACATGTTGGTTGAAATTTTCATTCTTGAATGGGATTACCTTCATGAAATGAATTCGTAAATGGTTTGAATGGGTTATCATCAGTTTCCATTAGTAAGCTGAATTAAACCATTAATTAGATAGATTGTCGTTTAATAGAAGAAGCATCATAATTTGTGAACTTCAGGTGTTTGCTCATTTCCTAAGAGATTCAATTTCAATTTCCCATATGTATTTATAGTTATCGACAGTGCTTTTGTAATATACCGAAGTTGAAATTTGGCTGTTGTGGCAAGTAGTTCATCTTCCTAACATGAACAAATTTTAGCATTTCAAAATCTTACAAAGAATTTGAAATGTGTATAGAAAAAGTCGCAATTTATAAGTTAATGAAGTTGAGAAAGTCCAGATTAACAGAAGGAGAACGTTTGAAGTCTTTGTGAACAATTGTAGAAAGAACGAGGTACCGACTGGTACCGAAACCGTGCCTGGTACCGTACTTGTCCCGAATGGTACCGAAGCGAGGACACATGTACAGGTACCGGTCCAAAATCTAAGAATCGAGGCTAGGGAGGTACAGGTACTCGGCCTCAGCAAGAACCGAGCCGAACCGTACCGTGTGCACCCTTAATGTAGGTAGTAATGTTTTTCTCAAAATAGGGGATATATTAATGCATATTTATTGAGTTTTGGGGTTGTGAAAATTGATTGGATGCATTATACTACTAGTGAATGAAATTGAGTTTTGGTTTGTGAAAGTCACTTTGATGCATTACATTAGTGAATTTAAGTGAATTTAGATTGGCAAAATTGAGTTTAATGCATTAGTGAATGGGGTTTACTTCGGTTAGTTCTTTGGGATTCGGTTTGGTACATGTAGGATTAAATGCACTGATTTGAAATGAGTTCTAGAAAAAAAATATGTATATATCTGCTGCTGAAATGTCAGGCTTTTATGAATCCCACCACTGGTGGCAATCCTGGGGAGACTGTTCGGGCAGCAGTAATGGTTTGTTTACCGGAATAACTCTGACAAATAGATTAAGAATTAATATATATGTTTGTTGCTGAAATGTCATTCCTTTATGGTATCCCACCACTGGTGGCTACCCTGGGAAGACTGTTCAGGGAACAGTAATGGTTTTTTTACCGGAATAACTCTGACAATTAGATTAAGAATTGTTTGAAGAAAGAAAAAGAAGACTGTTGGGGAATAGTATTGGTTTGTTTACCGGAATAACTCTGACAACTATATTAAGAATCATTTGAAGAAAGAAAAATAAGATTGTTCGTGAATAATTGTGGTTTGTTTACCGGAATAACTGTGGCAACTAGATTAATGATCTAGAATTTGAGGTTGCAGATTTTGAGTAAGAAATGTTAAGTATTCGTGGTTGAGATTGGCGTAAGTATTGTTGTGGATTTTTTGCATGGATTTTATTATTGTACCTACTGCATTTATTATTTTTTCGATGCACTCTATTATTTTTGGAACCTTCCTACTGGGTTGTGGTTTGCTCACCCCTTTTCCTCCCTTTTCCACAGAATATTGTATACAACACGGGATTTGGGTATTGCTTTTTAAATTTAACCGAGTTTTTGGTTTGTTTCAAATTGATACCTTTGATTTTGTAATTATTATTTTCCAGTTTTGTAGGGTTATTTAACGGTTGGTACCCAGCAAATGACCAACACCTTAGTTTGGTACCCAATATTTCAAATATTAAGGGATGGTATCTAGACCAACCATTGACCGTCAAAGACCAAGTTGACCTGGTATTAATTATATCTTTTATAATAAATTATTTGATTTTATAATTATACCCTTGAATTTTTGTTTTATTGACTCACCCTACATAAGGAAAAATGAATAATAATTAATAAAAATGAAATTATAAAATCATAAATTAAAAAAATGTTAGGTCAAAATTGGTCAGTCAACGTTCGGTCTAGGTACCATACTACCATCCCTTAATATTTGGAATATTGGGTATCAAACTTAGGTATTGGTCATTTGCTGGGTACCAACCGTTAAATATCCCTAATTTTAAAAGTATTATTATACTAGTATATGACCCGTACCGTAATGGCCCGGGCTTTGGGTTGTTGTTATCAGAGATTTTTTTTTTTTGAAGCAATCAGAGAAGGTATGTGATCTTAGATTATATAACTTATGTTTCTGCTGAGCTTTCTCATGTAATGTTATTTTTTGTATGGTACGTTTTTAGGTTATATATGTTCAAGATACTTAATTCCATGTATTAGTTCAAGAGACATCCATGTTAAAAATAGGTACCACATATTTTTGTGTAGTTAGAATGGAAAATTTTATCGTTGTCAATTTTATTTGTATTTCATCGTGGGAAAGTGTGAATATCCTTGGTTGCTCCCAATTTATACCGGGCCTCTAATTATATATGCCATCAGACTTCAATCCATGTTTGGTGTAAGGAAAGATAGACTGTTTCTCCTCCATAACTATAACCGGAGAAAGTGCTTCCAGTGATGTGGATAAATAATTACAACAATAAACCAAGCCCACTTACAAATTCAATAAATCAGTAAACATTAATATAATCATACATTTTTACTCCTCGAAAAGAAAACAAAATTGCAATTGTCGACCAAGTAGTGAGTAATCCTTAATAACTCAGAATCCTTGTGTATGATTGTCATGGAGACTTGTATCCTGTGAGGGAGAAAATATGGATAACAATTAGAAAGACCGTTCCCCTGAACACAGACTAAAGTTTAAATTCACCTACTGAACGATTATAGCAAAAAATTAACTTGTTGCCAGCAGATAAAAATAGTTATGTTTGAATTTTATCTGAAATTGGATTTACATATTGGGTGGTCGAGAGGCAATTAGTTCTGTAAGGGATTGAAATAACAGATATACCTAAAAGATCTGTAAGGGATTAAGTCGAGCTATTCACACAGGGCAGGGTTAGAAAGTTTATAGTCGGGGTTGCAGACTAATGACAAAGAGCTTCCAGTGCCACATCTAAGGCTCCGAACTCAGAGGATGGTTCACATTACAGGAACATGTACAATAATTAAGCAATGATATAACTAATCATATGAATCTTAGGATTCCCAGTTTCCTAATGCAATGAACAAAGAGTAGTAAAAGCGAAACACCTCAGAAATAACATATACCGCCAAAAATACTACAACGCAAAACCTATTTGTTCGTTTGACTCAAAAATTCGGGATCTGGAATCACAAATATGCCTATTTTTGATACAAATTGGAACTCAAACGCTCAATTTTCAAGTAAAAAGAAGTTCATAGAAGGTTAATAGTACATGTGGCCCTTGTAGACACGTGACTCCACAGGTGCCCATGACTCTTGTATACACATGACTTCTATCACCAGTAGGACTATCTTTTGCCACCCAAAATATTAAAGCTTAGCGTTGTAAGCATGTGACTTTTAACATTGCAATATACGAATCAAAACGCAAAACTAAACATAGGTATTAGAGATGAATCTACATTATGAATGAGGAGTTGCAAACTGATTCAAGCAAGATGTTTGAACTTTTAAAGCCTCTAAAAATAACTTGTGTTTCTATACTGCGATGAAAGGTGGGTCTCTTAGCTGCTCTAAGAGCAACCTTCAAAACTATCAATGAAATGGTAAAATAAAAGTTTGGGTCTCTCAGGGTATCAAATAATGCAACTATGAATGCGCAATCTTCCACAGGGTATGAACTAACACAAAGTGGTAATCTTTAATATATTATTGTTGAACAAAATTGGGAACATAGACCAACCATAACTAATATACACCGACTCTGTCTTTTTATGGGAGATGAAGCTGATGTTAAACATATACTTCATGCAACAATTGGTTAAGTGCAAAATAGATTGAATGTACTTGGTCAGTTTTGACTCACACTTCGGCAGATTATGTGTTTTTTACCCTGACAACACAAATCAAAAGATCAAAGAAAAAAAATCTAAGAGAAATTACCCGATAAAAGAATTAGGTAAGGCTGTTAGCAATATGATCTGCAACGTCCTTCTTCAGACTCATCTTCATTGCTTTTCTTCCTTAAGATATGGATTCTAGCAATTTCATTTATGATTTTTTACAAAAACAAAATCCCTCAAAACCAATCTACAACATTTTATAGATTCAACATAAAGTTGAAAAAACAAAACCAAAATTTTCTATTTTTGAAATGGTAGAAATATCTCTAAGAAATGTGGAGGCACTTTTTTTTTGAAGATAGGTTAAAATTGATAACACGGTGCCAAGGAGGCACAATAGTACAACGAATCAAATTAGTAAATGTAGAGGCACTTTTTAGTGTATATCTCATTGTCAAGTCGCATAACAGAACTTGACAGAATATTCAAACAACATTCTAAGTGGAACATCCAGTTTGTTTCACTCAGTGCTTCCATTTAAATAGAAAGCCATTAGGTATAATATTTAGAGATCACACTCAATTACAGTGGTGCCTACTATCCAATTACAATTGCGATCAAAATATGTCATGTTGCAAGATAACTCATAGGTTATAGAAATAAGCAAAAGTTGAACAACTCAAAGAGAATTTATTCCAAGAGAATGTTAGATAAACTTCTAACTTAGAGATAGTCTTACTCCTGTAAATACTTTATTAAAAAAATGAAATGGGTTAGACAAAAATAAGGCTAGATGTGGTTTACCACTTCTCAAGCACCAACAAAGAAGACCATTTTCAGTACATGTGTATTATTGGCAAACAAAATCATCTTCTACTTAGGACTGTAACAGATGGATCAAATCAAAGATTCTCAGGTTGGGCTCATATGTTCATTTAAACAACGTGCATTAATCCATTCATGACATTTTGTTTATGGTGGATTTTTATTAAAAAACATAGCCATAAGGAAACATGATTCGCAGGTGACAAAATAAAGGTATTTAGTATTGGAGAGAATGATTCGAGACCACCTTCCAATTAGATGGTTGTGAGAAACACCACATCGGGTACTCTTTACTGTAAGCTAGAGAGTAGTGCTTAGTACCTTATGTACATCTCAGAGTTGTCACTGCCTCAAACGCTTTCTAAAATATAAGAAGAGCGAGTTTCAAAAAACCTTAGCTAGGGGACACCATCTACAATACACCCTGTAAATAGACCTGCAGAGACACAAAAAATATAACTAAATTAGCAGGGTTGATAGATAAAACGTAACATAAACTAAGGATGAGAATGTGAGAAAAGAGAAAGTAGAGCAGCCTAAAGAGACCCCTGATAGACGCATTTATGTGTCTAAATTGTCCTCAATGTTTCGTATTGTTAGTACTTGTTTTCGTCCTTATCATGGTGTTTTCTGTGTTTGTAGGGTTTTTTTTTGGAAATAAATATTGTTGGAAAATTCGGCTCGAAAAGTTGCTCGGAGCACCCCCGGAGGACATTTGCTATACGGACCCCTAGTTTTGCTATGTGTCACACATGTCTATGTGTAGCCCATTTGTCCACAACACCCATTTTTGTCCACAACACCCATTTTCTATTCGCACCCCACAGAGGGATAAGGGGAACCCATCTTCATCTTTTGAATTCTGAAAAAAGGCGGGAAAGCATGGTTCTCGCCTGAAGAATTTTCGTTCGAATTTGGAAGGCATTGTACAAAGACTCAATGGCTCATATTTATGGGGGGGGGGGGGACTCTATTAAGGTTTACAGGCAGGATATGGTTGATTTCGTCGGTTGAAATTGACTAGATAACCCGCAAGGAATAGTCATAGCAACACGTACGCTGGATGAGATATTCACGGGATTACAGCGTGGTTAAACGTATGCTGATCGTGTTTGGATTGAGCTAGGTATCTGCAGAAGCGTGGAGAAGTTAAATGAGGAAGATTCAGTAGCTGTATACGCGTGGAAGAGCTAAAAGTGGAAGAAAATATTCCCGAGAATATTTTTCATCAATTCCGAGTAACGGAGAATTCGATGAAGTTATTGCGTGATATTTTGAGGATGTTGGGTTATAAATAGTTTCTGGGATAACAGAGAGCGGAGGACGGAGAGTTTCGGAGGTTTTAGAACACCACAGAGCTTAAACACCAAAGTTGCAGAGCTTCCATTTTCTGCTATTGCATTTCTGAAGAACACGAAGAACGGACCGACCAGGACAGTCGTTTATCAACAGTGATAACGACTCACAGCTGAGGGTCATACATCTGCAGCAGACTTATTTGCTACAGTGACAACGACATAAAGCTTTTATCATTCTTTGTAACAGCTCGTTTTGCAACACGTATAACTGTTGCAAATCCGGTTTTTAATAGTTTTTCTCTATTTCATCATTTGTACACCTCCTTTGAGCAATAAAAATGAATCTTGAGCGTGTTGCCAACATGATGATGAGCTAATTCTCCCATAACCAAGGCAATGAGGAAGCTATTTACGCATGAATAATTGGTAACTATTTCATTTTCTCTAATTTATAATTTATAATTCACTCAATCACTGCTTTTGCAGAGTTTTAAATTGTTTGCATAATTTTCGTCATTAGTTGTGATTCAATTAGATAGGTTATGCTTTGTTTAGATAATCTATGCTTAGGGGATACAATTAATTTTTGAGAGTTTGCCTGATTATGTGTGAATTAAGAAAAAAGGGACTTAAAAGATAATTAGAGTTTTGGATTGTTTACCATAATTTATTCATGCATAATAGTGGAATCAGTGTCTTGGTTATTTCTCATATCTTGAAATCAATTTTGTGTTAAGTTTTCTTTATTTTAAGTTTTATTAAGTCTATAATCTTTTGCTTTCACAAGCCTCAACGAAATTTTTTACTACAACTCAATTAAAAAAACACATCAATTTTTGGCACCGCCGACGCGGGCTTGTCTTTAGGCTAGAGTTTTTAGATTTTTTAGGTTTTTATTTGTTTTTATTTTATTTGTTCTTCTTTACGTTTTTGGGTTTTTGTCTTTTCCTTACAGATTTTGGAATTTGGAGCGAAAGAAAATTTTGCCAAAGCTTTGGTGGATACTTAAAGACTTGGAGTAAAAGACAAAGCGAAAGGAGCGAAAGAAGAATTTTTTTTTGTTTTTATTAAAAAAGAGAAAAAAAAAGACATTTTATTTTGTTTTTATTTTATTTTTTATTTTTTTTAGACTTTCCTTTTCTTTTGGACTTTGGACTTGGACATTTGGACATTCTTTTATTTTTAAACCCTACGGAAGGTTAGTATTAAATATTAAACTGTTTGCAGAGAAGGACGGTGATTACGATATCACCTCGGCCCCTCGGGTTCGTACACGACATTGGATTTGTGGCCCGAGTCGACTTCAGCGGTTCATCCCTCGTCTGGAACGGGAGGTAGGTTTGTCGAAACACTCGCGAACCCCCTGTCAGCGAGTTAATGTATTCCTTCGTTTGCATATATGTTGAGGACTTGAAAACGGCTGCTTTAATTTCCTAGTAAATGGCAAGGACTGGCCATACAAGATAAGGGTTCAGATTTCATCATCGTTCTCTTCTTGCCCGCCTTAGGAAAACAAAACCAAACGCGAACCTAAACCTAAAATTTGGAATAGAACGAGACCTATAGGGTAACAAGCTTAATAGGAAAGTCGTTCGAAAAATATTGGTTACTCTTTTGAGCATACTTCGAAGTTCATGATGGTTTTTATGAGTTGAATGCGTGACTGCGCCGCCTTGGAATGCGGTGAGGCCTTGGGTATCAAAGCTCTACGCAGCTTCCCTCTCCTCTATTCAACTTACTTTGAATCGGATTTATTGCAGATGGGTTTGCTTAAATTGTAACGAATTCCCTTTCGAAGGATTAGAAGCTGGTCTAGAAACAATCTAAGTGGAACCATCATGCTTTTTGTTTGCTAGAAATCAGTAGGTTTGTTGTGGTGAAGTCAGCCTTGTTTGTGTTTGCATAGAACCTTCCTTCCTTTTAGGACTTTTCTTTTTCTTTTGTTTTTCTAGTGTATGCCCGAGGTTATCAGAGAGCGGGCTTGGAAAAGAAACACTCTAGGTCGTTTGATTAGTGATAAACCTAGTAGTTTTTCTTGTAAAGGCGGGGAGCTCGAAGACTCTTCTTTTGAGAGCCCCGTTTTTGGAAACTTCAGTTTTGAGAATCTGTCTCTTTATGAGGAAAGTACCCCTAGTACTTCAGTTGTGCCAACGATGACAACTTTGAAAGATTACATGTTCCCAACTAGGACCAACCGATCTTCGTGCATTAAATTGCCAGCCAGTACGGCTAATTTCGAGATAAAACCTAGTATTCTTCAGATGATCCCTATGTTCTTAGGAAAAGATGATGAGAACCCTTATTTTCATATTAGGGACTTTGAGGAAATCTGTGGGACAGTTAGAATAAAAGACCTCACTGATGAAGTTTTGAAACTTAAGATGTTTCCCTTTTCCTTGAGAGATAAAGTCAAGACCTGGTTGGACAACCTACCACCTGAGTCCATTGAAACATGGAAGGAACTTGTTGCTGCTTTCTATATGAAATTCTACCCTAAGCATAAAAATGCAGTTGTTAGGCAGAAAATTAGTGCTAGTGTACAACAAGAGGGAGAGTCTCTTTATAGGTTTTTAGAGAGATTCAATGATCTCCTATCCCAGTGTCCTCACCATGGATTTGATAAGATGAAACTTGTTGAGATTATTTATAATGGTTTAGACTATTCGACCAAAGCCATGGTCGAGTCTATGTGCGCTGGTGAGTTCACCAGTAAAAATGTTGATGATGCTTTTACCTTCTTAGGAGTTATTGCTGAAAAATCCCAACAGTGGACGTGTTGTATTGAACCCCCTAAAAGACTCTTGGTCAATAAAAGTAGCACCAATGTGGTAGAAACAAGCTTCGAGTCATATGCTAAGTTTGCTACTTTGTCTAGAAGGTTAAAAGCTTTGGAATTGAATCAGCCTAAATATAGGTCTCTTGTTGAACCTGATGATAGGATTAGAGCCGCTCAAGTCTCTAGTTGTGGAGTAGAGCCCAATAATTCGTTTTGGAAGGTCATGTTAGTGAAGAACAAGCCCATGCTGTCTATAACAACGCTAGGTTTGAGAACCGTCAGAAGTTTGACCCATACTCAGAAACCTACAACCCTAGTTGGAGAAACCATCCTAATTTTTCTTGGTCTAAGGGCCAGAATCAAGGTCAGTTCTAGTAATTCTCAGCCTCCCCCAGGTATTGGTTATGCTAAGAACTCTTCAGGTCAACCCCAGTTTCAGAACCCTTCGGATAAAAAGATCACAAGTTTAGAAGACACTCTAGCCTCGTTTATTAAAAACTCTGATAAGATCAACCTAATGGTTGCTCAAGGGATAGAAGAAAGTAAAAATATAGGTTATGCTAACTCCCAAGCTATTTCTGAGTTAAAAAACCAGGTTAGTCAGATAAATGAATCTTTGAGGGAAAAAGGTAAGTTTCCTAGTCAAACTCAACCCAATCCTAAAGCAGAGAAATCGAACAATCATGTGAACTCTATTACAACCCTTAGGAGTGGAAAGAAAGTTGACAACAAGGTTTCCATGCCTGATAGTGAACATGCTGTAGTTCACCCTTCTGAGCCAGAAAATGAGGAGACTGATAGAGTCTCTAAAGAGACCAATGAGGGTCCTGCTGATCCCGACTTTGTTCCCAGAGCCCCGTTTCCCCAGCTGCTAGTTCCAACTAAGAGGGAGTCCAACTTTAATGATATATTGGAGGTTTTTAAGGAGGTAACTATCAACCTACCATTGTTGGATGCGATTAAGCAGATTCCCGCATATGCCAAGTTTCTTAAGGACTTGTGTACACGAAAGCGTAAGCTTAGTGTCCAAAAGAAAGCCTTCCTAACTACTCCTAAGTATAAAGACCCAGGGTCCCCTACTATTTCTTGCACAATAGGTAAATACCATGTTGAGAAAGCTTTGCTTGACTTAGGAGCCAGTGTGAATTTACTTCCATACCATGTGTACCTCAAGCTAGGACTTGGTGATATGAAACCTACCCAGATGACACTTCAGTTAGCTGATAGGTCCGTTAAAATTCCTCGTGGTGTGATCGAGGATGTTCTTATTGAGGTCGACAAGTTTATTTATCCAGTGGATTTTGTTATCCTAAATACCCAACCTGTCCCTGACCCAGAGAACCAGATACCAGTGATTTTAGGTCGCCCATTTTTAGCAACATCCAATGCGATCATTAATTGTCGAACTGGTATTATGAATTTGTCTTTTTGTAATATGACTATTAAGTTGAACGTCTTTCATATTAGTAAGCTACCCTCTGAACTAGATGACTCGAGCATAGAAGAGGTAAACATGATAGGAACATTAGTCGAGGAATCATTACCAAACACTTTGTTAGAAGATCCGTTAGAGAAATGCCTATCTCACTTTGGGATTGATTTCGATGATGATAATGCGATTAATGAGGTGAATGCTTTGTTAGATTCAACCCCTTTGTTAGACAATAGTAACGGATGGAAACCTAAGTTCGAACCACTACCAGTTTCTAAGTCTACCCTAGTTCCTTCGTTAGAAGAGCCTCCTAAGTTAGACCTAAAACCATTGCCAGATACCCTGAAGTATGTGTTTTTAGGCCCGTCTGAGACTTTACCTGTGATTGTTGCTTCCGACTTGGATAGTGATCAGGAAAGTAGTCTAGTGACCGTCCTTCAAAACAATAAGGAAGATTTAGGGTGGACCATAGCTGACATTAAGGGTATAAGTCCTATTGTTTGTATGCATCATATCTATTTAGAGGAAGATACAAAACCATCTAGGGAGATGTAATGAAGACTAAACCCTAATATGAAAGAAGTATTTCGAACCGAGGTTCTTAAGCTATTAGATGCAGGCATTATCTACCCCATTTCAGACAGTAAGTGGGTCAGCCCCGTTCAGGTTGTTCCCAAGAAATCCGGTATTACTGTAGTCCAGAATGATAACAATGAGTTAATCCCGACCCGAGTGACCACGGGTTGGCGTGTTTGTATTGACTATAGGAAATTGAACAAGGTCACTAGGAAGGACCACTTTCCCCTTCCCTTTATCGACCAAATGCTAGAGAGATTAGCTGGACATAGTCATTACTGTTTTATAGATGGCTACTCAGGCTACAATCAGATCGTTATTGCCCCAGAAGACCAATAAAAAACTACTTTTACATGTCCCTTTGGTAACTTTGCGTATAGACGCATGCCTTTCGGGTTATGTAACGCCCCTGCGACTTTTCAGCATTGCATGATGAGCATATTTTCCGATATGGTAAAAAAGTTTTTAGAGGTCTTTATGGATGATTTTTCAGTGTTTGGTTCGTCTTTCGATGAGTGCTTGCATCATTTGTCATTAGTGTTGACTAGGTGTAAGGAAAAGAATATAGTGCTTAATTGGGAGAAATGTCACTTCATGGTTTGTGCAGGAATTGTTCTAGGGCATATCGTATCTTCGAAGGGTATAGAGGTAGATAGGCCAAAGTTGACCTTATTAAAACTTTACCGGTCCCAAAAACAGTAAGAGATATTAGGTCATTCTTAGGGAATGTTGGTTTTTATCGTCGATTCATTAAGGATTTTAGTTTGATTTCTAGACCTCTTTGCAATTTGCTTGCTTTAGATGTTAAGTTTGTCTTTGATGATACTTGTTTAGAGGCTTTTGAGAATCTTAAGACTTTACTCACTACCACCCCCATAGTTCAGGCACCCAACTGGAACCTACCCTTTGAGATCATGTGTGATGCTTCAGATTATGCTATTGGTGTTGTGCTAGGTGAGCGAGAAAACAAATTACTTCATGTGATTTACTATGCTAGCAAAACTCTGAATGATGCCCAGTTGAACTATACCACTACCGAGAAGGAACTGTTAGCCATTGTGTTTGCCTTAGGCAAGTTTAGACCCTATCTCTTAGGTTCTAAGATCATCATATATACTGATCATGCTGCTTTGAAATATCATTTGTCTAAGAAGGATACAAAACCTAGATTGATTAGGTGGATACTTTTGTTGCAAGAGTTTTCTCCAGACATTAGAGACAAAATGGGTGTCGAAAATGTAGTAGCAGACCACTTGTCTAGGCTAGTTGTTGATTCCCATGATGAATCCCTTCCTATAAGGGATAGATTTCCTGATGAACAATTGTTCTTTGTTACCCAAGCACCTTGGTATGCGAATATGGTGAATTATCTTGTTACTGGTCGAATGCCCCAACATTAGGGTAAACAAGATCGTTCTAGGTTTTTAACCGAGGTTAAGCACTTCTTTTGGGATGATCCTTATTTATTTAAGTATTGTCCATACCAGATTATTAGGAGATGTATACCTGAGAGTGACCAGTCCAGTATTATTTCCTTTTGTCATGATCATGCTTGTGGAGGTCACTTTAGTGCTAAGAAGACTGCTGCTAAGATATTGCAGTGTGGATTCTATTGGCCTTCATTGTTTAAAGACTCCCACAGTTACTGTGTTACTTGTGAACGTTGCCAGAAATTAGGAACCATTTCTCGTAGGAACATGATGCCCTTAAACCCGATTCTAATTGTTGAGGTCTTTGATGTGTGGGGTATTGACTTTATGGGTCCGTTTCCTAATTCTTTAAGTAACCTATACATCCTTGTTGCCGTAGACTATGTCTCTAAGTGGATTGAGGCGGTTGCATGTAAAACCAATGACCATAGGGTTGTGATTGAGTTCTTTAAGTAACCTATACATCCTTGTTTCCGTAGACTATGTCTCTAAGTGGATTGAGGCGGTTGCATGTAAAACCAATGACCATAGGGTTGTGATTGAGTTCTTAAAAAATAATATACTTAAAAAATAATATACTTACACGTTTTTGTACACCGCGAGCTATAATTAGTAATGGAGGGTCGCACTTTTGTAATGGACCTTTTAAGCTTTTGATGAAGAAATATGGTATTACACATAAGGTAGATACCCCATATCATCCACAGACTAGTGGTCATGTTGAGGTTTCCAATAGGGAGATAAAACGTATATTAGAGAAAACAGTTAATCCTAATCGGAAAGACTGGTCGTCTAGGCTTACTGATGCCTTACGGGCTTACCGTACTGCGTTTAAGACCCCCATTGGAATGTCTCCTTATCGGCTTGTGTATGGCAAGGCATGCCATTTACCTGTTGAGTTAGAACATAGAGCTTATTAGGTTGTTAAGCAGCTAAATTTTTCACTTGACAAGGCAGGAGCCCATAGGAAACTCCAGCTCAATGAGTTGGACGAGATTCGTATAGATGCTTACGATAGTGCGAAGGAGTATAAAAACAAAATGAAACTTGTGCATGATAGAAATATTTTACGGAAGTCATTTTCTCCAGGTCAAAAAGTTCTTCTGTATGATACCCGCTTGCATCTTTTCCCTGGGAAGTTACGTTCTCGGTGGACGAGTCCTTTTATTGTTCGCACTGTCTTTCCTCATGGAGCTGTTGAAATTGAGACACCGGATGGTAGTAGTTCTTCGAAGGTTAACGGTCAGAGATTGAAACCCTTTTTAGATACCTTTCCTACAGGTGATGTTGAAGAGGTCCCTCTGGAGGACCTTGTGTACCCTTGATTGACCATCGAGGCAGTTGTATGTTGTATATTAGTTTTTGATTTTCTTCACCCAGGTACTATCTTTCCAACTTCTCCTCGTGTTATTTTACTTTTGGTACTGCTCTTTCATTAGAAACATTGAGGATAATGTTAGATTTAAGTTTGGGGGTGGGGAAGAACTTTTTAGTTGGACTTTTGAAACTTCTAGCGTCACATGGTATCCGGTTAGCTAAGTTTACATATTGTTCCTCACCGAAAAGATATAAATTGGAATGCTAGGGATAACAACCTATTGAGACATTAGAGAAAAAGACATTGAGATCCTTGAAATTCAGGAGAGAACTTGTTCCTTTTAGAGGGTAACCGTGATGGACCTAACCATCCATGATGGAAAGGCAAGTAGGTCAGGAAATGCCAGAAAAACAAAGAAACCTCACAATATAGTCTTAGTTATTTACGACACTCTCTCAGTAGAAACTTATCAACAAGCGAAGAGACATCAAAATCTATGAAGAAAGTTAAAGACGTTTTAGGTTTAGAAGCAACAATAGAAAAGAATAATTCAAAAATCAAAGTTGAAGACTTAGTTACAAGAAGTTATAAGAGAAAATGATATAAGTTGTTGGAATTCATGATACCAAGATATCACAAGTTGCGAAGATCCAAGTTTTTAAAGTCCTTCTCTCATGGCCATGTAAAATTTTTGTCTTGTAATTTTTTTGTGTCAAAAAAAAAATGAAAAATGAAAAAAAAAAAAAAAAAATCTTCATTACGTTCTTTTTGTTCTATAATTAATTTTTTTTGTTCAATAAGGCCATAGGGAAGTAGAAATTTTTAAGTCAAGCAAGAAATCGAAGAGAATAGTTAATTGTCAAGGTTCTATGAGGTTCGAGAGTTTATCATCAACATTTGAAGACCGAAGAAGACGTTGTTTCTACTGAGAACTAGGAGAGAGTCGAAGAAAGATGCATTTTGGTTGCTTTGTTAGTCCGCTTTCAATCTGGCACAAGATCTTTCTAGCACTGGTTTAACTCATCACACGTAATTAGTCCAGTTGTGTAGCAGATGTCCCTCTCATCTTTATCTCTCTCCTAATCTTATCCAGCTGTAAATCAGCAGACGCATCTTACAATGTTTATCTAGTTGTGTAGCGGATATCTCTTTATCTAGCAGTGTTGCGGATGTGTCTCCCTTTTTCTTTAGTCATCTTTAGAGCTGACACCTTTAATTTCTCTGGCATTATAGTTACTTGGAGATAGGTTGAGAATATGTATGTCCTCATAGCTCTTTGGATACTTGTGACCAATTAGAAGTCATGGTTTTGTGGGTACACCTCTGGTAAACTCTTCCGAGATTAACTCGGTTTTATTTTTTATTAGTTTTGCTTGAGGACTGGCAAATAATAAGTTTGGGGGTATTTGATAGACGCATTTATGTGTCTAAATTGTCCTCAATGTTTCGTATTGTTAGTACTTGTTTTCGTCCTTATTATGGTGTTTTGTGTGTTTGTAGGTATTTTTTTGGAAATAAATATTGTTGGAAAATTCGGCTCGAAAAGTTGCTCGGAGCACCCCCGTAGGACATTTGCTATACGGACCCCCATTTTTGCTATGTGTCACACATGGCTATGTGTAGCCCATTTGTCCACAACACCCATTTTCTATTCGCACCCCACAGAGGGATAAGGGGAACCCATCTTCATCTTTTGAATTCTGAAAAAAGGCGGGAAAGCATGGTTCTCGCCTGAAGAATTTTCGTTCGAATTTGGAAGGGATTGTACAAAGACTCAATGGCTCATATTTATGGGGGGGGACTCTATTAAGGTTTACAGGCAGGATATGGTTGATTTCGTCGGTTGAAATTGACTAGATAACCCGCAAGGAATAGTCAGAGCAACACGTACGCTGGATGAGATATTCACGGGATTACAGCGTGGTTAAACGTGTGCTGATCGTGTTTGGATTGAGCTAGGTATCTGCAGAAGCGTGGAGAAGTTAAATGAGGAAGATTCAGTAGCTGTATATGCGTGGAAGAGCTAAAAGTGGAAGAAAATATTCCCGAGAATATTTTTCATCAATTCCGAGTAACGGAGAATTCGATGAAGTTATTGCGTGATATTTTGAGGATGTTGGGTTATAAATAGTTTCTGGGATAACAGAGAGCGGAGGACGGAGAGTTTCGGAGGTTTTAGAACACCACAGAGCTTAAACACCAAAGTTGCAGAGCTTCCATTTTCTGCTATTGCATTTCTGAAGAACACGAAGAACGGACCGACCAGGACAGTCGTTTATCAACAGTGATAACGACTCACAGCTGAGGGTCATACATCTGCAGCAGACTTATTTGCTACAGTGACAACGACATAAAGCTTTTATCATTCTTTGTAACAGCTCGTTTTGCAACACGTATAACTGTTGCAAATCCGGTTTTTAATAGTTTTTCTCTATTTCATCATTTGTACACCTCCTTTGAGCAATAAAAATGAATCTTGAGCGTGTTGCCAACATGATGATGAGCTAATTCTCCCATAACCAAGGCAATGAGGAAGCTATTTACGTATGAATAATTGGTAACTATTTCATTTTCTCTAATTTATAATTTATAATTCACTCAATCACTGCTTTTGCAGAGTTTTAAATTGTTTGCATAATTTTCGTCATTAGTTGTGATTCAATTAGATAGGTTATGCTTTGTTTAGATAATCTATGCTTAGGGGATACAATTAATTTTTGAAAGTTTGCCTGATTATGTGTGAATTAAGAAAAAAGGGACTTAAAAGATAATTAGAGTTTTGGATTGTTTACCATAAATTATTCATGCATAATAGTGGAATCAGTGTCTTGGTTATTTCTCATATCTTGAAATCAATTTTGTGTTAAGTTTTCTTTATTTTAAGTTTTATTAAGTCTATAATCTTTTGCTTTCACAAGCCTCAACGAACTTTTTTACTACAACTTAATTAAAAAAACACATCAACCCCTAGTCCAATTTAGAAACTCCAAAACTCCAATAACTATATAAATCAAAATTAATGGTTTTTACATCCTTGAAAGTAATTTAACACTCACCCTGCACTCATCCTCGAGTATTTATGTGGTTTAGCTTTAACAGGAAAAACCAAAAATTAATAGTGTTATAACAGATAAATTTTTCAATTCCGTGGGCATTGCAACTACTTTAATACGAAAACCTCCTTTTATTGATTCACTGCTCATAAGATAATCAAAAGCATACAAAACCCAGTCAAAGGATCAAAAACCGAACTTCACATAATGGGTTAAAAAAATGGAAATCAAAAGATTAAAATCGAGGTGAATGAGTTTGTTTGATTTAGATTTAACGGGAAAATCAAAAGCAAGTTTATCTGTTATATCGACACACACAAAGAAAAACAGTCTTGGATACCGTATGCTGATAACCTTGTTAGCTTCCACACCTTGCCTACGTTTCCAATTTTCATGTCAACTCAGATAGTTCAACCTGAGAAGTTTATTTCCTCGCCCAGTTAAAGACTACCTAAAAATTATAATTATGAAAATTATAACTGAATTAACATTTTTCTAAATGTTTACCACACCGGATCCTCTCCATCAATTTGTTCAACTGGGAAAGAAAGATGGGAAAGAAAGAATTGAGCCTTAATTTCGTAAAACTTAAATGAGAGAGAGGCGGTCATACTTAGGATTAATGGATATATTGGATGGGGGAGCAAGTCAGTTATACCATTAATTGGCTACTTGAAGAGGAGTTCGGATTCCAGCAACGCATCACCTAGAATATTGATCATTCCCAACAAAGAGTTTGATGGTCAACCTTACTATGTTAACCCAAAGAAACCAAGAAAACTAAAACATACACTATATCTAACAAAAAATTATTAGCTTTGCCTATACCTACTCAGTGAACGTTCTCGAAAAGCATTAAACTCCCTCAAAATTTATTACGACTGTCCTGTATAAGTTCTGCAGTTTTTTCACTTATCATTTTCACGCAACAGATCTTGTTGTCATACATGTAAAGTGATTACTGGTATAATATAAGTAGGTACAGAAGAGTAGCAATGATATGTTGGGAACCCAGTACTCCAGGATTAAAGAGCCCGTCGAGCACTTTGAGTGCAGACAGACCTTTTAAACACCTGAAAGTAAATGAATTTCCGTTAAAGATCAATCAGCCGAACTAAATCCAAACTATTATGAAGTTCTTGACTATGCTCGATCACTCTGTTCGTTTGAACAACATCTCTACTGTATGTTTTTCAAGATTCCAACTTCTCTTTTGCCCGAGTTTGAGTATTCAACTGATCAAAGGCACCATTGCATTTAATACAATGAATATCAAAGAGCTATGCAGACTAAAACTCATCCATCCTTCAAACAATGTTTATAGAATTTGAATCCAATTCCAAATTAGAAAAATGGTAATTGACTATTTGAAAAGGTAACTACATATCATTATCTCTTAGGTATTCGATCCTCATATTAAATCAACATTGTCTTTTTGGTGAAAGGCTTAATTCTTAAACCTTCTGATTGATCAAAAAATCAAGTCCTAACATAAAACATCCCAAAACAAATCAAATCAAGTGAAATTCTATTGACATTTACCACTGGATATGTATGCTAGCTATTTTCTCAATATCTACCAACAAAAATCTGCTAACATTGTATAAAAAAATATATCTCCAACAACTAAATCAAAATGGAACATTTTCATAAAAATTATATCTGCAAAAATTAAAGAATCGAGATGAACAACTAAATCAAAGAAATATTTCAGGAAAAATTAACAAATAAAAAACCTCAAAAATTGAACTTACATGTAATCCTAACAGAGTATGGTTAAGAAATAAACTGAGAACCATGGGAAGATGAGGTTTATGTAGTGGAACATCTCAGGCATTGATTATAAGAAATTAGTGAGTTGTTACCGAGCTGTTATTTGGGATCTTTCTTTTCTCTCGTAACGTACAGAAGAACCCTACTTTTGGCAGCTGGAATCAGTAGGATTTGAATAGCAGATATTATGATGCTAAATGGAATCAATATGATCTTTGTTATTCGTAACGTACGAAACTGAAGGAGGAATAACTCCAAGAAAACCCACAAATCTGTGTAAATGGAATTAGGGGTCGTTGGATCAGGGCGTAAAATATGAAAAGATTTTCAGCCGCGATTTATCTGCTCAACTTTCCTGTGTTTTAAAAGCAATGAGAGCCGTTGATGGGTTACAAAGGATCATTTACAACCATCAGATGGTTCAAAAACCATTTGTTTTTGTAAGATAGATTTAATTTTATAAAATTTCATTTCATTTGAGTTGAGTTTTTTATTTTATTAAAATATTTTGAAACGAAAAATCTGATCCTACACGAGTGACGGTCTAGAAGTTTGGACTTGCTAGCTGGATCGGACCCGACCCACAAGGTGAATCCGTATTCGCTGGAAGTCCGAAAATCCGTGTTGTCACATTAATGATCTAGAAGGTAGTCTGTTAATAACATAGTTGGATGAATTTAAAGAGTCAACCTAAAACTTGTCAGGAACACCATATTGAATCAAGAAATCCCTGGTGATTTCTATAAGATGCCTATGCTTGGAATTTACAACACCATTCTGTTCAGGTGAATGGGGACAGGTGAGTTCATAACTAATACCATTACATACGGCACAGGCTTTGGTTCGGAATGTTTGCTTCACTTGTTCGATTAGTTATATTATTGTAGATCATACTTCTTAGGAGTTCAATGTGGAATAAGACGTCGTTATTGTGACGATTTCGCAAGACTATAAATTTGTATCATGTATATTACTTTATATCATTAGTTGTTAGTGTGATGGACCTGATGGTTGATCTATCAGCAATGAAACCTTTTTCCACCATTGTTTTTATGTTTCTGAAGTTGTAGCATGTGATGGTCCTACTTCTATACCGCCAAATTATCACTTACCGTTTTTCTACCCATTGTAATCGCTCGATGATCTGTGAATGCAGTTCAATAACTTCGATTTACTGTAATTTTTTTAGTATTCCTACTTATAATTAAAGTGAATCTCCAACAATATTATTATTAATTCGGTTAGAGTGCCAATTCGTATACGTTAACCCAGAAAACTCAACTACATCTGTGTCTCCCAGTAAAGAAATCCCGTGGTTGCTCATCTTTTCCCGTCATTTGATTTTAGGTCCCTTTGTCATTGCTTGAATAGTTCTATTAGTTTTTTCATTTGGGTTTATAAGTGTAACCTTCGAAGAAAATTACTGCAGTATGTAAGATTCTATTGGTACTGAACGGCTATTAAACCTAAAACGTGTTCTAATTATGGTAGCCTTTTTAAATTCCTATCTCGTCGGCGGTCAACCTAGCTAGGAGGGAGGTAATGTATTTCCAGGATATTTTGTGGTCTTCTTTTATGTTCTTGGTGTATGGAAATTTTCAATAAACTTTCATTAATCATAAATTTTGCAAACGATACGTGAAAATCTGCTTGATAGCATCAGATTTCAACCAAAGATTGTGAAGTAACACCTGAGAGGGTGCTCTGTGATCATTCTATTTTAAAATCCTACATGAAGGATGTGCCAATCAAATCCTCATACGGATATCAGTAGGCATAAGCTGATCAATCAATGGTTCTTCATGTTCTAATGCAATTTGTTTCATCTAATATAATTCAGAACCAATCACATCCTCTTGGAGTCTTAGGAGCTAGGGTGGGAAAGTATGGATCTTAAAAACGTCTTCCCTTCAGATTTCGTGTTTGTAAAACTTTTGCTTATTGTCAGATTCCTAGACAATAATGCTCTATAAATCTAATGCGAAGACTTCTAACGATCCATGCCATAAACAGTATACCAAAAACCAAAATGGTTTTTTCTCGGAACTGAATTTTTGTCTGACATTTCCCCAAAAAAGAAAGCAAAAACATAAAATCTTTAAGATATGCCTGCACCGTATGAAGAGATGTAATTTCAAGGTTCATATAATATAAAGAAAAAGAATATTAATCAGGAATCCCCAATCCATTTGATACCAACATATACATGACATAGTCCAAATAAGAGGCTGAAACTCTCCAGCAGAAGTAGCAATACAGTTAAAAATTCTAAGGGCAATCACAATGGAACCGGGGCATTCTTCGGAAATGTATTTTTGTCTGACATTTCCCCAAAAAAGAAAGCAAAAAACATAAAATATTTAAGATATGCCTGCACCGTATGAAGAGATGTAATTTCAAGGTTCATATAATATAAAGAAAAAGAATATTAATCAGGAATCCCCAATCTATTTGATACCAACATGTCCATGACATATTCCAAATAAGAGGCTGAAACTCTCCAGCAGAAGTAGCAACACAGTTAAAAATTCTAAGGGAAATAATAATGGAATCGAGGCATTCTTTGTTAATTATTTTCACTCCATGAAAATCTTCTTGATTTTGGCTGAAGAAGTCAAATTTAAATTGGACAACGTAAAAAAAAAGATTAAATTATATGGGTATTAGGAAACCTAATATAAGAGTAAAAATGAATAAAGAACAATCATATTTGAATATCTTTTAACTACAAACGAAGAAACAAAATCCAGATCACAAAATACAATATTAATGAATAGAAACAAAAAGAAATCAAATTGCATATATGACCCAAAAATTTAGGCATGAGGCACCACCATTCTTTATATGCTAAAAATGTAAATTTTGATTATGAAAGGGATTAAGTTAAAAGGGAATTTAATAAAAGAAATGGATTCAAATTAAATGGGAAAAGTAACTCCCAAATAAATGACATTAAGAGGATGGAGAGAAAATTCAAAAACTTATTAAATATGTGGCACAATCTAGATCACTCTTTGTATTGAAAATCTTAAATCTGGAGCTCAATCTCAACCCTTCTTTATATGATAAAAATGCAGATTGAAAAACTTAAATCTTGACCGTCCTTTATGTGTCCCAAATTTAGATAACCATTTATATGGAAAAACACCATTGTCCCTTATAATATAGATATATAAAGATCTAAACCCCTTGTTCACAAACTCTCGACCACCTTCTGTTTCGAGCATCTTAATCTTTACAGAAAATAGGTTTTCAACAAAAGATTTAAAGTGATAGAAGATAGTTTTGAAGCTTGATTTTGCACCAAGTGGATAAACCCAATAAAATTTATTAAAATTATCAACAATGTTTACATAAAATGTGTAACGAGATACATACATGGTAGCTGCAGGACCCCAAATATCTAGATAAAGTAACTCCAAAGGAGCACAACTAATAGAACTAGATACCATAAATGGTTACTTAAGATTCCTATCTAGATTACAATCATTACAAAATAGATGTTCGTGAAGATAAACAAGTAAAGATAAGTTTCTACGAACTTTATTCATAGTTTGAAATGAGGGATGATCCAATCTTCTATGCCAACTGGCTGCAGAAATCTTGACACAAAAAAGTGCACTTGGTGATGATGTTGAAGTAGGTCATGGTTTAACATGACAATGGAGAGGATATAGGCCACCTTAATTAGGTACCTATAGTTGTATTAATACTCCATCTGTGATTCCATATTGTTTCTACCGACCACAGTTCCAGCCTCTTCAATGGATATATCATCACTCTGAAAAATAGGATTAATCTGAGAATTTTGGTAGAAAGGGTTGTTAGGGATAGGGTAGGAATGAGTTTCATCTTCTCTGACTTTCTTGTTCTTCCTCATTTTTTCTTCATTCGAAACTCTAATTCTGGATTATATTCCATCTCATTGTCTTGTGGGTCGGATATCATACCCGAATTTTTATCCGCATATGTACCTAGTATATAGCCCGCTAAGAATGCTTTTCCTTCCTAAGTTTCACTATATGCAGTAAACGTAGTTTCTTCCATCTTTTCCACCTTGTGTTCTTGTGCAAGTCTTTTACAATTTCCATCTACATGTTCCACGACCCAACAGTCCTTACATATTTCATATGACTGCATTTCGAAGTGGTATATAATGTTAGAGCACTGCTTGGTCGAACTCGCAAGCGTTGCTATCTCAAGCTTGTTTGTCAAAAGTATAAGTCTTGATTTCTAGTCTACTTATAGCTAAGTCTCGGATTAGGATAAAAAGTGTAGTTGAGATTTAGGCTTCACGGTGTTCATCGATTGAAGACGAAGAATTACTAAGGGGAGCTTGTGGAACTTCATCAAGAAAAGGTATGTGGATGAACTCATCTATCACTCAAAAGTCTATCTACTCTATCTCTTATTTGACACAAAAGTCGTATAACTACATAGACTTCGATTATGCACATTTGATATTTCGAGCTGAGTTTAACGTTCTTAAGCTGTTGCTTTAACCAAGTAAATTTTATATTCTTGAAGAAAGTCAAAAGATGATCATGTGAAAATCGCCTGGTAACATCTTACATGATTTTGTGAGACAATCATTTGATGTAGACTCGGGATGTTTCGTATTGATCATTCGATCATTTGAAAATTGCTTTGAAGCTAATATTTTGTGTGAGGAAGCTATTCCCGTCTTCTTAGAATGTTTCAATGATTGAACTAGGAGTTTAAAACAAATAACCATGATTGGATATAGCACACTATGTGTACTTGTATGCTAACTATTGCAAGTTATTCCAAGTCCGGGAACCATAGTATGCATATACACGTATGGGTACTGGTTGGTTTAATGGAAGCCCGAGAACTTAGTATGCATACCCGTACGCATACTGGCGTAAGTTCAAAGTTCCGGGATTTAACTGAGATTGGTAGGTATGCGTACCTGTTTGCGTACTAGTGAACCCAAACTTAGTCAGTCAACTTAGGTATGCGTACCCGTTTGCATACTTGACTAGGTTATGTTCTAAAATAGGTTTGTTCATGAACTAATACATTTATAAAATAAGGAATGCAATCTTTTGCAAACCGTGGTTATAGTGTTCATGAATTGATTCGAGTCAATCAAAATCGATTTTGCTTCAATTGTGTCTTATATACTTATATGAGAATATAAACAATTGAACAACTTTAGAACTAGTTTCATTTGAGTCATTTGAACTAGTTGTGATTGAGATGAACTAGGTTAATATAAAAGTGTTCATATGGCTAACTTCGGTTAACTATTTTTTATCCAACAAGGTGTACACGTTTAGGTACGGTTACCCATATCTAAATGAAGTCACTTTTCATTTGTGTGTAACAAGCTAAGTTCGATCTAACGGTTGAAAGATATTAGCTTGAGTCTAATCAGGTTTTCATCTAACGTTGAATATTGAATGCTCTGTTACCAAGGTAACATTGATTGCAAACCCTGATTTGAAGACTATATAAAGGAGAACTCTAGAAACTTGGAAACCTAATCTCCACACCTCTTGTGTGATACTAGTTGCGACTAGAGTCGATTCTCCTTTAACCTAGGTTTTTCCTAAAACCATTATAGGTTAACGACTTAAAGACTTTATTTGGATTGTGAAGCCAGACCCAACTATTTTTTCTATAGTTGCGTGTTCTAATCTTGCTTTATTCTATCGTATTGAGTACTATCTTCTCTAAGATTTTCTCGAGATTTATTCTCTGATAGGCAAGATAAAAAGTAGTCACAAACATCTTCGTCTCATCGTTTGTGATTCAATAATATCTTGTTACGCTACCATATGATTAAGATTATTGTGAGGTGATTGATATTACTAGGTTGTTCTTCGGGAATATAAGTCCGGTGTATCAATTTGTTCCTGTTCACCTTGATTTATCAAAATAAGGAACAATACTCATAGGTATTTCTGTAGGAGATGGATTTATCTATTCAATATGCTTTTTTGTGTGAGACAGATTAGTTTATCAAGTCTTCAACTTTGGGTCGTAGCAACTCTTAGTTGTGGGTGAGATCAGCTAAGGGAATCAAGTGCATAGAGTCCTGCTGGGATTCAGAGGCGTAAGGAACGCGACTGTACCTTGATCAGTGTGAGATTGGTTAGGGCTCAACTACATTCCAGTGTGGTGTTCAAATTTGGACTAGGTCCCGGGGTTTTTCTGCATTTGCGGTTTCCTCGTTAACAAAATTTCTGGTGTATGTGTAATTTCTTTTCCGCATTATATTTTATATATAATTAAAATATCACAGGTTGTGCGTAGTTCAATCAATTAGATAATCCAACCTTTGGTTGTTGATATAAATTGACTAACACTTGAACATTGGTCTTTGGTACCGTTCAAGTTTTTCACACAATAATCAGGCTGGTGGATTTCTATCTGTTTGATTTGCTGATTACATTGTGAAACAGGGATACAACTCTTGGATATATTTCCATCGATTGAGACTGTCTGTCTAGTTGATTCTCTAGGAATTATATTGGAGTTTGTCCATACATACTTTGTAAACGAAATATTGGGTGAGGTTGTTAGACCCCCGATTCTTCAATTGGTATCAGAGCAGACAAACACGCTTAAGACCTCATAAGTCTATGTTTATAGCGATCTGACTCTATGGACAGATGTGCTATCTCTATAAACGTACCACCAATCTTCGATGGCTCGAACTACTTATGTGGAAAATTGCTATGTGTGCCTTTCTTCAAGCGCGTGATTTTCAATCATGGGTTTATGTAGTTAATGGCTATGATCCTTCGGAAGTTACAGATGGCGATGTAACTGTTCCAAAAGATATTGGTAAATATGATGCTGCCGAGATTCTTGCTGCAAAGCAAAATTCTGACGGATTAAATGCTATCATCCATGCCATTACCCCAGATATTTAGCACCATGTGACTATATGCATTAAGTCTAAAGAAGCCTGGGATATCATAGAAACCGTATTCAAAGGAAACTCCTCTGAGAAAGAAGCTAGGCCTCAAAACCTAAATTCTGATTGGGAAAACCTTTGTATGGATGATGAAGATTCAATTGACGAGTTTAATCACAAAGTGTCTGAAATTGTTAATGCATTTTTTGCATTGGGTAAGACTATTCCTGAAAAGGAGATTGTGATGAGTATTCTCAGATCGTTACCAGCCAAATAAGATTCTAAAAAACATGCCATCGTTGAAGGAAATAACCTTAACACTCTATCCAGAAATACTTTGGTTGGGAAGTTAAAGATCTTTGATCATGAGCATGCATCCAAATTCGGAAAGGATATTGCTTTCAAAGCACACAAGAACACAAATATTTTTGATAAAAATAAATGTGTTGTTTGTAGATGATCCTATTGAGACTGATTTTTCAGATGAAGATCTTGACCACTCAGTCTATCTGATCACAAGACAATTTAGAGATCTTCTTTTGAAGAAAAGTAAACGGTTCGTCAGAGGTAAGCCTAGATCATCAGTTAAACCTCATGACCGGGTTCCTCCTAAAAAAGGGATACAGTCGAAACTGATGATGAGGATATGCCTCAATGCTTCAAGTGTAAAGGTTTTGGTCATTTTTCTAATGAGTGTCCAAATTATAGAAAATACACTGGGAACAAAGGTCTTGTTGAAACTCTTGATGAAATGTTTGATCACTATAATTCAAATGAAGATGAAAACTCAAGTGTTGTACTCCTTGCCAATATTAATTTTGATAATTGTAGCAATACCTACCCTGGAGAAACTTCTTCAACTATTGTGGAGGATAAAATGGATTTTTCTCTGTCTTCTGGAAATTCAGTTTCTAATGTTTCAGGTACTACAATCTGTCTAGGAGCTTTCTCAGATATGCTATCTGAACCATCCTCCACTTTGACATGTTCTTACTGTACCATTAAGGGTCACAGACTCTCTAGCTGTTTCAAGTACATGCATAAAGTAAGATATGTCAATAAACTTCGACGAGGAGCAAATCGATTAGCAAACAAGCTCAAAATTGTTTAGAAGTCGTCTGAGGTATGTAAACTAAACTCTTCTCGAAAACAGTTAATTTCTAAAGAAAAAGTTAGACTAGTGCAGAAAAGAACAATGTCTAAACATTCTATAAAAGAGGATTTTAAGAACTCTTTCCGAAAAGAGCTTAGCATCTTCGGGCCTTAAGAAAAATATTTTTATTTTTATTTTTTCTATTTTTATTTTTATTTTTTGGGTTTCGGTTGATCTTTTCATATCCTAGTTTGGTATTGAAAAGATGTTTCCATGTTTTGATTCATTAAAAGAGGGTTAAAATTGACTATTCTACCTTCTATATGGATGAGAGTTGTGCGTACGTGAATCTCCTTATTTGCATAAAGGTTCTGTAATCCTACATTCCTTTTTCCTTCCTTGAAAAAACTCTTTTTATCACAAGTTTTCTTGTAGAGCTTGCTTTGTGAATTTCTCTCACAAACCCATATTTTTATGGAGACTCCAAGCATTATGACTTCTGAAGGAAAAGAGGTTAATATGATTGTTAAGTCATCAATCATGAAGGTAAAAGATAAATCTCTGGTATCCTCTTCCTTGAAAACAAAAAGGAGGGATGTGAGGAAACCAAGACTTGTCCCTTCAAATCTTCAGAAATTTTCTGGTGTTCTTGAAGAGTTGAAGGAAATGAGAAAGGAGATGCAGCAAATAAAGGCTATTGTTTTTAGGACTCTTGAAATTCAGATGGCCCTGGTTCGGCATCAGTCAAGATGGTTTGTTGAAATGGACCCCTTCCTTCATGAACCTTATGTTGCAATGGCTTTGACGACAAGGAGTTCGGGGACGATAAAGAATTCTTCAAAAATTTTAATGTCTAGGAAACTTCTTATGATAATTTATTCTTGGGTTTTAAGAAGGATAACTAGGGTTTGGAATAACAATTATTGTGAGTACACATAGTTAATGCCAGCGATTTTCATCTTGCAATGTTTTTAGATTTATTTATTTGAATTCTAAATTTTATTTGGAAGATGATTTTGCATTATTAATCTTTATTGGTTTTATATATTGCAAAAGTTATTATGGGATATGTGTGTTTGCGTCCGTGAACTATGATTGTCCCATATATGTCAAAAGTTAAGTCTATTATATATCATTATGCAAATATTGATTTAAGATAAAATGAACTTTTGATAACAAATATTAATTCTATGCAATCATTATGCAAATATTGATGAAAATAGAACGAATCTTTGAAAATTCCGCAGTATTGAGCTTTCCCTGATCCACTTATTTGTGTAAGTACTGTGCGGCTCCGTAAGTTCTCTTATGTTGAACACTAGAAATAACCCGTGCCGTAACGGCGTGGCATGAGGTTAACATAGAGTTGTAAAAAATATCTAGAGATAGCCCGTGCAGTAACGACACTGCTTTAATATGAAATCTGATTAGTGTATTTTCTCTTCTTTTTTTCGGATTTTAAATTAAATCGTGTTCCTTTGCAAGATAGTTTTCCATTTTGTTTTAAACGAAAATAATGTCTATAAGTACATTGTAAAATTATTCATATGCATTATCCAAAAACGAACACAAAATCATTTAAGTAATAGTGTGTATGCATATCTCACTTATGAGTTATGAATAAAAATAAACAAATAAAGCTTATTTCCTATTTGATTCATCATACCACCACTAAATCCAACTAATGCATGTATGATATATTATAATTTCATTTAATGTTTCTTTGAATATCTTGAGTTAAGAGGTGACGCAATAATTAAAGATTAATAAATTTTGATTCATAATGGGAGGGGTTACAGAAACGACGACCTTCGGATGTCTCTTGATGGGATGGTCGGATACAATGTTTGTCTCTCAAAATGTTATCCGACCGTCTAAGCTCAAAAACCCATTCTGTTTTGTATTATACATTTCCGATTAAATTAATTTATGGGTTCTCTTGTGGTTAATTTAATTGAGTTTTCTGGATACAAATTCATGTTTCATGTAATTTGTTAATGTCCAAAGAAATCCTTCTTTTCTTGTAAAAGTAAGGTCGCTCTTGTTGTTCTTTCGGGAATGACATTTTATTGGGGAGACTTCTTAATTAAACTTGTGCTTAATTGCCAAATCTTTGTGGGGAGTGCGGTTGTGGAACATTGTATCTTTATAAACTCCTTCGACTATGTGAAATCATCGAAATAAAGTTGATATGTTCTCTTTTAGTCATGAAGTATCTATATGAGAATTTCATTATGATCCCACTAGTTTTCTACCTTTTCCAATTTATATTGACAAAAAAGGGGAGAATTAATGTGTAGTTCACACTACAAATACATATGGTTTACGGATCAGTATGTAAGGGGGAATGGTTTCATTGCGGGATGAAATATTGACTAAGGGGAAGTGATACATATCACCATAGTATTGTTGTCAAAGTTGTGATGCAATTGGGCTTTGATGTTGTGTAATAATACTATGACACTGTATAACAATGATTGAGAGCTATTGTTTTCTCATTGTTATGGCTACGGATCTTCAACAAGTATGATGCTGAGTTGAACACGTTCAAAATCACTGGAGTACTTGGAAGCGACGAATATTTCGAGTAATTTTGAAGAACGAAGGAAATCAAGCATTTGGATGAGAAGCTACAAAGTTTATTTATTTTGTAATCCATATGTATTGATAGTTTTGTCACTAAAATTGACAAGGGGGAGATTATTAGAGCACTGCTCGGTCGAACTCGCAAGCGTTTCTATCTCAAGCTTGTTTGTCAAGTTTAGTTGTCAAAACTATAAGTCTTGATTTCTAGTCTACTTATAGCTAAGTCTCGGATTAGGATAGAAAGTGTAGTTGAGCTTTAGACTTCACGTCGTTCGATTAAAGAAGAAAAACTATTAAGGGGAGATTGTGGAACTTCATCAAAAAAATGTATGCGGAGACTTGAACTCATCTATCACTCAAAAATATATCTACTTTATCTCCTATTTGAGACAAAAGTCGTATATCTATATAGACTTCGATTATGCACATTTGATACCGCGAGTTGAGTTTAACTCGCTTGCATATTTCTCGAAATATGTGTTGGTAAGATTTCGATTTAACCAAGTTCATCTTATATTCTCGACGAAAGGCAAAAGATGATCATGTGAAAATCGCCTGGTAACATTTTACATGATTTTGTGAGACAATCATTTGATGTAGATTCAGAATGTTTCGTATTGATCATTTGATCACTGGAAAATTGCTTTGAAGCTAATAGTTTGCGCGAGACAGTTATTCCTGTCTTCTTATAATGTTTCAATGATTGAACTAGGAGTTTAGAACAAATAACCATGATTGGATATAACACAATATGCGGAGTTATATGCTAACTGTTGCAAGTTATTCCAAGACCGGGAACCATAGTATGCATAACCATATGCGTACTGGTTGGTTTAACAAAATTCCGGGAACTTAGTATGCAAACCAGTACGCTTACTGGCGTAAGTTCAAAGTTCCGGGATTTAACTGAGTTGTGAAGGTATGCGTACTCATTTGCATACTGGCGAACCTAAACTTAGTCCGACCACTTAGGTATGCGTACCCGTTCGCATACTTGAGTAGGTTATGTTCTAAAATCGGTTTGTTCATGAAATAATACATTTATATAATAAGGAATGCAATCTTTTGCAAACCGTGGCTATAGTGTTCATGAATTGATTGGAGTGAATCAAAATCGATTTTGCTTCAATGTGTCTTGTATACTTCTATGAGAATATAAACAATTGAACAACTGTAGAACTAGTTTCATTTGAACTAGCTGTGATTGTGATGAACAAGGTTAATATGAAAGTGTTCATATGGCTAACTTCGGTTAAGTAATGTTGATCCAACAAGGTGTACACGTTTAGGTACGGTTACCCATATCTAGATGAAGTCACTTTTTATTTGTGTGTAACAAACTAAGTTTGATTTAACGGTTGAAAGATATTATCTTGAGTCTAATCAGGTTTTCATCTAACGGTGAACATTGAATACTTTGCTACCACGATAACATTGATTACAAACCCTGATTTGAAGACTATATAAAGGAGATAACGACTGGGAAACCTAATATCCACACCTCATGTGTGATACTAGTTGCGACTAGAGTCGATTCTCCTTTAACCTAGGTTTTTCCTAAAACCATTATAGGTTAACGACTTAAAGACTTCATTGGGATTGTGAATCCAGACCCAACTATTTTCTTTGTAGTTGCGAGTTATGATCTTGCTTAATTCTATCTTATTGGGTACTATCTTCTCTAAGATTTGCTCGAGATTTATTCTCTGATAGGCAAGATAAAAAGTAGTCACAAACATCTTCTTCTCATCGTTTGTGATTCTACAATATCTTGTTTCGCTACCATATGATTAAGGTTATTGTGAGGTGATTGATATTACTAGGCTGTTCTTCGGGAATATAAGTCCGGTGTATCAATTGGTTCTTGTTCACTTTGATTTATCAAAAGACAGAACAAAACTCATATGTATTTCTGTGGGAGACAGATTTATTCATTCAATAAACTTTTTTGTGTGATACAGATTGGTTTATCAAGTCTTCGACTTTGGGTCGTAGCAACTCTTAGTTGTGGGTGAGATCAGCTAAGGGAATCAAGTGCGTAGAGTCATGCTAGGATTCAAAGGCGTAAGGAACGCGACTGTACCTTGACCAGTGTGAGATTGGTTAGGGCTCAACTACATTTCGGTCCAAAGTTAACTTGTAGTAAGCTAGTGTCTGTAGCGGCTTAATACAGTATGGTGTTCAAATCTGTAATAGGTCCCAGAGTTTTTTTGTATTTGTGGTTTCCTCGTTAACAATATTTCTGGTGTCTGTGTTATTTCTTTTCCGCATTAAATTTTTTATATAATTGAAATATCACAGGTTGTGCGTAGTTCAATCAATTAGACAATCCAACCTTTGGTTGTTGATATAAATTGATTGACATTTGAACATTGGTCTTTGGTACCGTTTAAGTTGTTTCACATAATAATCTGGCTTGCAGAGTTGTATCTGTTTGATTTGATGATTACATTGTGAAACAGAGATACAACTCTTGGATATATTTCCATTGATTGAGTCTGACTGTCTAGTTGATTCTCTTGGAATTATATTGGAGTTTTTCCATACAGATTGCCTAAAAGAAATATTGAGTGAGGTTGTTAGACCCTCGCTTTTTCATATTACCCAAGTTTTCCTCCTGCTAGATTATCAATCCAACCCCCTCTTCGCAATGGATCTTTCAGATTAACCTCCACATACATTGTGTTAGTTACACGGAATTGACCTTGTGATTGTAGTTTGCATTCTGGTAAGAAAAAATTGATTTTCTTTCCCTATCAGCTAACCACTGGCCCTTTGACCTTGCAAACCAT
Organism: Papaver somniferum; assembly: GCF_003573695.1. NCBI lineage: Eukaryota > Viridiplantae > Streptophyta > Magnoliopsida > Ranunculales > Papaveraceae > Papaver > Papaver somniferum. The sequence goes on along the minus strand of NW_020621936.1, from coordinate 8,955,992 downwards.
TTCCTTGCCAAGTTGAGAGAAGTCTTCTTATGGTTTATTCTAGCTGCATAATCCTCTTCATCAAGAATATTCATTTCTTCTAAGCTATCATAAACATCAATAAGAGTTTCCAGCTTATCTACCTCAGCTTGTAAAGACCCAAAAGTATCTCTACCCCACTTTTTTATAAAGAATTTTAGTCCTTGTAACTTTTTTTCCAAAATAAAACTAGGACTCCCATCGAAAGTGAGATTTGCGCACCAGATTTTCATTTGAACTACAAAGTCTGGATGTGTCAGATAATTATTCTCAAACCTGAAAGGTGGTTTAGTAGAATTACCTGCATTACAATTCAAAAGAATTGGAGCATGATCTGAGATAGGTCTCTTCAGCCTAAATCGAACCAAAGAAATACGTCTATCTTCCCATTCTGCAGAAAAAACAAATCTATCCAACCTAACCAGAGTAGGTGGAATTTGAGAATTTTTCCATGTATAACAACCTCCTGACATTGGGATGTCAATTAGATTGTTTTTGTTGATGAATTTCTGAAAAAAATTTCTATTTCTTCTACAGTCTCCTGAGCGGTTCCTTTCAGATTGATGAAGAATGACATTCCAACACCACCAATTAACCATGGGTCAGTAAAAAGAATACGAATATCCTGCAATTCTTGCCAACATTGCTCATAATCAGCCGGATATGTATCCCCATAAACAGTAGTGAAATTCCATGTAAAATTGTCACTAACATTTCCAAATTTTATAGAAACAGAAAAAGCGCCAATAAGGTTATCTTCCATATGTAGAACTGCCCTATTCCACATGACTAGAATTCCCACCGAACGATCTTCAGAAGGAAGATAAATGTAGTCACAACCATTATTACCCCAAAGACATCTAATCATAGCTTTATCAATAACCTCCTTTTTTGTTTCTTGGATTGTTGCGATTGTTGCATTATTTTTCCTGATGGCATTTCGAAATACCATCGTTTTTAGATCATCCCCCAGTCCACGTAAATTCCAAGATATAATTTTATGATCCATCACCAACAGTACAATCCCGTGACATTACCTTAGAAGATTCTGAGATTGGAGATAGTTTTGATAGAATCATATTTTTATTATCTATGTTCACTATCTCACGAGCTTCCTCTACAGCCCAATCTTCATCCGCTGAATCATCATCGAAATTATCCAATCCGTCAAACCGAGCAACATCGGTTTTGTTACTCATCTCAGTGTTTTTCAAATGGACCAGCATATTTTTGCAGGTTTCTCTTGAATTGTTTTTCAAATGGACCAGCATATTTTTGCAGGTTTCTCTTGAATTAAGATCTTCACAGTCAACACCCAAATTCTTACTGAAACCTAGTTGGTAATCAACCAGATTGTTGATTTCATCTTCTCAAGAAACAGGAGAGATAAAGTTTGAATTTTGAACCTGAGTATCAGTAGCCGTTGGAGCTACATAGTTTGAATTCTCCAATGATTTGTGATAAGAATTCAACGATCGGGATGACCATCAATATTTGTTTTTGAACTCGAGGATGCATCGATTGGATGCGAAGTTATTGGACCATTCAAATCCGGGTCTAACACCCCACCCGAACAAGAGGAAAAATTTCTTAATTCCGTTGCCAAAATTACGTTGATTGAAAATCACTGATTTGACCCGATTAAACCAGAAACTCTGCTTTATGCAAGGTAGTTTAGCCATGAAAAGATTGGATGATATTTGAAGAGACTGTAGAACTGATGAAGTAATCATACTCCTCACCGGAATATGAATGAGAATACCAATAATTTCAAACGACTTTTGAATGACAATTATGTGAACACGACTTGTTGGAAGCGCTACTGCTATAATTCAAGTGATAAGATGTTGGACGCTAAACCACGACTGGCTTCCACTACAGTGATTACACAAGAATCAATAAAGGAATCTGCAAAAAAAAAAAAAAAAAAAAAAAAAAAAAAAAAAAAAAAAAGTTTTAGAATCCCATTAGTATTTTAAAACAACCAAGATTTAGAACAAAATGTTCATAAAGATGTAAAAATGGATGATTAGATTTTTTCTGCAAGCGAATCTATGATAAAGACAACAAAGGAAGAATGATTAATATGAGATCCAACCAAAGGTTTGTATGGGCAAGTGGACTGGGCCGCACAAAAAAGCCTCAGCTGTTGAGATTAATTTTCTCTTTAAATATAAAACAATTTTTTGGGACCATGGTTTTTTTGCGGGACCATGATTTTATTTTGGGTAAAGGCATTAGAAGTAATTCTAGGTCACCCCATATATAGTTATTTATTTAATACCTAATTTATCCTCTTAACTAATTTTAGGTTATGATTAGTGAATGATTTAGTTAAAAACAATTAGTGAGATTAAATTAAAAAATGGGTTTATTATTAGTTGAGTAGAATTATTGAGAGAGTAGAGTTAGAGAAGATGAAGGAGAAAAACATGGAAAATAATTTTTTTTTCCAATTCACTAAGTTTGAGTATTCAAATGATGAAAACTCATCTGATTCTTCATCTCCATACTCTCCTAGAATATTTGTTAATCTTCAAAATGATCCGGATTTGAACTGGATTTTGAACAGTTCGGTTACTTTATATGAAGAACAAGTAACCGAACTCATCCGAAGCTGTAGTTCGGTTGCCCCGTGAGATGAACAAGTAACCGAACTCATCTGAAAGTGTAGTTCGGTTACTTGTTCCAAACACGCAGGTTACCGAACTCTCTAATAATTTCTAGGAGTTACAGCATTATGTTCGGTTGGTTCTCAACTAACCGAACTTTGGTGTACAAAGTTCGGTTGATTCGCAAACTGCATGCACTTTTGATCTAACCGAACTTTACGTAATATAAGAGTATATAAGTTTACAAAGTTCGGTTTCGCAAACTTGAACCTAACAACTAACCAACCAAACTCTGAGTTCGATTTATGCGATAAAATTGTGAAGTTACCGAACTTAACAAACAAAAAAAATGTGAAGTTCCAGTATCTATTGGCTAAGTTCGGTTACTTTGTAGTTTTAAAATTTTTTGCGAACAAACCGAACTCTATTGGCTAAGTTCGGTTATTTTGGAACTCAACATAGTGGCCACAAAAACACAGTTCGGTTAGACTGGTTTTTTTTTTCGGTTCTAGGGGTGGAGTTCGGTTACTTTGTAATTTTAAATTTTTTTGCGAAACAACCGAACAGAGAGTTCGGTGACTTAGTTTTAAATCCAATAGAACTGAACTGTTCTTCGTGTTCTTCATTTTCAAGAAATTCGGTTAGGAAATTAGTTTTCTTTGGTCCGAACATGGCTCTGTAACTCCTATTAAAACCCCATTTTGATGATTTCTATTCGATTGAAGCAATCAAAATCAAATTAAAGCGAAGGGTTTGTTGGAAAATACCTCTGGAGTGGTCCCATGGCAGAATCAGGTTGCGGCTGGCGTCTTTTATACTCGATAAAATTATTATGTAACCGAACTTAATTGTGATTGCATTGATGTTGTTACATTTCTTAAATAGGCGGTGGTGGTGGTGGTGGTGGTGGGAGGAGGTGGTGATGGTAATCGACGATGGTGGGCGGTGGTGATAATCGAAGGTGGTGGTGGTGGTAATCGGCGGTGGTGGGCGGTGGTGGTGGTGGTAATCGGTGGTTGATGGTGATGGTAATCGACGATGGTGGGCGGTGGTGGTGGGAGGAGGTGGTGGTTATATATATATAAGTGGTTATTAGGTTGGTTTTAAATTAAATTCGGTTAAAAATAAGTTAGTCATTTTCACTATAGGAAACGTGGCCTAATAAAATCATGGTCCCTCCAAAAAAAAACCATGGTTCCTAAAAAAGTCATTCCGGATATAAAAGAACATTTCATACTTATCTGCCATTAAGTTGCTCTTTTGTTTGCCGCTGTAAACAACCCTAATTTACAGTCTTAGTAACCCTTCCTTCCGCCATTGATAAGAAGTGGCAGAAACCTTACAGTGATTCATGCAAGCCCAAACAAATCCTGACTACTCGTTTTATAATCTACTGAAACGGAGTAAGAGTAAGAAGAGAAATTAGAAGAAACCGCAGCAACCAATGTCGAGATCTACAGAAGAAGACATCGATGCCGAGCAGCCACTGCCGTGCCTTCCTGAAGAACTCATCCTCGAAATTCTTCGCAGGTTGCCCGTCGAATCTCTCTTAAAATTCAGGTGTGTTCGTAAGAAGTGGAACATCTTATTCAGAAACCCTAACTTTATCAAAAATAACAACTCTAGTTTCCTTCTAAAATATGACAAAAAGCTATACTCTTTAGATTATGATTCATCAGCATCGTTGTCAGATTCTGATGAGCCCCCTATTAAGAAAATTCGTTATCCACTCAAGTGTATAACAGATGATTTGAAAATATTGGGTTGTTGCAATGGATTGGTTTGCTCAAGACACTGTGGTGGTGTAATTTGGAACCCAACTACCAATGAATATAGAGTAATACCAAGATCTGATACACTACCAGCTGGATTTCGATCCGTGTCTTTTCCTGGGGCTGGATACATTAGCTTTGAATATGGGTTTGGTTATGATGCACTAAGTCAAGATTACAAGCATGTACGAATTGTGGGTCGTTCAAGTTCAACTCAGGGGAAGTCTGAAGTCGATATCTACTCGTTGAAATCAGATTCTTGGAAACGGATTCAACTTATCCCTTATATAATTTCTAATGGACCAAGTGTATCAGCACCCGGGGTATTCTATAATGGAGCTCTTCATTGGATTGCAGAATCTTATTCAGGAAACAGACGCAAAGTTTTAATTGCTCTGGATGTTGGAAATGAGGGTTTTCAAGAGATCCCACAACCAGAAAATTTGGATGTGGAAAATTTTGGTGCTTATAGATATGTCGAGGTGTTGCATAAGTGCCTAGGCATGCTTTGTAGTAGTCATATGGATGGTTATGAAGTATGGATGATGAAGGATTATGGAGTGTCAGAATCTTGGACGAAACTTTATAAAATTCCCACACTCATTAATGTTAAGTCTGTTCAGTCAGTTCAGTACTTGAGGAAGATGGAGTATTTAAAAAACGGAGAGATTCTACTAAAGATTAAACAGCACGAGGTTTCTAATTTGGCTGGTGAGGAGGCTTTGGTTGTGTATAATCCAAAGGAAGCAGCAACTAGGATTCTTAAGCATAGTGAGAACGGTTTTTCAGGGGTATTTCAAGTGGAGAGTTATGTAAAGAACTTAGTTCCACTCAACTCTGGTACATATGTTGGGGATAAAGAGCAGGAGGAAAAAGATATTTGGGAAGCATTAGCAGGCATTATGATTTAGGGGTTGAAGCAACATCGTGAAAGAAGTTCCCAAGTAGACTTATAGTGAACTGATTTACAACTCAACCCCTTTTCTACGGAGCTTTTTTCAACCTCAGAAGAAGCTTTTAGACCTGTTGAATAGCATTTCATCTCCCATATAGAAGGTTTTGAAATATTAGATCCTTATATAACTTACTGAAGTAAGTTACGTCGCTTATAAACTTGAAGGTTATGTTTTGACGGGTTGTGTTATCCATCTATCTAGCTGTCCATCCTCTGATCTTAAAGCTGCTGCAATCACAAGCAAGGAAGTAGGAGGCAGATTCGATCTGCATTTATCGTTAGTGTAAGTCATTCAGTTCTCCTTACATCCGTCTCTTGTCTTAGTTATACCTTTTAATATAAGTATGTATATGTTTCTCTTTCCACGAGGAAGAAGGTAAATTCTCGATCTGCGTTTGTCGTTATTAAGCTACACTCTTCGTATGATCCTAATGTCCTATACGTTTTCAATATGTATGCATATGATTTTAATTAGTGAATCTGGATTTGGCAGACTGCTTAGTAATTAAATTTGTTGCTGATGTTACTAAAACCTATTATTATGTCTGCGTTTGTTCTTTTTGATGAATAATTTCGTCGAATAAATATAATAATATGCCAGCTTTTTAGATACTTCTAGCTGTAAGAACACCAACAAATTTGTAGTCGACATCTTTAGCTTAAGGTCATATTCATGAACAAGAATTCCACCTATCCTTTACAGACTTTCTCTTGCAGAACCACCCAGAAGATCCTTCATGTGATCCTTTCATTTGTTTGCAGAATCCTTTTTATGATGAAAACCCTTCAAATAAGTTTAGTTTCTTTTGATGTGGGTGACTGTTGGTTGGGTATCTTTGCATGCTTTCTTGTAATTCCCAACGGTAGGTGAGCATCCCAGGATTGAGGAGTGAGTGAATTTTGAAAAAAATGCGTGACATTCCCTGTTGGAACTGGAAGGACTTGATTTTAAAGCATGCCATCTCTTGACTTCAAATATTTCTCTATTGGAACTTGGAAGTACTTGACATCAAAGCATGTCATCTCTTGTACTCCAAATACAGTATTTCACGTGGATGCATCACATCCGGATAGCTTGTTTTTGTATGTACTTCAGCGTAAATAACTAAAACATCATGATCCGTAACTCATTGCGTATTATTGCATAATAGTAGTAGAACAGCTTTTTTCTTAGGGTCAAGCTTGTGAGTTTCGTCAAGAATTGGTAAACATTCTTCTAAATTTCGGTTCAGATCCGAAGCTGTAGGTTTCATTCTGTGGTAGGTAATATGCAGCATCTTGCACATCCATTTTGTGTAGATATGACTAGAAAGTTGTGGGTTCATAACACCTGACTTATGGCGGATGAGCAGTTTTTTTCCCGGGGTCAATCTTTTGACAATCTTGCTACAGCTGGGACAACAGGGGATGGTCCAATTTTGGGAAGACGTGGCACAATCTGAATACTGGCTCGCGAACTAATGGTTCACCAAAAGTTAAACATTATTCTGTATCTAGGTTCAAACCCAAGTCCATAGGTTTCATTGGGTGCAGTAGTTGGCAGCATCTTTCACATTTACTGGGTAGAATTCAGACCTAAATCCATGGGTGCAGTCGTTGGCAGCATCTTTCACATTTATTGGATACAAACAGATTTAAAGCTTGTGATGGTCTACAGAGCAAGCATCTATTTTGTTGAGAAATTTTTATTGGTAGCCCAGGGATGATGTATTTGTACATTTTGCAGTACAGCAAACGCACATGCCATACTGGCTTATCGAAATGGGAACAGAACAGGGAAACTTCTCGTCTACTGTAACATGTAAGTTATTGTCTACTGTAACATGTAAGTTATTGCGGGAAGCAATAAGGGCAAAATTTATGCAAGACACTGAGTAAAACTAGGGGTGGGACTTGGGGTTGGTTGGTCGGGCTGGAAGGCTTGGCCGAGGAAGACCCGAGGTAAAAATCCTTTGCCCATGAAACCCGTGGAACCCATGGAGGTGTTGCCCAAGTTCCGCCCACCCATGAAACCCGTGGAACCCATGGAGGTGTTGCCCAAGTTCCGCCCAAGTTATATTCTTCGGGTTCCCCGATTCCTCGGGTTGACCCATGTACAACACAAGTTTTAGTAATTATAAGATTTAATTATTGTATTTAGCTTAAATTTCCAAACAACTTATGATTATTGACAATAATCTAAAAAAAATCATATAAAAATATTCATATTGAATTAATAATGAGATAGATATGTTATAGGGCCCATGCCCATAGATGTGCGGTCCAAAAATGGAAGTCTATTGGTTTCCCCTTTGGTCTTTTGGTTTACCCTCTCCATGTATGTAAAGGATAATCTATTCATGTAACTTGATGAACTCTTATCAATGAAATACTTCTCTTTGTCGGCCTCTCCCTTTTCCCTATTATTCTATTACAAGGCGTTATCAGCACGAAGCTGTACCGCAGAGCTAGATCGGATCGGTTGATTCTTTTTCTCTATATGGATGATTTACATCAACGCAGTTATGCAATTATCCCCAAGCTAATATTGAAATCGCTGGAATCAGATAAGTTGGATCTGTTTATATATATATATATATATTCCGATATTTATTTGTGATCCTTGATTTTGATTTTGTGGCTGTGTATGGATTAACTAAATCTGATCCGTGGTTTGATTGTTTTGATTTTGTGACTGTGTATATGTTATTAATCAAATTGATCCGTGGTTTTATTTTAATTTTGTGATTGTATAGATTACTAATCAAATCGGATTCATGGTTTGATTTGTGAGTACATACATATTATGATATTAATATCCTCGTGTTTTTAGGGGCCACTCAAAAGGATTTAGGGGCCAACAATAAAACAAAAAAGGTCATCCAAAGGGAAAATGTAGCCAGCCCTTATCTCGCGTAATTCATAATGGCAAAATACCCTTATATATTCGGAGGATATGATAACATTTTTATCCTCCGATTTCAATCGGAAGACAAAAATTTACCCAGACTTCCGATTGTAGTCGGTGCAGTATTAGAATGATTTCTGTTTCATTTTTTCCATTTCTTTTTCATTTTTGAGTTGTTAGAGTTATAGAGAAGAAGGTGAAGGAAAAAAGGGAAAACCCATTTTATCACTACAAAAATGGATGGATATGAAGAAGAAGGTGAGAATCATGGTGAAGACGATTTGGGGTATATGTTGAATGATCCAAACTTTTGTGGAGAGGAAAACCTAGACGACCCTTTCATGGAAGAAAATGGAGAATCGCCTGATATTGAAGCTAACGATGCATGTAAAACACATGTATTGTGTTAAGAAACTCAAATACTCGATTTGCATGCGTTTGTGTGCTTTTGTAAACAAGAAAAACCGATTATTGCATGCATTGAATGCCATGAACTACCCAGATTCGGTAGATAATTTCTCGAATAAACTTCGAATATAACACACTGAGTACCAAATATGTATATTCGGTAGTTCCAAGATAGTAGTTTACTGCCGAATATGAGAAAAAACCCCAAACTGGTTTTCCAAAAAAATCTACATTCGGTAGTTATGTAGAGTTATTACCTCCGAATGGCCCCAAAAACGAATTCCTCAAAAAATTTCAAAACTCAGTATTCTTATCCTTTACAATCGGTAATAGTTTAACATTATTTGACTGCCGAATATAACAGTGGCCTCAAAATAAAATTTCCGAAAACTTGAAAATCGGATGTTTATCGATTAAAGTTATCTCCCGGTTATTTATATTCGGCTGTTTTACTATATTTTAGATTCCGATTATATCATTTTTTGCACTCAGTAAACTGTGTACATTCATTTGCATAAATCGGGTGTTTTGGGTAACCGATAGGATTCCGAATATAGTATATTCGGCAGTTTGACTTATTTAATAACCTCCGATTATTGTATAATAATTTGTTGCTTTCATATGCAGGCCGTTGAAGAGTTTGTTGATGATTTCTATTTGAGGCCCGACACTTCCCTATACTATGCAAACGATTTGGTATACTCATTACTACTTTTCTTTTTTTTCAAAATTTATATGTTAAATGGTTATGCTTATTAGATTTTTTTGTTTTATGCACGTTTAGACATTTGGAAGTAAGAAGGAGGCAAAGGAATGGCTTATGAACAAGGCAAAAGATAACATGTGTGCGTGGTAGTTCAAAATAATCATGTTAGTGACACTCGATTTGAAATGATTTGTGAGCGAGGTGGGACGCGAAAGAGTCACGAGGGAAAGAATAGTAAGTACGTACGGAAGACGAATAGGAAATACCGAAGCAATACCAAGAAGATAGGATGCCCATTTAAGATTGTCTTCTATAAGCCCGATGGTATTAAAGGTAAAGAGTATAAAATGTATAAAGTTGATAACGGTTGTCACAACCATGATGATCCGTTGGATTTAATTGGACATGTAATGGTTGCCAAGTTAAAACCACATCAAATGCAGACGGTGAGGTCTATGCGGATCCAAAAAGCGAGTGCGATCTTAAGTAAAATAAAGGCGGACGACCCCGACAACTTGTCTTCTTTGTCTACAATTAAGTCGGCCCTAGCTACGATCAAAAGGACTGAATGGGATGGTAGAACGGTCATGCAACAATCGGAGTGGTTAGCGGAGTTACACGGCTACACCTTGAGAAGGGAAGAAAAGGATGGTATAGTGGTTCGTATTTTCTTGGCACATCCCGAAATGATCCAATTGGCTCAATGCTTTCATCAAATTTTGTTGATAGATGCTACTTATAAGACAAACAAGTATAACATGCCGTTGTTGAACATTGCTTGCCATACTTCGGACAAAAACACGTTTACGATTGCATGGGGTTTAATGGATCATGAGAACAATGTGAGTTTCATTTGGATGTTGGAGACGTTGAGGTCCATTTATAACGGTGATAATTTTCCAAGGGTTATTGTAACGGATAACGATCAAGCCTTAATGCATGCAATAGCGGTAGTGTTTCCGGAAGCCCAAAACTTGCAATGTACGTGGCACATTCAATGCAATCTCAAAACCAATTGCCATCATCATTTCCAAGCTAAAAGACCAAGGAAGGGTACCAAGAGGTCAAAGGAAGAGGATGAGCGCATTAGTAAATTAACCGTGGAAGAACGTAAGGAAGAGGATAGGTTATTTGAAGAAAAGTGGAAGGAGGATGGAATTATTTGGAAAATGTTCATGAAAGCATGGGACAAAATCGTTTGGTCGATGACCGAGGAAATTTACGAATGTAACTTGAAGAAATTTGAGGATGAATACGGCACGGACTACCCAAAACCGGTTGAGTATTGTAAAAAACAATGGTTAACGATTAAGGAGAGGTTTGTGTTTGCATGGACATATGAATATCGTAACTTCAAGAACGAGGCGACAAGCATTGCGGAGGGGTCTCATGGTCGACTAAAGAAAATACTAATTGGTAGTCAAAATGGAGTTGTGTCGATCCAAGAAGAAATCCATGAATTCACCAATCGTGATCTCGTAAAGATTAGGAAATGTATGCAATTTAGTGTACACCAATTCCCGATGGAACATATTAAGGAAAAATTGCTTCTAAGGGGAGTTGTTCATAAAGTTTCAAGATGGGCAATAAATCGCATGGTGAAAAATTGAAGTTATATAAAACTTATGATGACGAGAATACGGTTTGTGTTTGCAAGGATATGATAGGTATTGGACTCCTGTGTCGTCATAAGTTGGGTAGGTATGTTTAAGTGATTGACATCAATGATATTCATCCATTTTGGAAGCAATTAAATTTCACTCCGAACACCCCGGTAGTTGATGGTCCGTCTTTCTTGGAGTCGGAATTGTGTGCACGAATAGCCGAGCGTTACGCTACATCAAACGACACCAAAAAGCAAATATTGATGCATAATTTGGAGGAATCCCTTCACCCTTGCTTAAGGGAGGTTGATGAACCTATTAAGCAAAAGAACACCGGTAGGCCGAACACCGAAGTGTCGAGGACCATCCAAAGAAAAGAGTTGAAGGAGTATTTGTCTAATAAAAGAATATTGTCTAGGAACGAGCGTTCGGAAGACGAATTTGAAGATGAGCCGTAACCTAAGAAAAGAGGTCGTCCAAGAAATGATCAAAGTGGACCAACCATCCGACAAGTAAGGCCAAAGATCTCTACAGAGCCTTCTCAAGTAAGTCAACCCAATGTTGTCGAAGAAGTTGTTGAGCAAATGAACGCCTCGCAACAAACCCAACCAATGGAAATTCTTACTATAAAAGAGGACAAAGGTACTCTTCGTTGCCCTAGAGATCTTAATGGAAGACCAAATCGATCCACATATACAATATACAAAGAGTATTTGGAACAACTCCCTCCAATTATCATTCCATTTGTTTTGTCGACCGACGAGGTTGATGGGGATGGAAATTGTGGGTTTCACGTTGCTACGGAACAAATGGGTTACTTTAGAGAGGCGGATATCGAAGATGTCACCCAATGCCAATATTTAAGAAATAAGATGGCGGTACAACTAGTGAAGGACAAGGGTTTTTATATGGAGATGATGAGGCGAGGAGATAGATACGATAAAGAACAAGATTTCAAAGACTTAGTTGCGCGTGTGAAGTGCCGAAAGGGATTGAAGACAATCAGATCCAAGTATTGGATGACAATGCCTAAATTTGGATATCTCTTAGCGGACGTTTTGAATTGCGTGGTACATTTCTTTGTTCCTCCTATGTATGGACTTAGCATGACGTTTGCACCCACAAGAACGGCTTGCAACGAGTCGGTTAAAGATAGAAGAATCGTAATGGCATTTGTGAATGAAATGCATTTTATCGGTTTAAGAGTAAAGAAAGATTGTCCGTTACCTCCGTTGAGTAAGTGGCACGATTACTTCCCGATGAACCATTGCAAGGATTGGGTGAAACAATATGAGTCCAACATGGTTGATTGGGATCGCGTTATAGACAACAACTTTCCCGCTGAGTTACTCGAATTGATCCCCTCGGATGATGACGATGTTTGATCGTTTTTTTTCGAACATGTAATTTGTACAAGTTTTTTGGAAACTTTTTTGTGAAGATATATCGTTTAATCAGTCGCAAAAAATACAATGTTGTCTCCCAAATGTAGGAATCGGGCTCTTTGATACACGTTTTGATTCCGAATATTATAATCGGTTGGTAATGATACACGTTTTGATTTTGAATATTATGATCGGTAGAACTCTTAAATATCTATCTACCGATTTGGTGGGTATCTCGAGGCACGGCTATAATTTTTTTTGAAACTATGTAATCGGAACAACAGTATTATAACACTTCAATCCGATTAATCATATTCGGGAATTCCATATTTTATCGAACCGCCGATTAATATTAAAAATTTGAATTTACAGCACTCAAACATCACATGTTATTCTTTTTTCCCAGTCCGAGATGCAACAATCAACGCGGCTTCGAAATGTAGAAACGACTCTCCTCTCCACTTGGAATAAGAATCTTGTGCCGCAAACCTGTCGTCTCTGTGCCTAGCAAGAATACGGTTGTACTCGGTGCACAGTTTTATAACATGGTGCACCCTTGAAGAAACATGGGATGGTTCATAATTGTGGCGTGGCTTCTTGTACTTACCAACAAAAGGACCCAATGAAACGTTAATCCAAAATATACGATCGTCCTGCTGTTCTTTGGGTAGATCTTTCACAATGTAATAATTTTTTATCCATTCGGTCTCTTCCTCAACTTGTTTTAATCTTTCTCTACGATGGAATTGTTCTTGACCTCGCTTCTTAGCCTTGATTTCCTCTTCCTCCTCCTTCGTTTCCACTAACGATGGTTTAATTTTTTTGGGTTGTTTGTTCCTTTTTTGTATTTCTTCTTCCATTGCTGCAATTGATGTAGTTGTTCGCTTGCATCTTCGAAGTATGTTGTCGATTGATGATGGACTTGCCATTGAAAAGGTTTTTCATTCTGATTTTTTACTCAATAATAACTGAGAGGGGTTACCCTCCTTATATAGATTAGAGTTCCAACGGCTCTAATTTTTGAAAATATGGCCGTTGAGGTTTCGTATCAATGATGCACTACAATCGGTTGCTAACGATACACGTATTCCCCCCGAATAGGACATTCGGTAGCGAACTTAAATTTTTATCTACAGATTAGGTTGGTATTTCTAAACACGACTATATTATTCGGAGGATAATTTTTTTTTTTGTAAAGTCCCGAATGTACGATGGCCCAAAAATCAGAATTTGGGAAAAACTGATACTTTTCAAATTTTGAACTTGCAATAATCGGAAGTAAACTTAGTTACCCAAACTCCGAATATGGGTTGTCTAACCTTCTATATTGGCCCTTGGAACCACCTAGATCCATGGTATGGTTTGTTTTGAACTTGTAATATTCGTAGGATAAATTTTTTTTGTAAAGTCCCGAATGTACGATGGCCCAAAAATCAGAATTTGGGAAAAACTGATACTTTTTAAATTTTGAACTTGCAATAATCGGAAGTAAACTTAGTTACCCAAACTTCCGAATATGGGTTGTCTAACCTTCTATATTGGCCCTTGGAACCACCTAGATCCATGGCATGGTTTGTTTTGAACTTGTAATATTCGGAGGATAATTTTTTTTTGTAAAGTCCCGAATGTACGATGGTCCAAAATCTCCCTCATGTGAATCAACTGCTGCTCTTTTGTCCTAGAACGGTTGTCTTCAAATATATACTTTACTCTAGGAGTACCTTTGCACCACCCCGGGTTCTCTCCGGCCAACTTCAGGATAGGGAAGTGGTCATAGATCCATGCCTATATACATAAGAAACCAAGTTTTAGTAAATAGATTGTGTATATTCGGTAGTAATTTCCAAACATTATTTCCGATTATATATAATCGGAAATAAAACTGAGTACCTATCCACCGAATACCCAACATTCGGAAATAGATATGGATCATTTCCTAACGAATATGCGTCATTTGGAGTTCAGTAACCTATAGTTTTTCTGGCCTGTATATTCGGTTCTAATATCAAAAGAATATTTCCGATTATATATAATCGAAAATAAAACTAAGTACCTAGCCAAAGAATAACCAACTTTCGAAAAAAGAGATGGATCATTTCCTACCGAATATGCGTCATTTGGAGTTCAGTAACCTATAGTTTTTCTGGCATGTATATTCGGTTCTAATATCAAAAGAATATTTCCGATTATATATAATCGGAAAACAAAATAAGTACCTAGTCACCGAATAACCAACATTCGGAAAAAGAGATGGATCATTTCCTACCGAATATGCGTCATTTGGAGTTATGAATATGCATCATATGTATTGTCTACCGAATAACTATAGAGTGAGTTATAGAGCTAAAGAAAAAACCTGCGATAGAGCCACGTTCCCGGCAACTTGGCAGGTTCCTAGCCTCGAAGCCTTTCTCAACTCTTCCATCAAGAATGCTAGGCATGCCGTGCCCCAAGAATAGTCACCGACTTCATGGAGAGGATACAAAAGTTGTATAAGGTTGGCGTCGATCCGGTTGCCAGAAGTATTGGGGAATATGACACATCCCAATACACAAAGGAGATATGCGGTGGCAGCGTGGTTCACTTGCTCATCAGTTAACGTTCCATTCTTTTCCTTCTCCAAGGTGCCTCGGAACATATTCATCAAAGCTGTAATGTTGATCTGTCTTGTTCTGTAACTTGCATGCCTCATAAACTCTGTTGTTGTTGTCTCTTCATCCCAACCTAAGAACTTTTTAGTTAGAGCATAAAGTTGTGCCCAACTTAACTGCTTTGTGTAGTTAAACTTCACAGCTGTTCCTTGGTCGGGAAGGTTAAGAATCTGCACAACATCATCCGGAGTAATCGTCATCTCCCCAAACGGCATATGGAAAGTATCGGTATCAGGATACATTCTCTCCACGAACGCCGATATGGACACACGATCATGTTCCAACAATGAATTCTCGGCGGCATTAGCTAACCCCGAGTTGGCAACAATTGACTTGAACCTTTCACATTCACCGGATAAAGGCCACGCAAGCATTTTTGTTGGTGTGGCGGTAGGTTTGAGTAGACGGACCGCATCTTGATGATCCTATTAAAGTAAATAAAAAAATCCTTAATACAAATATTACGATATAACATATAGACAATACATTAATAAAAAATAGTAATTTTATTACCTCGGTTTCGTATATTTCTCTGGCCCATGAGTCTTTGTATCCAAATAGCAATTTTCCTCCATCCGCCGGTAGACCAAGGATTGTGCCTGCTGGAATACCCTTCTTCTTCAAGTGATGAGGGACAAGATGTGATGCTTTCTTAGCAATATCCTTCTTTACACCATCTTTTCCTTTTTTGGCTTTTTGGGTACCACTTGGTTGTCCCTCTTCTTCTACTCTTGGCACTGGATCAACTGGTTCAATTTCATGGTGGGGCGTAACTTGTGGAGCAGTTGGTTCTTCACTTTGTTGAGCGGCTTGTTCAACACTTGGTTGCACCTCTTGTTCACTGCCTTGTTGTTCTACACTTTGTTCAGCACTTGGTTGCACTCCTTGTTGACTGCTTTGTTCTTGTAAGCTTTGTTGAGCACTTGAATTATCTTTGGCACTCCTTTCCCTCCTAGCACTAGATGTCACTTTCTTCCTCCTTTCTAGACTTTGTCTAAACAACAAAGAAAGGAACAATATTTACAAACTATACAATCGGAAGACAAAGTATGGAAATATAACCCGAATGTACACATTCGGACGTAAAAAGACACATATTGTTCCCGAATACAAAACAATCGAAAGCTAACTAAACATATTTACAACCGAATATGCATCAATTGGAGTTCAGAAGCTCTAAATTTTTCATCCAACACAATCGGAAGAAAAAGTACAAAACTATAACCCGAATAAACAAATTCGGAAGTAAGAAGACACATATTTTTCCCGAATAAAAAACAATCGGAATATAACTAAACATGTTTACAACCGAATATTCATCAACTGGAGTTCAGAAACTCTAAAATTTTATCCTACACAATCGGAGGTATAAAACATTATATTGTCTTCCGAATAAATACTGGCCCCAAAATGGGATTTTTCCTATATCAGAAATTTTGAGATTTTTTCAATATATATATATATTCGGTAGTGAGTGTACTTCCGAATACTGTGTGTCTACTTAAATATATTCGGGAGCCAAAAAATCATTAAACTACTGATTATTACTAGTTTGTATCCAGGAAGATATGGCCAACAATATTCGGCCGATAACCATCAAATATTTCTCCCGAATACTGTCGATGTTCTTGAGAAATGAAGAACACGACTACATTCGGAAGTAAATAAGCATGAATATCGCCCGAATCTGGATAAATAACCGAAAACCCTTGAATTTTTTTTTCTCGATTCGTCGAATTAAAGCGAAATAGACCCCAAAAATGATAGATTATTACCTAATTGGGGCCATTTGAAGTTGACGAAGTGTTTGACTATCGGAATCGCAACCACCGACTACATCGACAGGTACTTCTTCTTCGCGTTCTTCGCGTTCTTCTTCATTTGCAGCAACAATTTCTTTATTTCTTGCTAAAATCCCAATCTTTGGATCGATACCCCGAGCAACGTTTTTGGTTCTAGGTCTATGGGTTTCATTACCCTTATCCATTGTTTTATAAACGAATCGACGATGTTTTGATTTTATGATTCGCGGCGATGTTTCGGTTGAACACAAGAACAAGGGAAAGTTTTTTCTTCTTCCACAATCGGAAGATAATATGAAACTGGAAGAAGAAGAGTTGAAATGAGTAGAATTTTTTTTGATTTGGTTTTTATACAGTTTTACCAGAACGGCATTTATGTAACTTCAATATCATATAGGGTACCCCTTAACTAGAGTCTTTGGCTTGGTATAAATTGATGGCCCCTAAATCCTTTCGGGTGGCCCCTAAAAACGCGAGGATTAATATACTTCGTTGTATGTTTATGTTGGGCAATCACTGTTCGATTGGTGGGGAATCACAATTTGGTCGGTGGGATAACCTATGCTAAGGAGAAAGTACATACATTGGAAGAAGACCGATCCATCTCGTTTAAACCCGGACCGATCCAAGCAAGTCTGTCCTGTTCCAGCGACCAAGGTTGTTCCGGTTCTCCCTGGTGTTGTCCTGGTCCAGCTTGTGTCCTGTTCCAGTGACCAAGGCTGTTCCGGTTCTCCTAGCTGTTAATCCCGTTCCAGCTGTTATATCCCATCTCGTTTCTGTTTTGTTTTTGGGACGTGCGCGATCAAGGGTGTTCCGATTCTGTGTATATACAGTGGGAACCAAAATGTGAGGTACGTAACTATCTACATTTGCATGAATATTCGTTCGGGCTCATTTACCTTTCTTACATAACATGCCTAGTTTTGTTTTTTGCCCCCTTAAGATAAGTCCATACCATATTAGCGGTCAACTTAAATTATGATCGCTGATCTCGATCATTAAGAAAAGGTGTATATCTCATATAAAAATCTCTGCCAATGATGATGTACCGTCTAAAAGGTGGAGCCATATGTCTCTATGCTATGAAGAAAATTTAAACACTCATGATTTTATTTTATTTTTCCCGGAGCATGAATGTCCAGTGGGATGAAATCCACTTATTAGATCATTGTATTATAATCAGTAGCTCCAACAAAGTTATGTTGTAGTTAAAACACATGAATCTCAACTTTGTCGAAGGACTCACAGAAAGTGACATGAGTTGGATTTATTTTTCTTCCATTTTTTTCTACTTCACTCATAATACTAACGAACCAGTACATGTTAAAGTATGCAAACAAGAGATCCACTATTTAGTTTATTTTTTTAGTAAGCTATTCAAACCTAAAGTAAGTGGTTGACATGCAAAATAGGATTCTCCTGACTTGTTGATATAAAGAAATTTCTCAAATTAAGCTAAATGTAGCAAAATTGAAAATGGAAAGAACCCTGAAGTAATGAGGGTTAGACGTACCGACTCATATAAAGCATGTGAAAAGGGACATATATATCATGAGACAAAGATGTATTTTTTTTCCCCACGGTAGTAATGACACCAACGTACAGGTGCATCATTGCCACTAGACATAAATTTTCTAAAGTACTTGAGATATATCTAGATGAAATGTAACATATATTCACTCTAAAGTAATTGAGTTGAATCCGACTTTTGTTACGTAATAAGGCCACACCACTTATTGAATCTCTCAAGACTCAATGTCTAACTAATAGTGGTTTTTCACCTACTAATTTAAGGAATATACACTAGTTTTTGAACTAATTCTTTATAATGATTGGATCATCGAGCGAAACAATGCTCAAATTTTGTTTCCAAGATGGAACAAAGATTAAAAGTCACAAAAGCTCCATATGTACCGAGAGCTAATCACCTTGTTAAATTCCAAAGAGACCCATGCAAGTGGATATATATGGAAACTCACAATGATGAGAATGTAATTGCATCTTTTATAGTCTCTAATATATTTGGAAGGACATATATCTTAGAGAAACAAATGAGTCAATCCAGTGGAATGTAAATTACTATAGTATTTGGATAATTGAATCCATATTGACTCCGACAATGAAATGTTGGAAATTGACTCATACAGGCTTTGACATAACCATAAATGAACTTTGGTTTTGACATGATATTTCGTTTTTAAAGGACTCATACGTAAATCACTGTGTTTGAGTGGTCGAGACAATGGGAAAAAGATTGACAGAATGCGAAGTAACGACATATCTCTCAATAAGTGTTTTCTAAAGTACTAGATGCACAACTCCCTCCCACCTCCCATTATGCTTTTAAGTACGAAAGCATATCACTCATTTCACAAAGTCTTCAGTAAAACAGGATTGAGACCATCCTAAGATGAAAATGGTAAACAAATCCATATTATAAAGAAAACAAGGTGAAATTTAGAAAAATATTCATGCAGAATGCGGACCGTTAAAGTGACTTATGGATCTGGTGAATGTTTTGACATTTTGGAATAGTTATAGTTCCCAAGAAATTTGCGTTTGAGAAACTACCAATACATATTTTACATGTAAGGCTCACCACCCCTTGTAAATACTAGCGAGTGCACATCAAAAGGACTTGATGGTTATTGCATGTTTAATAGGATCAATGCAGAGCATCCTATACTCCATGGTCTCGCAAAAGCTATCATCAAAGGATATAGATGGTGCCTAAGGCATGGTTATGCGTACAAACCTACCTTTAACTTCTTGGGGAATATGCAATATTTACGCATCTTTACTTAATTCATTTTAAAACCCAATATTAGACAACTTTTTTCTGCGTACCAGTTGGTAACTGGATATAAGCCTGATATTCGTGTTCTTACGCAATTTTGGTTGCGCTATATATGTGCCATTACGAGTCCACATCGTACTATGATAGGTCACGAAAATGATTAAGTAATTTTGTTGGATATTTACTCTCAACAATTATCCGCATTTTTAAAACCTTTGGCGGGAGATCTCTTACCGCTAGGTTTGCGTGTTATCACTTTAATGAGACAGTCTTCCCGTCGTTAGGGGGAGATAAGAAAAAGTATTTTCTAAGGGAACGACAGGAATTGTCATGGGGTGTTCCCACAATGTCTGATATTGATTCTTGTACTCCACAAATGTAAATGTGAAGTGAAAGAATAATCAATTTTCAGAATGTACATTGATGTCGCTAAAGTGATGAGATCATACATACCAGCTGCAAACCTACCTGCAAGGTTACAAATCCTCAATAAGGGATATACACCATAGACTAAGGTGTTGCAACTACACTTAGTGGGAGTGTGGTTGAGGTCGTGGCTCCATAAAGGAAGTTGAAGAGACCACTTGGTTGGATCAATCCTCACATAGAAAGGAAGTAGGTGAGGAAGGCACACCTTATTTATATCATCAGAAATCATCTCATAAGATTGTCTTTGACTATGTCCATGAATCAAACTGGAAGACGCTCCGAAATTTAATAATTCCAGAGAACAATGACATCCCAAGTGGATTATGAGAATGCGCACGAGTCAATGGAAAGATCATGCGAGCATTTGATGATTAATTATACACTTGCTAAAGGAATTAAAGCAAGATGAGATCGAACAAGCTCCTTGTTGCTTAATTTCGACGAAGAGCATATTTGGCCTATACAATCCAGGTAGAACTTGGTTCTTTGACAAATATACATGTATTTGGTGTGGTGGTGCTAACCAACCAAGTGTAAAACCTATTGGACATACATGATTAATTTGTCAGAAAGCATAATGAGAAGAAAGAAGTCTTAAAGTAAAAGGACTCGCCTTGTGGCGCGAGGTTTCTCACAAAGCCCTGGAATTGTTCTCTTGTAATGAACGTTATAGTGTTCCGCTACTTAGTTAGCTTGGTAATTTCAAAAGGACTTGAAATGCAACATATGTATGTGGTTGTTACGTATCTCTGAAAGAATCAACAGATAGCATATATTTACAAAAGTATTTGATAGCCTTTTGTTGCCCAATCAAATGACTCTAAACCACAGAGTGCATTTACAGTTAGATAGAGCGCTCACTTATTGATATAACAATCAGGCGGATGTGGTATACCCATTTAAGTAACTATTTGATCGGGAAGGGAAAAACAAGTAAGGTTTTGTACCATGCGTATTAAATAAGTTCCTGATTCAGAATTGTAGCTATCTATGTCGATGGTACAGACATGATGGGTACTCTTGATGTAACAAGAGACCTTAAAGCTATTTAAAATCCGATTTTGAGATGAAAAATATAGGGAAAGCTCAACCGATACTGAGTTTGTGGTATATTATTCCGCCAGTTTGCATATGTTTAAAGTTGTCAGGCAATTTAACTAAGACATGCATCCTGATAGCACTTCCATGATTAGTCGAGGTTCAAAAGTAAGTAATTAACCATTACGTCCAAAGGAATATGACGAAGATGTGTTGGGAAATGAAATTCCCATATTTAAGTACAATAGACGCATTGTTGTACTTAGTATAATAATGTACTCGATTAAATTTTACATCCTCAGGGAACTTGTTAGCTAGATATAGCTCCGCGCCAACGCAACGTCATTGGAATGGTACAGTGAATGTAATCATGTACTTAAAGATAACCATTGCCATAAATTTGTTTTATCCCTGCAAAGACATAAAAAGGAATGCTAATGAAAGTGCAATCCAAAAGTTGTTGATTATGAAGGAACAATAATCTCTTCTCCAACAAAAGTAATCAGGGGGAAATATGGTAGACTATTTTCTAAGTCATTACCAATATTCAGTTTCGAAAAAAAATGACTAAAGGAACTATCTGGAACAACTCTGAAAGTAATCAGGGGGTGATGCCGGCATCAGGGGTTGATCCAAGGATATGATGTCGACATATATTACTTCGAAATTGAAGCTATGCTGTACTCTTTTTCCCTTCGATAGAGAATAGTTTTTCCCAAAGGGTTTTGTTACTCGACAAGGTTTTTAGCCAGACAACACTAAAACATCAAGTATGTTGAACGTTGAAGACATAAAGATCGCGTTGATATTACTGAAAATATCTGAATCAAAGAAATGAAACGCGATAGTCTGTTAAGCAACATAACTTCCAGAATCAACAACATGGTCTTATAAGCTTTCAAGTCACCAAGATACAGTGTGATAAACTCCTTTTGATTGCATTATACTAATGAAAATTGTCTGACATCAGGGGGAGCATCTAATGGTGTGTTGCACTATTTTCCTTCACCGAGGTTACTTTTTTCCCACAGGGTTTTGTTACTCGGCAAGGTTTTTAATGAAACAACAACAAACACCGGGAATGTAATTTCCCAGCTAAGGCTATTTTCTTTCCCACAAGGATTTTCTGCCGTAAGAGTTGTGAACCGACTAGTCAACTTCAACGGAGCAAAGTGATCATCTGCAACGGATCACCTTTACTTACACTTGTCATGTTATACTCTTTTCCCTTCGTCAAGGTTTTATCCCACTGGATTTTCCTTGTCAAGGTTTTAATGACGCAACATATTCGAGTTCAACTATGTTCTAAGTTTTCTTAATATTGTACTCTTTTTCTTTAGTTCAGGTTTTGTCCCTCTGGGTTTTCCTGACGAAGTTTTAATGAGGCAATTAACTTAGACTCATCGATTTTTGAAGATCGTATTGCATGTGATGAACTACATGTAAAGTACGAGACAAAATGTGAAGTACTACATGTGAAGAGTTATACCAAGGTTTTATCCCACTGGGTTTTTCCTTGTCAAAGTTTTAGTAAGGCAACTGATTTCGTCACAAGTCATCAAGGATAGAACGACATTTGAAGAACTACATTCAAGGAATTATATGTGAAGTACTATGTATAAAGTTTTGTTATTGAACCGCACAAGGAGGAGTGTTTTATAGGGCCCATGCCCATAGATGTGCGGTCCAAAAATGGAAGTCTATTGGTTTCCCTTTGGTCTTTTGGTTTACCCTCTCCATGTATGTAAAGGATAATCTATTCATGTAACTTGATGAACCCTTATCAATGAAATACTTCTCTTTGTCGGCCTCTCCCTTTTCCCTATTATTCTACTACAAGAAGATATGATTTATATTTTCATTATTAGGTTTGAGGATGATGGCTAAAATTGCTCTTAATAGATAACACTACTAATTATAAAAATAGTTTATATAATTATATTATAGTTCTTCGGGTTGGGTGGGTTGCTCGGGTTAGAAATATTTGTGCCCATGCTTGCGCAAGTTTAACTCGGGTTTATTAAAATTGTACCCGAACTTGCCCAAACTTTTAAAATACATTGCCCATGTCCACCCAACATACGGGTTGGGTATGGATCGGATGGATTGACCCAACCCAAATCCCACCCCTAAGTAAAACCTTTACGCTTTGAGAAAAAAGTTTGATGGTTTTGGCTCTGGCAATTTTATTTTGTTTTTGAACTTTTTCCAATTGTTAAATGTATATAATATGTAAACATAGAGAATGAAATACGGAAGCTCCCTCCGAATATCAATGCTTTAATGGTAGGGATGTTGAATAGAATCGAATCAAATCTGTAGTCTAGTCAACAAAGTTTCTCCTTTTGTTAGATCAAAAACTGGTTCATCTCAAGATTCTCAACGATGTTAGTAGGGTAATGACAATTTTAATAATATTTCCTTGTTCCTGAAAACTATGGGATGTGTGCAGCTTTTGAAACAACCTTCGTATAGGGCGGCATGGTTTAGTAGATGGGCAACATTCTAATAAAACAAAATGGGTCATTACATGATCATTCAAGATGTCCCTTATCAAAAATAATTAGAAATGACAAATTAATCCTCATAATTGATAACCTAGTTTAGTGATGATAATCAAATTTAGTGTTAATGATTATATTCACTTATATTAACTCAAAATCAAAACAAAATCAGATTTTAGAGTTTAAAAAAAAAGTTTGGAGATGGTAGAAAAGTTTTAACCCAAAGTGAAGGTCAATCTCAATCAATTGAAGAAATTAACCAACAAAGTGAAAACCCAATGCCTGAAAATGACCAGGTATACTTCTAAATTAGTCCCAACTAGCTTTTTGTTTCTCAAATACGTAAAAAAGTTCAATTTCTTACATTTTCAGAGCTAATTACGGTTGGCATTTCGCTCGTAACCAACCGTAATTCATAGTTACGGTTCGTAAAAGATGAACTACCAACCGTAACTGGTTAAATTTGGGGAAAACCCAATTGTAAAACCAGTTACGGTTGGTAACTAAATGCTCGATACCAACCGTAACTCAGTTACGGTTGGTAACCAAATGCTCGATACCAACCGTAACTCAGTTACGGTTGGTAAATAAAAATGGTTACCAACCGTAACTGAAGAAATTTTTCAGATATAAGAACATACGGTTGGTAATTGAACTATTACCAACCGTAACAATATCAAATTCTCCAGTTACAGTTCGTAATAGAGTTAAAATCAACCGTAGCTCACATAAACCCAGAAATTTGAATTTGAATTTTCACCTAAAATCCTAATTTCTGATAGAAATTAAACTTAAATCGAACAAAATAAACTAAGCCCTAACTGGATTTTTCATAATATACCTCATATAAGTCATTACACTTGATTAATTTTCGAATCGCTGATTAATCGAAGACGATGAAATTTCTAGTTTTAATGGAGGTTACAGTTGATGGAGGAGAAGAGAAGACGAAGAAGAAGATGAAAAAAAACTGATTTGATTTTTTCTGATTCATTAGGTGTAAAAACAATTGATTTGATTCTGGTTGATTTAAGATGAAAAGGATAATCTAGTCAATTTACATCCCCTTTAGGACATCTCCTAACCAACTAAAGGGACATTACTATCACAGTGCCGTCCCTCTCCTAAATCATGCCGCCCCTTATACCAAGGTTGTTTAAAAAACAATGGTGTTCAGTTTTGGCACAACATAAGGAATATCATAATTCTGACTCGACGCTTTAATTACTTTATTAAGCTGTAACTTCTTTAATTAGCATCCCAAGTTGAGGAGTCGGCAAGCAATATATTAAACCCCCAATTTCAATCAAGTTAAACCGAGCAGGAGAAACCTAAAAAACAGAAGCCACAAAAAAAGAAAAACAAGAACTGGTTGCTAGCGTCAAGGATGGACAAGAACAAGATTCTGCCGAGTCTCCCGGAAGAAATCATCATCGACATTCTTTCGAGGTTACCACCAATATCACTCTCAAAGTTCAGGTGCGTATGCAAATCTTGGAGCATCTTATTTAATGATCCTAAATTGATCAACTTGATTATGAAAAACAATGTTGTCATGCTGAGAGATGGGAACACAGTATACTTATTTGATTATAAATCGTCATCATCATCACTGTCTGATGATATAGCCTCACATATTCAGAAGATTCATCTACCACCAATGATGAGGGATCATCCCCGCATTGTGGGTTCTTGTCAGGGATTGGTTTGCTTGTGTTCTTCTGATGGCTATTGCCTTTGGAACCCATATACCAAGGAATACAAAGCTATACCAATATCAACAGCACCTGGATATCAATCTGCCTATTCAGGATGCTCCACTAGAGATATCACGCATGGGTTTGGTTACGACTGCTTGACCGATGATTACAAGTTTATCGAAATATTGCCCGGTACGAACAGCAGTCGACCTGTAGTTGGTGTCTACTCATTGAGATCAGATTCATGGAAACCAGGATATATTCCTTATGAATTTTCTCGTGAAACACCACCTGGGGTGTTGTCTAACGGAGCTCTTCATTGGTTTGCAAATTCCTCCTCCTCCTCCAGGGTCTTAATTGCTATGGATGTTGGAGACCAGAGTACTCGTGAAATCGCACAACCAGGAAAGTTTGATGTCAATGGCGGTAATAGACAGCTCGACGTGTTGGATAGGTGTCTTTGTATGCTTTATAGTAGTGATGATTCTTCGGAAAGTTTTGAGGTCTGGGTTATGAATGATTACGGAGTCACAGAGTCTTGGATGCAAGTTTACAACATTCCTCGGATGACTATGTTTGGCCGTACCCTTCGCTGCTTAAGGCAGATACAATGTCTAAGAAATGGAGAGCTTCTTTGCGAAATTAAAACCCAGCACGATGATAAGGCAGATGATAGTACTATGGTTTTGTATGATCCAGAGGATGATAAAGTTAGGATTTTGAAGATCAATGGTGATAGGAGTTATTTCACACATTCTATATTTCAAATAGAGAGTTATGTGCAGAGCTGGGTTTCACTTAATTCGGGTACTTATGTTGATCACGAGCAAGAAGACAAGGATTTATCTGTTGCATTCAAAAAGGCCATATGGAAATGACTCCTACAAATATAAGAGCTGATTTATTATTAGCTCGGCAGCTGTTTTATTTTCATTGATAAGTGACATACTTTTCGTTTACTATTTATTTTAATTACACTTGAGTTTCATCTGTTATCCGGAGTAGTACTACATGGATTTTTGTGATTTTTCCGAGTCTTGTCTATCAAATAGCACATGAATACATATATTAATGGGCTATTTTGAGTTTCCTTCCCTATAAAGATCGCTAATTAGCGTTTTCTCTCCAAAAAGATTGAAATTAGTATTTTCTCCCATCGTTAGCTTTTCTGTCCATTTCTGGGTTAGCTGAGTCAGCACCTGTACACGCGTGGCATAAACTGGACACCTGTTTTGTGGTCGTCCCAAAATACCCTCGACTAACTCATTGTCTATTGCGCTCAAATTCCCAAGAACAGATCGAGTTGAATATTGAAATTGGCGAGAAGTTAGGGTTCCTGAAATTTATGAAATGAATTCTTGTTATTCTCTATTTCATTCATTCCAAACACCACCATCTATCCATGTCCTGTTGTGGGTGAATTCTTCTAATCAAATCTCTACTTGTAATTTCTTTTAAAACCCTAAAACCCATAGCAATCACCATCGAACCCAAATTCTTCGTTTGCTGAAATCAACTCTCACTGCTCAATCATCCCTATTCCAGAAACCCATCTTCCATCTCTTAATTTAACAGAAGAAACAATCGATTCAATCCAGTAGTAGAAACCCCAATCCCCTTCTGAACCTCAGCAATTTCTCCATCAAATTGCCACCAAGATCAAATTCATCTCAAACCCCAACTTCCCTGTTTCTATCTACAACAACAACTCGTCATCTCTTCCATTAACAGCCTCTTCATCTTCTTTAATCACTGCTCAACATCTCTGCAAATCAAGGACAACTCTTGATTCGATTTCTACAGAAATTCAAATCCATTTATGCAAAATCATACCACATCGAACCCTAACTCCAACCTCAGTTAACACAGTTCTTCGATTTCAAGTTCAGCAACATCATGAATTTCTTCCTTGATTTTCAGACAATAATCACACCGACATTTCCCGAAATACCCAAGCTCATTTCGTTAACAAAACAGGTTAGTGGTAGTGCTGCTGGTGGAGAATTGGTTAGCTGTTGTTTTCAATCTTAGAAGTGGAAGTGTGGGTTTTCCATCTCAGAAAATCGAACACTAGCCAATGTTGTCTGCACCAAGTAAAATCATGTTAGCTGCCATTTTCAATCTTTTAGATGGAGAGAGATGAGGAAGTGAGTCGATTGGTTTTAGGGTTTCCGGTGAAAATGAATTATGGAATTTATGGAAAATAATGAGGGTATTTTGGGAAGGTCTGAAAACACGTGTACCGTTTTTGACACGCATGCACAGGTGCTGACTCAGCTAACCGAGGAATGGATAGAAAAGCTAACGATGGGAGGAAACAGTAATTTCAATCTTTTTGGGGAGGAAACACTAATTAGCGATCTTTATAGGGGAGGAAACGCAAAATAACCCTTTACTAATGTTTATTGCCTCTTATAGACTTAAGAACTGTAATACATCCCTATACCCTACATATATATGCATAAAATAACTGTCAGCGCCCAAACATTTACTACTATGTACGCGATGTGCAGTTCACTAGTTGCGATTTATGACATCCACATTCCTGGTGAAAGATTTCTCCGAAATCTGGATTCTTAAGAGCATTCATGTGGTTAAAAACGAAGATTCGTATTTGGGTTGAAACATTTTTTATACACTATCATGCTTATTGAAGTAAAATCTTTCTAAGAAGACGGAGCCAGGACTTTTCACTCCTAGTCGTAGGGTCAAACAAAAATTATAGAACTATCATTTGGGGCATACACAATGTTGTTAATCTCGGCCGAGATGGCCGAGATACCGCCGATAATATCGGTTTCGGTGTTTCACCGAGATGTTGATATTGCCGGTATTGACCGATATTTCACCGATATTGACTGATATTTCATCGGTATTCACCGAAATATCGTGTCTCGGTACTCGACCGATATTCACCGAAATCCGATATTAACTACATTGGGCATACATGAAAATTTTAGGGCATATTGAATAAGACATAAACAGGGTTGGAAATAGTGTTTCTAAGGTACCCCTTATCTAGCCATTTTTCATAATGGTAAAAATGCCCTTATTATCTATATTTTTTAATTATTTTTAAATTAAAATAAAAAAATATTTTCTTAAAAAATATATTTTAATTTTTTAATTTAATTTTTTTTAAAAAAAATTGAACTTTTTTATTGTTAAATTTTTTATTTACGAATCTAAGTTCGGCGGACAAGTGATATGCCGAACCTACATACGTAGGTTCGGTTGATAATATGTCAGCCGAACTTGTGTTTGGTGAAAAAATACCTAGGTTCGGCAAATTCGATTAAAAAAATAAGACATCAGAACTTAATATTATTCTTCATAAAGTGAAGTCCGGCTAACATCTTCGTGTTTAATTATCAGCCGAACAGTTCATCGACATTTTTAGGATGAAAAAAACAGAGAATTTCGGCTGATAGTTTTTATTTTATTATTACCCGAACTTTGCTCTGTAATTTTCGTAAAGAAAAATTCATGCAATAAGAATTTTTTTTTAATATTTTTTCAAAAAAGGAAATTCCATTTTTTTTAATAAATAAGTAAATTAAAAATTATAAAAAAAATAAATTAAAAAAGTTAATATTAAAAACAAATTAATTAATCAAGGGTATTTAGGTAACTTAACTACTCATTAGACACCCCTTATCACCCATACTAGTTAGGGTCATCCATATGTATGCCCCAAAATTTCTTTGTATGCCCCAAATGAGGGTTCAAATTATATGGAAAAATTAGCGCAGGCCCAAAAAAATAATATTCGTATTGTCAGGCCCACAATTAATTTTAGGTACCGTGACACTCATAATTATTTCTGTGACACCCATAATTATATGAAATTATTAAAAATGTCTGCGTGACGGGATTATGCATCCGCATGACGGATTATGCATTAAGAGTATAATTGGCAACACAACTTGGATATAACATATCTAAAAATCTGTGCTTTGGAATTTTACAAATTTTACTTTTCGTTTACTATTTATTTTGATTACACTGAAGTTTCATATGTTATCCGGAGTAGTACTAAATGGAATTTTGTGATTTTGCCGAGTCTTTGTATATTAAATAGCACCTAAATACCTTTACTAGTGTTTATTTCCTCTTATAGACTCAGAAACTGCAATACATCCATACACCCTACATATACATGCATTAAATAACTGTAAAAACGTTTACTATATGTACCCATTGTGCAGTTCACTAGTTGTGATTTTGGTTTGCAACGATTCTTCTCTTCACGGCGAATCTCTCCGGCAGGTAAATGATTGTTTTATCTTTGCAGTGATGAGTTGTGTTTTCGGGCTTCAAAGAAATCTAAGCATATCACCTATTTCAACGAGTTCCTACAAGATTAAAAAGAAACGACTGTTCTTTCCGTGGCATCAGCTTTACCTGAGCTTTTCAGTTTGGGAATTGTTTTGGTTGATGGTGCCAATCGGATTTTATTTCGTTATGTTATTATTTTCTGTTATCTAATTGTTATAGGTTGTGTTACTGACCTAGCTACAATTAGATTTAGGCTTATGTAAATTTTTATTGTTCCTTGCTTAGTCCCTATTATCCTTGATCTTGTGATTCATCTTCGAATCTCTGGGTGTTGTTTGCTTTCTGTTGGTTGTTATCCACAAGAATACTGTTGATATTTGTCTTTTTCGGTGGGAAACAAAGTTGTGTTGGACACGAAGTATTTTCTTTGTACCAACTAATAAAGAGGAGAATCAAGATAAGACTTATGATATCTCTTCTTTGGAGAGAGATTTCTATAAAATGGTTAGTATTAAAAAAGTTCTTCTCCTGAGCTGTGAATCAAGCTTCATCGATTCAAGTTCTCCCGTAAAGACAGGTGTTGTTGTTCTATTGTTCTGATTCGTTAGAGATTCTGGTCCGATATAAATTCTTCTCACGGGATTCGGGTTACAAGATTCGGGTTATGAGATTTGGGTTAAAGACTACTTTTTTTAAGCCTTGTGTGTTTCGGATTCTTGTTGTAACTTCGGGGTTCCCCTGTTTTTTATTAAAAAAAAAAAAAAACTTCCACATTCCTGCTTAAATTATACACGAAAAAGAAGACTACCATTCATATTGTATAGGAGAAGAAATTGGTGCCAAACAAAGAGGGAAAACCAAGTTTCGTCTTTGGGGTTGAAACATTTTTAGAACAAGGATGCTAATGGAGGTTACCAGGTTTGGTGGGGATGTACCAAGCCAAGGCAAAACCTGTTTTGTCCTATATGAAAATATGTTTTGTCTTATCTTGGTTTTGGTACACCCCCACCTAATCTGGTACCCTCTATTAGCAATCTTGTTTTAGAGGACAAACATACTTCAACTTTCGTACTTCATTGAAGTAAAATCTTTCTAAATAGACGGAGCCAGGACTTTTCACTCTTAGTCCAAAGGTCAACCAAAAATTCTGATATTCAGAGATCTCTTTGGCCCATTTTTTTTTTGTTTTGCTAGAAAAAAAGGAGTATATTAAAGAAGAAATATTAATAGTAGAGTTTAGGAATTCAGGGATGTAACCCATCCATTCTCCAGAGGTTCTAGACCTTCTACTAAATTTTGCTGCTTTATCTGCCAGCATAATATTGTTTCTTCTTAGAGATTCAAATCTAACTAAACTGAAACAAGGAATAATTTATTTATCATCTATGATTGTTCTATTATACCAATACAATTGGATATTACTTGAATTGAAAGAGTCTATAACTATTTTAGCATCACTGACAAAGCATACTTTATCTAGGCCTTTGACTTTAGCCCACTTCACTGCTTCAAATAAGGCCAGACTTTAAGCTTCCTCAGCATTCCTCACATTCCCAGCTTTAAGTTTGCATCCAAGGAATGAGCCTGCAAGGTCAGTCAAAACCAAACCAATACCAGATAGGTTATTATCTTTATCATAGGCAGCATCACTGGAAACTATATGACAGTCAATAGGCAAAGAGCTAGTAACTTGATCAATTGTTTTATCAAGAATAGGTACTGATTTAATCTGAACATCGGTATCAGGATTATTCAGTTATAATTCAGTGTCATTAACTAGCTTAAGAGAAAGTCTAGCAGTAGAGTGGTGATTAAGATTTTTCCCCTGAAAAACATTGGAACATCTATCTTTCCAAATGCTCCAAGCAATTGAAAAAACATCCCCTGCATTCTTTTTTATTGCATCATCTGTTAGCCATTTTGTGACATAATCCCTCAGGTTAATATTCGAAATACTATCATGTTCAATAACATTTGCGTAAGGTGTTAAAGACCAAACATCCTTAGAGAAATCACAGTGCAATATAATGTGTTCAGGTGATTCAGAAGAACCAGAATTGCACATGTTACAAGAAGTGTCATGACCATTACTAAATCTAGCAAGAACAATTTTGGCTGGAAGATTGTGTTCATGGCATTTCCAAACAAAAATCCGAACCTTAGGAAAGATAGGAAGTTTCCACAGGGATCTATAAGCAGGATTAACACTCTGGGGATTATTCATGTAGACATTTTGGCCAGAAATAATTTTTTAGGCAGATTCAACAATGAACAAACCATTTTTAGTATGAGGCCAAATGATTCTATCACAACCAGATAAAGGGATTCATATTCCAAGAATATTACTAGCATTCTGTTGTGTGAAATAGGCATTAACTAACTCTACCTTCCAATATTTTGTTTCCTTATCAATGAAATCTGAGACGACAAATTAAGGATTAGGGTTAAAAACAAATTTAGGTTCAACAACATTTGGAATCCAATTATCAGTAACAACAGAAATACTATCCCCATTCCTAACCTCCCAAATTGAGTTATTTCTTATCACTTCAAGATCACGACTAATGCTTCTCCAAGGCCAAGAGCAGTCTAACTTCTTAGGACTGTGAAGAGGGTGACAATGTTTAAAATATTTACATCTCAGAATAGTAACACAAAGAGCATCAAGATTATTATAACATACCAAGAAGTTTTAGTTAACAGAGAGAGATTAACATGCTTAAGATTGCGAAACCCTAGACCACCTTGATATTTATGTGAACAAATTCTAGGCCAACCTCTCAAGTATATTCCAACAGCTTTAGACTTACCCCACCAAAAGTCTCTCTGAGAAGACTCCATACTATTGATGACATTATCAGGAATAGTAAAAGTATTCATATGATAAATAGGAGAAGATTTTAGGATATTTTGAACCATCACATACCTACCTACCAGCTTGGTTAAAATGTTTTCCTTTCCATTTAGCTACTCTTTTACCAAAATGCTCATTAAGATGATTGAAAGAATCAGATCTAGCTCTAGAGATGAATAAGGGTATACCTAGGTATTTTTCGTCTAGAGCTATTTTCTTGACTTTTAGATCATTTATGAGAGAGACAGCATGATCAGGGTGCACATTGTTACTAAAGAAGCAACCAGATTTATGAAGGTTAATAACCAGTCCTGAGGCCATACTAAAATCCTTAATTAAACTTAGAAGATTATTAGCTTCATTATGGAAGGCTTTAGCAAAAAGGAGGCAGTCATCTGCAAAGAGCAGATGACTGATACTTGGAGCATCTTTAGTGACCTTTAAACCATGAATAAGATGGCAAGTTTCAGCATGAGAGATATATCTAGTAAATGATTCCATGATAATGATAAAAAGATAAGGAGACAGGGGATCTCCTTGTATCAGACCCGTATTTGGTCTATAAGTTTTGCAAGGAGAGCCATTTAACAAGATGGAAATCCTAGTAGTGCTAATGCACTGATGAATAAGGTCACACCAATGTTCCAAGAAACCAAAAGCTCTAAGAATGTCTCTAAGATAAGACCATTCAAATCTGTCAAAGGCCTTAAACATATTAAGTTTAAGGCCCATGACACCCCATTTGTCCTTTTTCCTTTTCATTTTCATTGTGTGAACCAACTCATGAGCAATAATGACATTCTCTTAGATGTTTGTCTCTGGGACATAGGCTGCCTGAAAAGGACTAATCATTTTGCTCAAGAGGGGTTTCGTTCTATTTACAATAATCTTGGATATTATTTTGTAATTAGAATTCCACAAGGAAATGGGTCTAAACTCAGTAGGACTAGAGGGATTGTTAACTTTTGGAATTAAAGACAAAAAAGTATGATTCATCTCTTTAAGAAGATGTCTGGAATCAAAGAAACTATTAATGGTTTTCCAGACATCATTAATCAAGTTATCTATATTCTCTTTGTAGAACCCATGGGGAAAACCATCAGGTCCTGGGGCAGTCCAAGGCGTCATTTAGTTAATAATATCAATAATTTCCTGCTTAGTAACTGGTCTAAGCATATTTAAATTATCATTACTAGTAATACAAGGGTCTAAACAATTAAGAATAATCAGGATTTCTATAGGGATTTGAGGAAGTCCCAGAAGAACTAAAATGGTGATAGGATCCGGAGATACCTATATATAATAACCACAATCGCACGGTGTCTAACTAGTAGACAGTGGCAAGTACGGGTCGTTCCCACAGGGAGCGGTGGAAATATCAATAACTAGTATTCCTAATCGACTAACCAATAAATACGTTTTTGTATTTCTAGAATTGAAAATGAAATAATAAAATTAAAAGAAACTAATAAAATGATTCCAAAGGGAAAGACGGTAACTAAGGTTTTAAGATATCCACCACTATATCTATTCAATTACTGAAATGAAACATAATTCATGAATTATTTATTGTTTGTTCTATTGACATCCCCTATTATATGTATTAGAGTCGCAAATATATCTGGGACACCGTAAGCATGACACATCAAAAGACTAATCCAAAGCATGCACCATCAAATTGAGTTAGCGAGAAAATTATACGAAACAAAATTTAGGTTCTCAAATAATATCCGACTATTCTAAGCATACCCATCAAAGGATTTAACCCAAGCATGAAATATCAAATAAGTAGACAAATATATTTTTGATCCTATTGATTAAGCTCAAAAGTTATTATATCGTACAAAACCGGTGAAGCAACAACTAATTTCATTATTAAATCAATATATAAAATCAAAAAATTAATTTATTCAAATCAAATAGCCTCAAAACCATATGTATTTCAGATCAAAGTGGTCTACTGCTCAAAAATGGCTTCAACCATAAAACTATAGTTACAAGTTTAGCAAGACATAACAATGGATTTCGCAAAACCCATAAAACAAATAAGTCAAGATAGAGAGATTAAACCGAAGGAGTCGTCGTCTTTTCTTATCTTTGTTATGCTCCATTCTTTACCGCAACACTGTTCTCCCCTATTCGACACTGTCGCCTCTTTTCTGTTTTAAAAGACCAAAACCACCAAATATGTGATGTCTCGATCTCGATCATGCACCAACGGATGTGAACGGTGGCTGCTTTGAAATCCCAGCAAAGAAAATGTTCGAAACTCCTCCTTCTTGATTAGATAGAGACGAAGTTGTTGTTTGGTTAGGAAATGTATTTTTTTCTTCTTGAAAAGAAGAAAAATAAGTTGGAAGCTCATTTACTCCCACTATCCAATGTTTCTTTTAACAATTCAGCTGCTTGTATCGCACCACTTTCCACGGCTTCCTCTTTATGTATTTTGGCCACGTTTCCCACGTATATCCTAACTTGTCACGTTCTTGAACAAATAAACAAACATAATTTTATGTTTTCATTAGTAAAGATCTCTGACCCGGAGATGACTTATATGCTGCTGATATATGAAGATACCAGGTCAGCCATATTTTTGTGATTTTCCCCGCAAACTCCATTTAAGCTGCAATTTAGGCTTTTATTTTCCGAACGATCGAAACCACTTGTAGTTTCTACAAAAACACTAAAATAATGTTATTAGCCAAAGTATCGAGTCCTAGTTAATATAAATATGGGTATAAAATATAGCACATATGTGCTTATCAACATCCCCACACTTATATTTTGCTAGTTCTCGAGCAAAATAAAGAATATATCCGCTACACAACTGGATATGAAGAGTGTTGTCTGCTAAACAGCGAGACGGATCCGCTAAACAGCAAGACCGAGAAATGTCTGCTAAACAACGAGAAACCACTAAACAGTGGTATAAAGATGTCTGATAAACAGTGAGACGAATCTACTACACAGTGGTATAGAAATGTCTGCTAAACAGCGAGATGAAACCACTAAACAGTGGTGTATAGAAGTTTGCTAAACAACTATACAGAATGACCCGTTAAAAAACTGGTCATATGAAGCATTTTTCTTTATTATTATTTTTTATGCAGTTTTTTTTTTGGATAACGAAATAGAAAACCTTAACCACTC
Source organism: Papaver somniferum (assembly GCF_003573695.1). Taxonomy (NCBI): domain Eukaryota; kingdom Viridiplantae; phylum Streptophyta; class Magnoliopsida; order Ranunculales; family Papaveraceae; genus Papaver; species Papaver somniferum. The sequence goes on along the minus strand of NW_020621936.1, from coordinate 8,920,442 downwards.
CCCCACACTTAAACATTACATTGTCCTCAATGTAATTGAGTCATCCAACGTTGAAATTAAGGTGGGAAATTATAAAATGCAAATAAAAATAAAAGATAGAGTAAAGGGAACAAATCTGATGGGTTGACTCCCATGAAGCAAAAGGTATTTGTTTCCCTACTTGTGCCAGCAAATAATCTCAACAAGGTGTTGATACACCAATGTAAACTGCAAGGCATATATATAAAGTCTGAAAAGTTGGGGATCAATCCAACAACTCAGGTCAGCTGTGAACATGAACCTGTGAACGCTATAAACCTCCATAAAGGTGTGTAAGTCCATCCCCAAAAGAAAGGAAAATGCTAGAAAACTCGCTTTTGTTACTAGCCACTTGCTCGCACTCCAAGGTGGCAGGTGATGTGTCTAGCTTTTGTTGTTTTGAAGTTACACGCGAGTTGATAAAGAAGAGAGAAAAGCTTTCTGATTCTGGGTTTACTACCATGGATGAACTCTAACATCAACTTCTTTCACCTTGAGAAATCATTAGCCAGTCATAGACAAACTGTAACTCAATCACTCCTTCCGAATCACCCAGAGAACCCAAATTTCACAAATAAATCTTGGATTTCAAAAAAAATCCCAATTCCATTTCAAAAAAGTTCACTCAAGTTTCTGAATCAAACCATTGAATCCTTGTTCTTACAATCAAATGGATGCTGCAATGTACATTCCTTTCATTATTAACAAACATGGAGGTTTTATCTATGAAGAAACGAGAAACTATGTTCTTTGTTTATGTGATTTGTTTGTGGGATTAGAGTTTAGTCATGGGTAAGTTTAATTTTCAGTTTATTAGCTGTTTGGTTAAGGAGATGGAAAGTTGATTTGTGGGTATTGTTCATGAGGTTGAACAGAGTTAAATTTACTCGTGAATTGGTTTGCTTCCACCGATTTGATAGATGCTCTCTCTTATATTTATGCCCTAGAAAATAGTCTTATTCATACAGTTATTAAAAAATCAAACAAACACTTCACGAAAAATGCTTAAATTCGATTTGAGTTTGGGTTGCTAAATAGGAGAAGAAGATCATCACGAAGAATGTTTAAAAATCATTAGATTTGGGTTTGAGTTGTGAAACAGGGACGAAAATTTCCTAAGGAAGAAAAGAGTCTCAAAGAAGACTTTTAGATTTGTTTCTCTCACTTAACATACGTGGAATACATATATACATCTCACCAAGACAACACACGGTTCCAACTCAGAGTGCGAGTAAGTCACGATTAAAGCACGATGCGCCTAGCGCGACCGCAAAAGAAAACAGTCCTTAATCAAGATAAGTAAATCACTCAAATGGACAACAAACATAGAATGTATATTAGTTTCTATTTGGGAAACATGCTCTAAATCAGGCTCAAGATCATTTAAAATAACTTTGTCAAGATATGCATTAAACTCGGCACGATGACCTAAATATGCATTTAGTGGTTCAGTAACTCGTAAATCTGGATCTAAGTCCGCGGAAATAACTTCCGTTGTTGAGTTACCTTGATTATTCATTGGACACCGCAATGCATTGACAATGTCAATAAGCATAGGATTATCGGAATCTGCAAAGTGGGCTAAACAAACTGAGATTGGTTCAAAATCAGTAGTCACCTGACCAGTACCAATTGCCTCCACATCCACATCAACAATCAGAAAATCACAAGATGGGTCAGCAAAACAGGATCTCAATGGAGCAATAATATCATGAATAATTGCCTCATTATTATCTGCAACTAAGTGAATTATAGGAATCTCGTTACTCAAATGACTAGAAGGTATCTCATTATGAACGTCTACTGTCTCTAAGTCGTTAGACTCAACAATAGTATCCTCTGTATATACAGATTGTTCCAAATTATCATTATCAGAATAAATTGCATCTCTAACACAACTCTCGTCCTTTTGAATATGCAAATAATCATTAATATGATCATGAGTTGGATAAAATACAATAGATTTATATGGTATACCGGTATCATTATTCCTAAAATCACTACCAGTGTCAAGTCCATCATCATCCTCAGAGCATACTGATTCATCATCTACAACGGTTTCATTATTAGTGTCATCAATATGAAGAAAATCAGAACTTGAATCATCGTTTAGACGATGATCCTCTACTGGTTTCATAAGTTCAGCAATCATTCTATCAGTTTGAGCACAGCTCTCAATAGTTACAATCGCAAATAATTCAGCTTGTTTGGTCAATTGTTCTAGGCTAGATACGAGAGACGGAGATGGTTCATCGTACAATCGATTATCTATTTTGTACGGTGACTCATGTGTGTGTGAATAATAATTGGAATCCATATAATGTGACTCAAACCTGGGTAAGGTTGGTAATGATCATAACCTTCACAAGGTCTAGAATGATCATACCTATGAGAATAATTCCAATCATTATTTACATACTCGTCTCTAACATGTTCCTGACAATAAGAAGGTGCATAAGCATACTCCTCATGTGATGGTTCCTCTGTCTCAGCTTTTTTGGTAAGATTCCAAAAGGCTATAAAAGAAGCCAACTCACTAGAAACCATAATGCAAAGTAAAATTTACCCAATAACTCACCTTGCAAAAGCTTTGCGAGAATATCAAATACTTACTTTCTAGCCCGTTATTGATTCCAATCGCCACACTTCAGACTGAGGTACCTGAAAGAAAATTCTAAAACACAAAAAGAATCAAAAGGAAAAAGAAATCCTAAAAATGAAAATAAAAAGACTATACAAAAAAAAAAAAAAACTTGACTATTTACAAAATCAAAAATACTAATTACAATGTGCCACAACCGCTCCCCGGCAGTGGCGCTAAAAATTGATAGGATCCGGAGATACCTATATATAATAACCGCAATTGCACGGTGTCTAACCAGTAGACAGAGGCAAGTACGGGTCGTTCCCACAGGGAGCGGTGGAGATATCAATAACTAGTATTCCTAATCGACTAACCAATAAAGACGTTTCTGTATTGTTAGAATTGAAAATGAAATAATAAAATTAAAAGAAACTAATAAAATGATTCCAAAGGGGAAGACGGTAACCAAGGTTTTAAGATATCCACCACTATTTCTATTCAATTACTGAAATGAAACATAATTCATGAATTATTTATTGTTTGTTCTATTGACATCCCCTATTATATGCATTAGAGTCGCAAATATCACTGAGACACCCTAAGCATGGCACATCAAAAGACTAAACCAAAGCATGCACCATCAAATAGTGTTAGCGAGAAAATTATAAAAAACAAAATTTAGGTTCTCAAATAATATCCGACTATTCTAAGCATACCCCATCAAAGAATTTAACCCAAGCATGAAATATCAAATAAATAGACAAATATATTTTCGATCCTATTGATTAAGCTCAAAAGTTACTGTATTGTACAGAACTAGTGAAGCAACAAATAATTTCATCATTAAATTAATTTATAAAATCATAGAATTAATTTATTCAAATCAAGTAATCTCAAAATCATATGTATTTCAAATCAAAGTGGTCTAATGCTCAAAAATGGTTTCAACCATAAAACCCTGATTACAAGTTTATCAAGACATAACCATGAATTTCTCAAAACCCATAAAACAAATAAGTCAAGATAGAGAGATTAAACCGAAGGAGTCGTCGTCTTCTCTTATCTTTGTTATGCTCCAATCTTTGTCGCAACACTGTTCTCCCCTATTCGGCATTGTCGCCTCCTTTCTGTTTTAAAAGACCAAAACTCCCAAATATGTGATGTCTCGATCTCGATCTCGATCTTGCACCAACGGATGTGAACGACAGCTCTTTGAAATCCCAGCAAAGAAAATGCTCGAAACACCTTCCTCTTGATTAGATAGAAACGAAGTTGTTGTTTGGTTAGGAAATGTATTTTTCTTCTTGAAAGGAAAAGAATATGTTGGAAGCTCATTTACTCCCACTATCCAATGGTTCTTTTATCAATTCAGCTGCTTGTATCGCACCACTTCCCACGGCTTCCTCTTTATGTACTTTGGCCACGTTTCCCACTTATATCCTAACTTGGCTTCCTCTTTATGTACTTTGGCCATGTTTCCCACTTATATCCTAACTTGTCACGTTCTTAAACAAATAAACAAACATAATTATCCATTTCAATTAGTAAAGATCTCTGACCTGGAGATGACTTATATGCTGCTGATATATGAAGATACCAGGTCAGTCATATTTTTCTGATTTTCCCCGCAAACGCCATTTACGTTGCAATTTAGGCTTTTATTTTCCGAACGGTCGAAATCACTGGTACTTTCTACAAAAACACTAAAATAATGTTATTAGCCAAAGTATCGAGTCCTAGTTAATATATATCTATGGGTATAAAATGTAGCACATATGTGCTTATCAAATGGTTTACCAAGAGAGTTTCAAGATCAGCTCTATCAGTAACCCACTGCTCATTATCTAATTTGAGAGCACTAATATGATTAAAGTGTTTTCTCCTATTGGCATAATTGTGGAAGAAACTAGTATTCCTATCAAAGGATTTGAAGAACTCTTGTCTAGATTTCTGGGCATAGAATTCTTCTTGAACTTTTTGCCAGTGTTCTAAGTCGAACTCTACTTGTTTAATCAAATCCACATTATTAGGAGAATGTGGCTGATTATTAAGATCATGGAATTGACTATTCAGAGTTCTTACTATATTATCTATATTACCAAAATGATTCATATTTCATAATTTCAATTCATGTTTAACATTTCTCAACCTATTAGTGTGTTGGAAAGAGGAAGAGCCTCTGATATCCTTAGAGTAAGCATTTTTAATGACTTAGTTAACAGAAGGATCACTACTCCAACATTTAAAGTATCTATAGGGCTTACTATCCTGGTAAGACAAAAAATTAGTCTCCAAGATAATAGGAATATGGTCACTGCCAATAGTATCAATGCGGTTTATAAGAGTAGAACCATAGTGATTTATCCAGTGACCATTGGCCAGAGCCCTGTCCAGTCTAGCATAAATACAGTTATTCCCAGACTGTCTATTGTTCCGAGTGAACTTATTGCCAGTGTAACCTAAGTCTGACAAGTCTGCATTATCTAGAATCGATTGAATTTCAGGGTATTCAATTGTACTGGGAGTAGTTAAAGAAGATCTTTCTTGGGATTAAGGTCTCCTATGATAACCCAAGGAAGATTAACTTGATCTCCAATTTCACTAATATATCTCCATTGCACCATCTTTTCTTCATGGTACACTGAACCATAAAGAAAAGTGACTAGGAATTCAGGTTTACTAGGGTTATTAGAGACTATAACATTTATCATCTTATCAGTGTTATGGACAATTTCACAATCAAAACCAGTTTTCCAGATTAAAGCAATGCCACCATCTCTACCTATAGAAGGAAAAACCCAAGAGTTGGGGTAATTGAATCTACTAATATACCAATTCATCTTAGGAGACTCATTCTTAGTTTCACACAGGAATATCATGTCAGGGTTTTTACCTCTGATCAAATTCCAAAGTGAATTTCTGGTAGAACGGTTGTCGAAGCCTTAGCAATTCCTCGACATAATTCTCATTTTGGAGAAATAAGAATTAGAAAGACTATGCTCTAGTTTACTACCAGAAATTTTGTAATGAAAGCAGTACAAGTAATTGAAATTGGACGAATTAATAACCACACAAATTAATTTGAATTGATTAACAGTATAACATCAAAAATACAATTGATGATTATGAGACGACCTAAACCAGTAAAGGTGACTAGAAGACCCAAAGGATTGAGACAGAAGAAACTGAATAAAGATTTTAGATCTTATTCTAAGATTTTGGGAAACCCTAAAATTTAAAATCACACACATGTTAATCGAGAAAACAGGAAAATAATAAGGAATTGATAATTAAAGATAGGGTAATTCTTAGGCAGAAGGGAAGAGATTTTAAAAACCTGATTTGTCGCACTTGTTATTGATCTGTAGCAGGGGGATGGAGCACCAGGTTGTTTGATTCTCTTGCTCCATTATCTACATCTACCATGTTCATGTCACCACCATCAAGACTGGTATCCTCGATCTCTGTTTGATCTCCTCTACCGTTAACAATTACAGAGGTGAAATTGCCGCTAATAGAGTTAGGGTTTTTGGAGTTCATGTCTAGAAGAACATAATTATCTTCTAAGATTGAGTCTCTACTTCACTTATTTTTTTCTTGGATATGAATCTTCCACATCCTACCCGCCTGACCCGACCGCACCACCAGAATTACCATTACCCGGTTCATTAAGCCCATTATTTTCAGCTGTGTTGTTGAGCATATTTTGAACCATGTGAGCGTGTTTAGCATAGTAAGCTTCGAATGCTGGCTGTCATGCCAAAAATGAATATATGCCGGTCTCTTTCTTCACATAACTTATCAGTGTGTGCAATTGTAAAACAATCAGGACAGATTTTCCTAGGTTGTTTCAAAAAATGGTAGTGAGCCCATATTTTCTGATTAACAGCAGTAAGTAACCAGTTTTCTCTTTTCAATGGTTGACTGAGATCAACCTCAATCTTAGCTGATACTTAACTCTACCTCTTATGGTGTAACCTTTGGAACCCTCTTCAGCTATCTTCCTTCCCATGTCATCACAAAGTTTATTAATAATTCCTTCATCAAGATGCTCAAGGTACATACCTTTTAACATTACAGAAAAGATCTGATGAGTGAAAATATAGTTATCAAGTGGAATTGAGTTAAGGTTTGAGAACCACCAAGTGTTCATGGATGATCCATAGAGCATTTTTCATAACATCAGCAATATCTTCTGCAGCTTTAAACTTGAACACGTACAAGTTTCTTCCAATGGTATTAATCTCGACTTTCCTATGTCTTCTCCATATTATGTTAACATCTCTCCGGACTTTTTCAAACTCAATATCTTCTTTAGATATAATCTTCCCAAGAAGATTGTTCTTTCATTTGTTGGCAGCTCCCGCTATCTCTTCTTCAGAAATCAGACTTCCTCTTGAACAACTTGGATTTGCACCTCCCAAAGTTGATGCATTAAACCTTTTTGTGAGAGCAGCTAACTGAAGTCTTAAACCTTGCGAAATACTTGTGAAGGTTGAAAGGATATAACTTTCTGAGATGAGGAAATATGTTTTAGAAGATGAGGTTTTCCTTCTTAGGTATCTAACTATATAAACAAGATTAGGAATAGGGTTTCGACCTTTGACTTCCATTTTGAAGATATTATTTCTTAGAATATGGTATATTGGTGAGATATTCCAGATATTTTTGTTATAGGAAAGCTCACAGAAATGTAGCTTTATTTTAGGAAGGTGGTATTCAAATTTTGAAATTTCCAGGAATTGCGCCCATTGGTGAAGGTTGTTACCAAAACTACCCTATCTCTGTCAATGTAGCAAAGAAGAACCAAATGTTTTTGATGATGAACCAAATATGGATGGTGATTAAAACTATGATTGGAAGTGAACCATACTGCTTCATCGATCAAAATGAGTGAGATCGCAATGATACCGATATATATTGACATCTGCTGTTGGTGATGAACATGTACATACTTCAAATATGGGGAACACTACAGTTCCTAATGAGAATCATAGAATCAAACTGCACCACTGTCCCATTAAAAGACCACAACCGGTACACTATTTAGATCCACAACGTGCTGCAAATCACAAGGATTAGAAATCCATGAAGCACATAAAAATAGAAGATAAGAAAAAATTAATCAGATTGTTACATAGATTGAAAAGGAAAGAACAATATAAGACCTATTAGCATCCGACAGAAATCAGTAAAGGAGAAACAACATTAGATGAAAAAATCAATCAAGAACACATAAACACCATCACAGAAAGCAAATTGAAAACGAAAAAATTTCACCGATTTTTCCTAATGAGTCGACTCAAAAGTCGCCCGATCCTCAGAGCCGTCTTATACAACTTAGAAGATGACCAAGATTCTTTGGCCCATTTAGCTTTGTGAATTTTATTTTTGCCATACAACATTTCACCCACAAAACATCAACATCACACAAAAAAAAAAAAAAAAAAAACTTTCGAAATTTGAAATTGACATGTACTCTCAGACAATACTGTGAAATGTAATTTGTAATTGCGGCGACCAAATACCTTGTCGAGGTGTTAGTTAGAAAAGTAAAAAACAGTGTAAATGTGGATGAACAGAAATAACAAAGACACAGAACAATGAGTTGTACAAAATCACTTGTTCGACAAATTGTTCTTAACATAATGTTGTTCGGCTACACCTAAAAAAACGATATTAGTGATCATAGAGTACATTTGTCTAAAATAGAACTGGTTGTTGCGAATAGTGTAAAGTACGTACAAAAACAATTCAGCCACTCTAGAACTTGGAAACAACAACGGTGGAAAAATCACACAATGATGAAACGAAACAAAAAGATCAAAAAAGTGCAGAGCATAATTACTTGTGATGTGAGGAGTAAAACATATTGAAGCTTTGTTTATATAGGATGAACAAGAAGGTGCGGTTAATGGTAAATCAATGATATCAATGACAACCACCATAAATGTAAGTGAAAAATGCATGTTAGGTTTACCGAATTATGTTATCGTAATAATATATTTGATGTACTCGACATGCACCCTCCTAGAGAAAAACAAAGGAAGAGTATCTTCTCGTCGGCTGGTTTCCCCAATTTCAATATCTGGGATTTTATTTTTAATGTTATAAAATAAATTAAAAGATGAATTATTGCACAAAAAAAATATAAAGAGAGGAAGAGAGTATTTTTTATTACTAGATATTAAAAAGGAATGAGCCTCAAGTTATAGGCTAATACAAGAAAGTATAATAAAGGTAGAATTAGCATTAGGAAGTAATGGAATGCATTATCATAACTAAGGTATTAAATCTTAGTTATTACGCTAACTAGTGTCTAACCTGTGCTACGCACCGGGTACGTTCGGTATTGGCCTCCACTTGGTGAGGCGGGTCTTCGCCCCGCACCTGTCCTAAAAGGGATCCTAATTAACAAATGATGTACCAAATACAAACCGTAGAGATACTATATAGAAGAAAAAAAACATGATATTAATGTAAAATAGATTTGTCAGCTCTGAACAATACAAAATATATGGAGTGCTTCTCGTTGAAGACGATATAAATAAGAAAATTCACTGATATATCTTTTTTCAGAAATCATATACATGTCGTTAAGAATGTAGCGGCTAACAACTGCTCCGCACCCGGTACGTTAAGAGTTTCCCCCATTTGGTGAGGCGGGGTTTTCCCACACCCGTTCCAGAACGGGTCCCAATTAACAACTGATACACCAGACACCGACTCGTAGAGATACTAATTTAAAATATAAAAACGATACTATCATAAAATAAATTGTCACACTGAATAGTGGAAAGCATATGAAGTGCTTCCCGTCGAAGATGATGTAAATAAGCAAATTCATTGATCGATGCATCTTTCATTAGAGATCATTTACTTACGTTAAGAATGTAGCGGCCACCTCAAATGCTCTGCACCGAGTATGTTAGTAATTAGACTCCATTTGGTGAGGCGGTGCTTCACCCCGCACCCTTCCAGAAGGCTCTGAAGTAACAACAAATGTAGCAGATACCAACTGTAAAAATACTAAATAAAAAAAATCGATTATAATATAAAATAAATTACCAACTCTAAATAGTGCAAAGTGTATGAAATGTTTTCCGTCGAAGATGATGTGAATAACAAAAATCATTGATATATCTTTCTTCAGAAATATATACTTACATTTAGAATATAGAGGTCAACTAAACTGTTCTTAAAAAAACACGATATTAATGTAAAATTGATTGTCAACTCTAAATATCGCAAAGCATGTTAATTATTTCTCATCGAAGCCGATATAATCAAAGAAATACAATGATATAACCGATCAAAGTGTGAGATAAAAACATAAAAGAACAAAAAAAACACAGGAAAGAATAACATGTTACGGCTGTGAGATGGGGGAGAAGAAAAACGGTAGAATGAATAAAACTATTAGTTTATTACTTATATACGGCTTCCCACATAAGTAATTCTGGAACATTAAAATAATGCACTTTGCATGTTTTCTGTTCGTTTTAGCTTCAATATGCAAAATCCGGTAATCGTTTTAGAGCAGTGCTATAAGGTAGCGGGTTGGTCACCCTTAGATGATGTTAAATGATAAATCACAACCGTTGATGGTGATTTTGCATCTGTTTATGAAATTAATTGTACAAAACTCCTCTAAGTTAATTTCGCAAATTTAGAAAAATTCCCATCTATTTCAATATTCTATTTAATGGTCATTAAATATCCATTTGCAACACCACATTTCTTTCAATTTTTTCACAACTGTTCGTTGCTTCTCCTAAAACAGTAACTGTGCTTGTTGATCCTAAACTATTCATTTGTTCTTCATCACCAAGCAACAAAATTAAAAGGAACAAAGAAACCCATAAATAAAATATATGGATGAAAACAATTGAGGTGTATTCATAGGAACAACAAAATTAGAATCCATAAGGACCTCTCTTTATACAACAGCAAATCCTAGATAACAATTAATGGGTGCTGTTTGAGAAGTGATTAAAATGATGTAGTTAGGATTATGTATTTGAAAATCTTTATATCTTCCGCCCATTTCTCATCTTTATATTTTAACTGCAAATCTATGAATACAGTTCAAGTGAAACCCATTAATTATACAGTCAAAAACCAAAGATGAGATTAAAATAGATGAAATCGAAACCAAACCCATTCACCCTTGATGATTTCTCTGGTACTACTACGAGAAAAAACAGTAACTTTCGTTTCTCCGTCATTGCTGACCTTAGCAATTTATGATTTTTTCAGTTTAAGAGTTGTAAGAAATTAACGGCAAAACATAGTTTCTCTTTAGGATGAGAACCAACAAAGTGAGCTACAGATTCCAAATTTGGCAGATGTGTTCTTGTAGGATGAAGCAACTTTTTTTTTCTGGGTATGTTGAATTCAGTTTTGATAATCAATTGATCCTGCAAGTAGCGCAAAAGAGAATAACATAGGACGTAGGGCAAAATAAAATTAAACTAGAAGGACTTCTTTCCACTAGGAAAAATAATTAAATATATTTTAACGGTGAGAGATATAATCCAACGACATATAAACCGCTACTTCATAAAGCTTTCTCGCACGACTGCTCATTGTTTTAATATACTATCTTACGTTAGTCCTTGGATTTGAGAGAGAGTATCCTCCCCACATTTAATACAATGCGTACGACTATCATTATTTACGAGGAATACAAAAAGAATATTATGAGAAAAAAAATCTTTTCTGGAAAGATAAATAAGATTAAAACAATTTTAGACATTCTAAACTAATGACTGGAAGACACCTAGGCTCCTAGCAGTTGATTTGGTCATCACGACCCATATATTTTTGTGATAAGTTTACAATGAAGTTGAACTTTGGAAGTTTACAATATCATAAGTAAGAGCTAGCAATTTTGATCGCCACAAGATTAAACAATCATTATAGAAAAATGAATTTTATCCTCAAAAGTTACAGTTTTCTCATTTACATCAAGATTGATATAACCATACACGGGTTTTTGCCAGCTACGAGTCAAAATGTTTTTGAATCAGTACAATCCTATGACTGAGAAGTGGGGGTTATGAAGAAAACGTCTGCGATTGAAATAGGATTTTGCTATAAGATTCTGGTTATTGCTTAGAATGATACAGATTTTGTTGTAAGAGACTAAATCCCCTAGTGAACTTGGCTAATCTACCTTTGTTTGTTTTTTTGTTTTGCAGGAACTTGAACTATTGTGCAATAGTACGAGATAATTAAGTTTGACACTTAGATAATTGTTTTACTTCCAATTAATTGGTTACTAATCCATAGAAGTGTAGCATGGTATAGGTCAGTTGGGGTAATACCAGCCTCACAAAGTTTCTCTAGATGCACTTGTTAAAGTCTTGAAAGTAAGACCAACCATCATTGTCCCATTTTTGACATCAATGATAAAACTTAGAAGGTTGCAATACTAAAATAATTGTTCTCAAATAGAGCGCAAAAGTGATATTTTTGTGAGTTATACCGCTCTGAAGGCTACCAGTCCCCTCCACTACCAACATAAAAATGGAACCCAGGAAGTTTTGCAAGCATGTAGTCACTGTAAACACCAACCAGAATTCCATCAACAATAGGATGCTAAAGAAAATTCCATTCACAATCCCATGTCATCCCTCCTACATTGAAGAGAATAAGAATTTACAGCAAGGTCTACCAGTGGTAGATTAAACGAAAAAAACAACAAGAAAACAACTAAGTTACATGAAAAGTGCATCCCAGTTGTTCAAAACTGAATTCGAGAAATTTAGATGAACTTCGTTTCCATCCGCACTCGCCCAAGCAAGAATCAAGGAATTCACTTCAATTCCCAAATCAACATATGTCTTAAAATTATAATTCATCTCAAAGATACGCTTATTACGCTCCGTCCAAATTGTATAGGTTACTGCTGCAGGAATTAGTCCGCATAGAAAGTTTCATGTGTTTGTGAAATGCACTTGTTTCCAGCCAAATGCAAGCATCTTCATATCTCTTGGAACTGCCGATGCCCAACCATCTCTAGGTAAAACTGAAGACCATAATCTGTGCGCTATTTTACAATGAAGAAATATGTGGTCCTGAGATTCAAAATCATCACCACAAATAACGCAAGAATTATATATGTCAACCCCTTTGATCTGCAACATATCGATAGTGTTTAGTTTCTCATGAATCAAGCACCAAACAAGAAAATTGATCCTAAGTGGTACTGGTTTCTTCCAGTCGAAGGAGTGAGGAAAGTTATCTGAAAAAGCGGGGGTCTAACAACACCACCCAATATTTTGATTAGCAATTTGTATGGACAAACTTCAATATACTTTTTATGAGAATCAACTAGACAGTCAGACTCAATCAATAAAAAGATATATCAAAGAGTTTATATCTCACTCTCTCGATTTGATCTTTACTCAAGCAAATAGAAATCTGCGAGTCTTTATCAAAGAGAGAGATAACTTGGACGGTATCAAAGACCAATGTCCAAGAATCAATCAATATCAATCAACAACCAAAGGTTGGATTTCCAATTGATGATCTTAACGCACAACCTGTATTATTTCAATTATATAAAATATAATGCGGAAAAGAAATAACACATACACCAGAAGTTTTGTTAACGAGGAAACCATAAATGCAGAAAAACCACGGGACCTAGTCCAGATTGAATACACATTGTATTAAGCCACTACAGACACTAGCCTACTGCAAACTAACTTCGGACTGGACTATAGTTGAACCCCTATCAATATCCCACTGATACAAGGTACAGTTGTACTCCTACGCCTCTGATCCCAACAGGACACTGCGTACTTGATTCCCTTAGCTGATCTCACCCACAACTAAGAGTTGTTGCAACCCCAAATCACAGACTTGATAATAAACGAATCTGTCTCACACAGAAAAGTCTATCAAAAGGATAAATATGTATCCCACAGATAAACCCTAGGTTTTGTTCCGTCTTTAGATATAAAATCAAGGTAACAAGAACCAATTGATAATCCGGTCTTATATTCCCGAAGAACAACCTAGATTAATCAATCACCTGTCAATAATCCTTCCTGACTATACAAGCGGATTATCGAGGAATCACAAACAGTGAGCCGAAGATGTTTGTGACTTCTTTTTACGTTTCTTTGGGTGTGTCTTTGTATTACAGGTTTGAAGTTGGATACTGAAGACTTGGAATCAAATCTTAAAGCCAAAAGAGAAGGAAAAAGACAAAGCAAAAAAAAAAAAGAGCGAAAGAAAAGATAAAAAAAAAGAAGAGAGAATTTATTTTATTTTTTTAGAGACCTTCCATTTTTTGTAATTATTTTTTTTTATTTTTTTTCTTTTGCACTTTATTTGGACTTTGGACTTGGACAATTTTTTTTTTTAAACCCTAAGGAAGGGTATATTAAATATAAAACTGTTTGCAGGGAAGGACGACGATTACAATATCGTCTCGGCCCCTCGGGTTCGCACATGACATAGGAGTCGTGGCCCGAGTCGACTTCAGCAGTTCTGCGCCCGTCTAGTACGGGAGGTAAGCTTTCGAAACACCCGCGAATCCCCTTTCAGCGGGTTTATTGTATGCCTTAAGGTGAATATATGCTGAGGATTTGAATACGGTTGTTTTAATTTCCTAGTAAAGGGCAAGGCCTGGCCAAATTAAGATAAGGACTCGGATTTCATCACTGTTTCTTTCTTGCCCGCCTTAGGAAAACGAAACCAAACGCGAACCTAAGCTTAAAATTTTGACTAGAACGAGACCTATAGGGTAACGAGCTTAATAGGAAAGTCGTTCGAAAAATATTGGTTACTCTTTTGAGCATACTTTGAAGTTCATGATGGTTTCTGCGAGTTGAATGCGTGACTGCGCCGCCTTATAATACCGGTGAGACCTTGGGTATCAAAGCTCCTCGCAGCTTCCCTCGTCTCAATTCAACTTACTTAAACTCAGATTGATTCCAGAGAGGTTTGCTCAGATTGTAACGAATTCCTTTTCGAAAGATTAGAAGCTGGTCTAGAAACAATCTAAGTGGAGCCGTCATGCTTGTTGTTTGCTAGATTTTATAGGTTTGATTTGGTCGAGTCAGCCTTGTTTGTGATTGTGTAGAATTCCCTTGCAATTAAGAATGTCGAACTGGTATGATAGAAGACAATACAATGATTATCGACCTGAATTTGAATATGGACATCATCCTTTTTATGACCATGTTGGGAATAGTGGTTGGGAACGCCATCCTTTAGAAGGATATGGGTCATACCCTGGTGAGCCCAATTACTATCCACACATGCATCAGTCTTACGAGCAAGAAGATTATAGTACTAGTTCTTCGTCTATAGAGGATACAATCAAACTATTGAAAAGTAGTCCTTTTTATGATCCCTCTGTTCCTATTCCTCTTTTAGAATAGTCCCTCAGAAAGTTAGCTGAGTCGACGCGTAAGTTAGCTGAGATGAATAGTATAATTATAGACGAAAGAACTACAATAATGAGTGGACCTTCTTTAGAAGACCACCTCAAGCGGATAGCTGAGACGAACGAAACAATTGCTCGAAATTTCTTGAATTACCAATATAGTGTATCCAATAATACCCTTGAGAATGAAGATAGTTATTTACATAATCAAGATAACAAGGTTAGAATTGGTAGCACTACTTGTTTTGATGAGGTTCGATCTTTTTCATGTTATTATGATGAGGATAGTGTTGATGGAGAATCATACTTATGTAGGACTAGTGATCAGGAAATGGATACTCCAATTGAGCTTTACAATGATAATATTATTTCTTTTTCAAATCCAAATAATTTTAATAATTATTCACCTATTCAAAAGAACGAGGATTTGACTAGAGATGCCCTCGTTTTAGACGATGTAGTATTTCCTGTTTACAAAGCCGATAATGATTTAGAGGAACGAGTTTATTCTGAGAATAATATTTTAGAGTCTAGCGATTTAGAAACAATAGTCTTAGACGAAGAAGATGAAATCGTAGAGCTTTTAAATATGAGTGAGGATGCATCACCTGAGTATAACCTAACAGAAGCAATTGACCATTTTCAGGATTCCGATGATCTAGAAATTAGGGAAATTGTAGTTAGTCTACCTAGAGACACCCAAAACTCTAAGTTTGGGGGTGATTATCATTCTCCCTGTGCTTTACCTTTAACTCTTAGAAAGTTCCCTCGTGTAGGGCTTGACATTTGGCCTCAACCATCGTACAAGATTATCTCCATACACGTTTTCCCGAACCTAATAATGTCCAAAGAAGTTCAGTCATTAGAAACCCATCCTCTGGTTGATGTGGTTTGCCCAGGCTATGATACCCTTATTGACTTTGTTTTCCCACCAAATAGTTTTCTTCCAAATGTGGGAACGTTTATATTTCAAATGTGTCGAATATTTAGTTGTGAGACTAAACCTAAATGCTTTAGGAAATTAGAATCAACACATTTTCTTAAGAATGACTACTACCCTCACTGTGGTCAATTTTGTAAGTCAAACCTGATTGACTTAGAGGATCCTCAATTATTTAGGTTATTATTATGTGCTTCTAAATTTTTATTTGAGTTTTTACAGACTCTAGGACCTAATAATTCGGATCTCACTTTTGAGGAGTTGCAGCCTAAAGAAATATATTTAGACCCTTTTATAGAACCTGAACCTGAACCACAATTAGATGTAGTTGTCTTAATCAGGAAACTAGGTAAGGGCATGCTAGTTGTTCATTTTCTTGGTTTACTGCAGTTTCCTTTGGTCAGCTCTATTTGGTTTTGAAGACCCACAGTTATTCCGGCTACTGTTATACGGTTCGAGTTGACTAATCCTTTCCTAAGTCTGGCTGAAGACTTTAAACTTAGCACTTCTTGGGAGGTAACCCATGCTCATGCAACATGGTAATATCTTTCCTTAACTCTTTTTCTTCAAGTGGTAACAGTTTCTCCTTGTTCATGCTTTTAATTTTATCTTTAGAACATCGAGGACAATGTTAGATTTAAGTTTGGGGGTGGGGAAGAACTTTTTAGTTGCACTTTTGAAACTTCTAGTCACATGGTACCCGGTTAGCTAAGTTTACATACTGTTTCTCACCGAAAAGATAGAAATTGGAATGCTAGGGATAACAACCTTTTGAGACATTAGAGAAAAAGACATTGAGATCCTTGAAATTCAGGAGAGAACTTGTTCCTTTTAGAGGGTAACCGTGATGGACCTAACCATACATGATGGAAAGGCAAGTAGGTCAGGAAATGCCAGAAAGACAAAGCAACCTCACAATGTAGTCTTAGTTACTGGATTGCGACTCTCTCTCAGTAGAAACTTATCATCATCAACAAGCGGAGCGACATCAAAATCTATGAAGAAAGTTGAAGAGTTGAAGACGTTTAGGTTTAGAAGCAACAATAGAAAAGAATAATTCAAAAATCAAAGTTGAAGTTATAAGAGCAAATGATATAAGTTGTTAGAATCCATGATACCAAGACATCACAAGTTGCGAAGATCCAAGTTTTGAAAGTCCTTCTCTCATGGCCATGTAAATTGTTGTCTTGTAATTTTTTTTCCAAAAAAAAAAAAAAAAAAAAAAAAATGAAAAAAATCATCGTTACGTTTTGTTCAATAAGGCCAAAGGGAAGTAGAAATTTATAAGTCAAGCAAGAAATCTAAGAGAAGAGTTAATTGTCAAGGTTCTATGAGGTTCGATAGTTTATCATCAACAGTTGAAGACCGAAGACGTTGTTTCTACTGAGCACTATGAGAGAGTCGAAGAAAGATACATTTGGTTGCTTTGTTAGTCCGCTTTCAATCTGGCACAAGATCTTTCTAGCACTGGTTTAACTCATCACACGTAATTAGTCCAGCTGTGTAGCAGATGTCCCTCTCATCTTTATCTCTCTCCTAATCTTATCCAGCTGTAAAGCAGCGGACGCATCTTACAATGTTTATCTAGCTGTGTAGCGGATATCTCTTTATCTAGCAGTGTTGCGGATGTGTCTCCCCTTTTCTTCAGTCAGCTTTAGAGCTGACACCTTTAATTTATCTGGCATTATAGTTACTTGGAGATAGGTTGAGAATATGTATGTCCTCATAGCTCTTTGGATACTTGTGACCAATTAGAAGCATGGTTTTGTGGGTACACCTCTGGTAAACCCTCCCGAGATTAATTCGGTTTTATTTTTTATTAGTTTTGCTTGAGGACTAGCAAATAATAAGTTTGGGGGTATTTGATAGACACATTTTTGTGTCTAAATTGTACTCAATGTCTCTATTGTTAGTGCTCGATTTTTGTACTAATTTTGATGCTTTGTGTGTTTGTAGGTGTTTTTGGAGAAATACACTTGTGTGGAAAAAGTTTCTCAAAAAGTGCTATTTGGACTCCCGGAGAAAAGTACTAAAGGCACCCTCAATTTGGATAAGGGGCACCTCAGTTGGGCACCTGCTATTCGCACCCCCAGTTTGGTTAGGGGGACACCATCTTCAACATTTCAAAAATTCGTTTTGGCGGGAAAATTTTATTCTCAACTGTGTAACTTTCGATCGATTCTTGAAGGAGTTCTGGGTAGACTAAATGGCTGAAACTTAATGGGTAGTTGTGATATGTCCTAACAAAGCTAGTATGGGTGTTTGTTTCGATCAAATTTGTCTGGATAACTTGGTTTAATCCAAACAGTGAGTTGGAGGAAAAACATGAGCTTACACGAGTTGTGGTGAATCTAAACGTGTACTGCACGTGTTTGGAAGCCTTAATCAACACTTTGGAACGTAAGAAGATTTATAAGGAATTTAATCCAGCTGCAGATGCGTAAAAATCAAAATCATTGATAAAAAAGAAAGAAAATATCCCGAGTAAAAGAAGATTATTTGGGATTAATGGAGGAGATTCAACGCGTGTTTTTTCTTTAAATAGATTCCCTGGGAGTCCTAGAGAGGGTGTCAAGAGTCTGGGGGGCTGAGGAGAGCCAGAGAAGAAGAAATTCGAGTTTTCCCAAACTCGGTTTCCGCTGTTGCTGCTGCTGCACCAAGAACACGAAGAACATAAGACCCACACAGAGCAGTCTTATTTTGCTACAGTTTCAGCGACTGTCGCCCGACAGTCTTATTTGTTACAGTGACAGTCTTATTTGTTACTGTCGCTGGACAGTCTTATTTGCCGAGGGTCGTAGTTCTCTGGTTTGTAACAAATATAATTGTTACAAACCCGGTTTTGAATTATTTCTCCCTTTTCATCATTTGTAAACACCCTTTGAGCAATAATAATGATTTTGAGCGTGTTTCCAACATGATGAGCGGCTAATTCTCCCACAACCAAGGCAATGAGGAAGCTATTTACGCATGAATAATTGGTAACTATTTTATTTTCTCTAATATTTAATTATAATTCACTCAATCACTGCTTTTGCAGAGTTTTAAATTGTTTGCGTAATTTTCCTAATAAGTTGTGATTCAATTAGATAGGTTATGCTTTGTTTAGATAATCTATGCTTATGGGATACAATTGATGTTTGAGAATTTGCTTGATTATTAGTGAGTTAAGATATAAAGGACTTAAAAGATAATTAGAGTTTTGGATTATTTACCATCATTAATTCATGTGTAATAGTGGAATCACTGTCTTGGTTGTTTTCTCATACCTCTCGCCCACTTTGTTAATATTTTTGTATATAATTTTATTAAATCTTTAAATTTAATCATCACAAGTCCGAGAGTTTGAACCTCATTACTACAACATCATTCAAAAATTATTATCAGTCGCAGTCCAAAGTACCATTAGACATGGTCGACCAAGTCAACAAGTTCTTAGTTGTCAGCTCCAAGCACAAGTACGACTGCATAAGCATCTCCACTGCAATCTCTATCCATCCCAGTCACGACAAGGTGCAAAATCATCTCGTGAAATTTTTTTCAAATTAAGGTTAGTCACGTCAACATCATCCTCATTGTCTTATTCTCTACCCTTACTAACCCAAGTAAACATTACCTCCTCACCTATTTCCTTCTATGGCTTCATAATCTTCCTTCAATGGCCTCCTCCTGCAATTCTAACCCACCTTCTATTGAGAACCTGGTAAAGAAAATGAATGCAGCATTAACCATCCATGAGGATTTGTTGTTTCATTGGCAAACTTTGTAGAAAAAATCTCCTTTCAAACATCAAGAGTTAGCAAATTCATCAATGCTCACTGGG
This sequence comes from Papaver somniferum, assembly GCF_003573695.1. Taxonomy (NCBI): domain Eukaryota; kingdom Viridiplantae; phylum Streptophyta; class Magnoliopsida; order Ranunculales; family Papaveraceae; genus Papaver; species Papaver somniferum. The sequence goes on along the minus strand of NW_020621936.1, from coordinate 8,900,671 downwards.
AGATGATTGGATGAATTGAAGTTGAAATATGGAATAGAAGAAGAAATTTTTACATCCTCAGAACCACTAATGAAGAAGACTACTTTAGTTTGAGGGATGGAGGCACTAGAGGGGTCTTTGATAAGCTAATGGTTCTAGTGGGTGTACCAGCAAAGGGTCCTGAACTTATTGATGAAGAATTGTTCTCTAAGGTTATGATCTGGCCTCTAATCAAGAGCATACCACTCACATAATACCAGACATCCCAAACATCATTCAACTAATTCGTGTTTTTCAAGGCTCAAAAAAACCTTATGGAAGGGACAGATTTGAGAAAAATGTGGAAGTCAAGGTTAATATCAATGTAACTAGATCTCTCAAGTTTGGAATAGAATCTTACGAAACACCTACCCTTTGTCACTGGTTGGAGTGTGCCTATTCTCTTAATGGCATCAAATCTGCAAAGTTTGTAGAATTCTTGATCACCCAAGCCCCCCCTGCACCTCCAAATCAAAACAATCCTGATTACCATCACTTACCAACCCCTCAGCCAGTACTTACACCTATAACTCCTAGACAAAAACAGGTCCAAGCTGGAAAAGATATCATCCACAGGCACTACTCTGATGCTGATGCATCTGCTGTGTTTGAAGCAAAAATTAAAATTTCTAAAAGGTTGGAGCTTGAAAATTTAATAGCAAACATTGCATCTACATGTAACAGTAAAATCATCTTTGGATCTCAATCTCATATTGCTGAAGATCAGCCCCCTATTGCTGAAGCTCAGGATTCCCCTCACCCAGATGTCTTAGCATGTCAAATTAGACACAAAAGATTAGATTTGGCAAAAAAGATAGCTGGATCTTACAAGAAAAAACTACCAAAGTGGAAAGCTGCTGCCAGAACTACTTCCAACAACAATAACATCTTGAGTAAAAATGATGAGGATACAGTTGTTGCTGAGCAATTCTTCCCAGTCATAAATACCCCCAAGTTCTTTCCCACTCACTCCCTTCCTACCTTAGCTCATATCAAGGCAAATATGGAAGCAGGAGCATCTAAGAAGAAAAAAGCTGCTTGGAAGGCTAAGAAAAAGGATCATATTTTTGAGAATCTTAATGACATCTCTCCAATCTCCTCCTCTACCTATTTTAATATACCAAGAGAAAGAAGGCTATTCCAAATGCTGAAAATGCTGCTCTAAACAGCATGCAAATGACAAGTACAAAAAGATACAAGGATCAAACTGACTCTACTCAGGAGTAGATGGCCAACCACCTCAACTCCTTGGCTAATGGCTCTTTGGATTGCTCTACTGCTGGAACAATGGTATACAATCTCAACCTAGTTCTTTTCTGCTATTACTTAAATCTTTTTCTTATTACCCCTGTGCATTTTCTGCTTCATAAGCATTATGATAGTATTATTAGAAGGCTTACCTCAAAGTATCCAGCAGTGTCATATTTTTGGCAATTCTTCACTTCCTTAGCTTGGAATTGTCAAGGATTGGGCACTAGGGATGCTAAAAGATACCTCAACGACATGCTCAATAAACTAAATACTGACATCATATTCTTGTCTGAAACTAGACAAAAACATGATAAACTCAAGAAAACTTTACATGACTTAGGAGTCAACAATTACTGGTATGTTAATCCAGGAGGGGCTAGTGGTACTGCTGGTGGATTAGCCTTATTAGGTAAAATCAATCTAAACCTGGAAGTCTTAGATTGGTCTATAAACCACATTAATGTTGTTATCATAATTTCCAACATCCTCCCTTGGTTATTCACAGGTTATTATGGTAATCCTTATGACACTCAATCCAAGTTAAAATCTTGGAAAATTCTTGAGCAAACTACTATCTCTTATAAATTACCTTGACTGGTCATTGGAGATCTCAACTTCATTCTCCATGATACAGAAAAGTTCATTACTCACCCCATTGATGCTAATGAAGCTTCAATATTGAATGAGAAGATACAAAATTTAGATCTCATTGATCTTGGATTCTCTGGTTGCCATTTTATTTGGTTAAACAAGAGAAAAGGTCATGCTCTTACTGAGCAAATACTGGATAAGGACATAGCTAATGATAGTTGGCTGGATATCTATCCAAACACCACTATCACTAATATGATATCCATTGGTTCCGACCATCATCCCATCTTATTAAATTCTAACCCTCAATGGAAGAATGGTAAGATTACATTCAAATTTTTTGGTCCATGGTTAGATCATGCTGATTGCAGGAAAATTATAGCTGAATGTTGGAAAAAGGTCACTCCATGTTCAAGTGCATTCTCAATTGCCAGAAAACATAAAGACATCAAATTACAACTCAGAGTCTGGAACAAGGAAGTGTATGGAAACATCAAAACCAACATTGAAGAATGCAAGCAACACTTAACTTGGTTACATACTCACTATTTCAGAATTGACAGAGGACAAGCCCTAGCTGATGCTAGAAAGCAGCTCAAAAACTGGCATGACATAGAAGAGAAATTCTGGAAAACTAAGAGCAGGGATCAACTCATCAAGCTGGGAGACTAAAACACGAGTTACTTCCACATAGCCACAAACAGTGGAGCAATAAGGAATAAAATAGAATTTATTCAAACTAAAGAAGGTATCTGGATTACTGAGCATCAAGAGGTTAAAGACTGCTTCACCAACCACTTCTCTCATATGGAAACTGCTGAAATAACTCATCCCTCTTATGAAATCATCAACCTTATCCCTCCAACCATAACTGTTGAAGACAACTCCACCCTCAACAGAAAACCTGAACCTGAAGAAATTAAAACTATCTTATTTAGTATGGAAAATGACAAAGATCCAGGGCCAAATGGATTCCCACCAAACTTCTTTAAACTCAACTGGGATATTATTGGTAATGATATTGTCTCAATGGTTCAACACTTCTTCCTCTCTGGTCATCTGCTAAAGGATATAAATGCCACCTTTACAGCTCTCATCCCCAAGGTGGATAACCCTACTTCCCCTAGTCACTTCAGACCTATCAGTCTCTGCAACACCACCTACAAAATCATTTCTAAACTCCTATCTCAAAGAATGAATCCCTTACTAAACAAAATCATATCTCCTTACCAATCTGCTTTCCACCCTGAAATGCAAATCTCTGATAATATAGCTATTACTCATTAAATCATTCACACCATGAGGTCTAAAAGAGGAAAAAAAAAGAAGGCAATTCCGGCTCTATGGGAATAAAAATTGATATGGCAAAGGCTTTTGACATAGTGGACTGGGGCTTTGTAATGATAATTATGAAGAAAATTAGATTTGATGATCAATGGTGCAACAAGATCAATCAATGCATATCAACCTCCACATCAGCTGTACTTATCAATGGCTCTCCTGATAAATTCTTAAAACCCTCTAGAGGCCTAAGGCAAGGTGATCCCCTGTCACCTTACCTGTTTTTATTCTGCATGGAATCTCTTTCAAGGACTCTTCTGCATGCTGAGGAGATGGGCATAATCAATGGGATAAAGATCTTCAAAGCAGCTCCTCCTATCAGTCACCTCCTCTTTGTAGATGACTTCGTGATCTTCTGCAAAGCAAACCCCATTGAAGCTCAAAATATCATGCAGCTTCTACAAACATTTGGAAGTACTTCTGGGCAACTAATCAACTTCTATAAATCTGGAGTCTTCTTCAGCAAAAACACAAATCCAGATCTCATTCCTAAAATTAGCAATTCTATGGGAGTTCAAGTCCTTCAGCTAGATGATAAATAGTTTAGGATCACCACTATTCACACATAGAATCAAAATCAATTCTTTCAAGCCTGAAGTTGAAAAATTGAAGCTAAGACTCACTGGATGGAAACATACTCCACTTAATCTTGCTGGAAGAGAGGTAATCATCAAGTCTGTAACTTCATCAGCTTGTATTTACCAAATGAACTGCTTTAAGGTACCTAAGAAAACTTGCAAAGACATCAACAAGCTCCAAAGAGACTTATTTTGGGGAAAGAATATAAAAAATCCCTCTGGTTATTATCCTAAGGCATGGACAACAGTTTGTAATCCTAAAGAATTTGGAGGCCTAGGATTCATGAATATGGAATTATTCAACAGCTCTATGATAACAAAAATTGGTTGGAGACTTGAGCAGGATAAGGACTCTTTATGGTACAAGCTTATGGATGCTAGATATATTCTAGGAAGAAATTTTCTCAACATGGATACAAAATCAAAGGATGGGGACTCTTGGATATGGAAATGAATCCTAGAAGGCATAAGCAACATACAACAACACTGCTCCTGGAGAATTGGTAATGGAAGAAGGATCCACATTTGGGAAGATTTATGGATCCCAAATACCAATGCAAGACTTCAAAAACCACAACATTTCCCTCATTACATTAATAAGCTAGAATCCTTGCTTCTTCCAGATGGAAATTGGGATGAAATTCAAGTCTCTACCCTCTTTAGCACGGAGGAAGCGGCTGTGATTTTTACTCTGAAGACACGCCCAAATAAAGAGGACAGAATAATCTGGAACCTCAATGATACATGAGTATTCTCTGTCAAGGAGTTGTACAAGGAAAAAAATGATCATCTCTACAGAAATGATACTCCAACTGGCAATTGAGAAGCCATTTGGAACATGGATGTGACTCCAGGCATCAAAATTTTTATCTGGAAATGTGCATATGGAATTCTTTCCATAAATGCCAAAACAGCTAGCATACTTCATTACATCAATCCTATATGCACTGTTTGCAATAGTGGGGAAGAATAATCCATGTCTCACATGTTTCTAAACTGCACTACTGCTACTCTGGTGTGGCAGGAAATACTTGGCAACTCTCGTACTCTCTTTGATAACAAAACCATTTTCATTGACTGGCTGAATTCCTGGTTTCAACTTGGAAACACTGACTGCAGCATTTATGCCACCACATGTTGGTATATTTGGAAAGACAGATGTGATTTTATATTCAAACAAATTCATTCTGATGTCCTGGGCTGGGCCACGTGCTTATCTATACCGCTTGATGTGCTTCGCTATTGTGCCGATTAGGCTAACCCAGCACAACCCATGAAACTAACGTGTTGGGTCGTGGTGGGCTGGACTGGGCTCAGATTTTAGCGTGATGTGTTGGGTTGTACTCGTGCTGGCACAACCCAATTTACACCTCTAGATGTTCATACTAGATGGCCAATACAAACTATGCAGAGAAGGAAAAGTGGCAACAATTTGCATCAATTGACCCAATATAGCTTGGCAGCTGAGAAGTTGATAACTTGTAAAGTGTCATATTCCAAAATCACTCTCTCTAAATCTAATTACATGAAATAACAAAAAAAAAAAAAGAAAAAGAGACGACATAAATTACCTAAATCTCTCATGAATTACATAAATGTCTCAAATAAGACCATTTTTTTCTCATTGTTAGAGTGATCGGAAAACATGAATTATATGGTTTTCGGATGCTTTCAATGAAGTTAACATGTTTCTCGATACCTTATTGTATTTCATCACTTTGATCGTTGTACATGGTACATTTTGTTTAAAGGTCACTTCTTGTAGTTAGTCAGCCTAATGCATTACAAATATTAAAACACCCCAGAGAAAACCATTTTTTTAGATGCTCATAAGTTTTGGTGGATTGCTGCGCTGTTAAAAGTTTCTGCAGGTTTTGCTAACTGAAAATGATAAAAACAAAGAAAAAAAAATGATAAGAGATTATCTATATTTTATAGGATTTTTCTCACACGAATCATGATAGAAATGGTAAAGTTTCATAACAGTGACATTTGATAGATCGCTCTTTCAGTCTCATCCTTCTCAAAAACTCATATTACATGGTGAGACAGCCAGTTGTTTTCATAGCATAACAGAGTTACATATCCATAGACATAGTTGTTCGAATGGGGATTATATATCATGGAGGGATTTTTTTTTTTTTCGAAGCATTGAAAGGATGTATTGATCATTGGAAATTAAAATTGCATGATACTTCAAGCAATAATCAATAAGTTTACTTGGATACTCACTTGTAATTAACCTTTCCAATGAGACCTTTGACCCTGCAATTTGAGGAGAGCGTCAACAAAGCTAGAGAATGCTAAACTTTGTTCATCAATTGCACCAGAAACAATGTAATCAAAAACTTTTCCTCAGCTATTTTCCAAGCTTTTAAAATTTGTTCCAAGTGTTTTTAAAAACTGTGAGAAATAGTTTTTCTTTTAAAAGTAACTAATATTAAGTTTTTTCTCCGCCAAGCTAGACAATGCTAGACTGCGCATGACCTTAATGTTAATGGGAAATTAGGCACAGTCCCAAAAAAATAATATTCTTATTGTCAGGCCCAAGATTATTTTTTGTTTCCTTGATACCGATAATTATATGAAATTTTGAAAAGTGTTTGCATAACGGGTTATGCATCCTAATTTTTTAAGGGTATAATTGGCAACGCAATTTGGATATAACATACCTAAAAAACCGCGCCTTGAAATTTTACAAATTTTATATCTTTGAAAATCTTTTTAAGAGAGCTACCAACGAGTACAAACAACAATACCAAATTTAAGTTTTTTGCGAAAAAATGGGAGGCAATTGTTCTTTTTAGCAAAATTTTTAAATTTTGGTATGAAAAAGCGGGGGTCTAACAACACCACCCAATATTTCGCTTAGCAATCTGCATGGACTAACTTGAATAAACTTTTAAGAGAATCAACAAAACCCAATCAATTAAAATTATATCAACGAGTTAATATCCCAATCTCTCAATTTGATTGTTACTCAAACAAATAGAAATTTGTGAGTCAAATCAAAGAGAGATAACTTGGACGGTACCAAAGACCAATGTCCAAGGATCAATCAACTACAATCAACAACCAAAGGTTGGATTAGAGAAGTTGATGATCTTAACGCACAACCTGTATTATTTCAATTATATAAAATATAATGCGGAAAAGAAATAACACAGACACCAGAGATTTTGTTAACGAGGAAACCGCAAATGTAGAAAAATATCGGGTCCTAGTCCAGATCAGATACACATTGTATTAAGCCGATACAGACACTAGCCTACGGCAAACTAACTTCGAACTGGACTATAGTTGAACCCCTATCAGTCTCCCACTGATACAAGGTACAGTTGCACCCCTACGTCTCTGATCCCAACAGGATACTACGTACTTGATTCCCTTTGCTGATATCACCCACAACAAAGAGTTGCTACGACCCAAAATCGCAGGCTTTGATAAATAAACAAATTTGTCTCACACAGAAAAGTCTACCAAAGGATAAATCTGTCTCCCACATATAAACCCTAGGTTTTGTTCCGTCTTTAGATATGACATCAAGGTAACATGAACCAATTGATAATCCGGTCTTATATTCCCGAAGAACAGCCTAGATTAATCAATCACCTCTCAATAATCCTTCCTGACAACACAAGAAGATTATCGAGGAATCACGAACAGTAAGACGAAGATGTTCGTGACTTCTTTATCTTACCTATCGGAGAACTCAAACGTTCTCAAGCCAATCAAGCGATTGTACTCGTACGATAGAAAAGTAAGATCAGATCACACAACTACTATAAAAGTAGTATCGGTCTGGCTTCACAATTCCAATGAAATCTTTAAGTCGTTAACCCGAATTTAGAGAAGAAACTCAAGGGTTAATGGAGATCGACTCTATCCACCGTTATGTAGCCTTTCAAATCAGGGTTTTGCCTTAGGTACAAAGCAAACTCTATCCACCTTTAGATGAAAACCTGATTTAGATTCAAGCCAATATCTCTCAACCGTTAGATCGAAAGACACAGCTTGTCAAACATACTGGTGATAAACTTTTTCCAGGTTCGTGAAAACCGGCCCAAACGTGTACGCTTATGTTGGTTCAACATAGTAACCAAAAGGTTAACCATATGAGTATCTCATATTAACCTGGTTCCTCATTCACCATAACTAGTTCACTTGACTCAAACGAACTAGTTAGAGAGTTGTTCAATTGCTATGAGATCTTATGTAACTACACAAGACACAATTGAAACATAAGATGATTTGAGTCGATTGAACCGGCTCAATGAACATTATAACTACGATTTTCATAAAGCATTCCTTAATAATTATTGTTTCATGTTCAGAGCATATCTTTAGATCACGACCACTTAAGTACACAAACAAGTTCGCGGACTTAAACAAATCGGTTGAGTTTTCCAAACTCAGCAGAAATTCTCGGGTTGAGAACTTCCGCCATTTCGCGAACTGGGTTCGTGGTAGGCTTCTAAAAATCCTACAAATGATAACCGCAAGTGCACGGTGTCGATTGAAGCTAATGTGCAAATACGGGTCGATCCACAGAGACTTGGTGTGTGTTGAGATCCTCCTAAGCTAATTCTCTAACAGTAACAGTGGTGCAAAACAGCAAGGTAGCTAAACAGGACAGTGAGTAAAAGAGTAATATAGTGACAAAGACAGTGGTGAGCAAGAGCAACAATAATAACTTAAAAGTAACTGAGACAGAGGCAATAAGTGACAGTGGCAGTGAGCCAAAGAAGCAAAGGCAATGAATAACAGTGAGCAATGAGCAGTGAGTTCTCTAAGTAAAACAGTGACAAAGAAGTAAAACACTAAGGTCTTGAATCCATCTTATACCTAGCTAGATAGTAGCAATTCTAGTTCATATTCTTGTCCCTAATGGAAAAAGGGGGAGGTTCATGCCTTCCTTAGTCCAGGGTATGCATTTGTGGAAAGTTAATGAGCTAAGTTACTCAATCACCCCTAGCATTGAGTGTTTGTTTAAGGCACACTCAATCACAGGTGATATTACATACTAAGTTCATCACTTCCCTAGGCAACTGATCACTACAAGAATTCCTTCCTAATATTTTACCACCTAACAGGAATTAAATTTCATCTCAACCTTAGCACCAGTGATTTAGAACATACTTAACATGAAGATACAGATAAACATGGAATTAAACTAAACATGAGATTAAATTGAAACTGAACATGAACTTAACCCAATTAGGGGGTTTCTCGGATGACCCAAGAACAACTTTTGCATTCTCTACAGCTTCCCTTTTATAGCTTACAACAAAATCCCTAATTTCACAAAACCCTAAATTTGCAAACCCTAACTTTTGGGGAAAATCAAATTCGACATACCCATGTGTAAATTGGCTTCGATCCATGCTTCTTGATGTCCCTCTGGTGCTCTTCCTGCTCTTGTTGCGCTGTTGGCCTAGCCCTAGACTTCTGTGAACCCTAGCTTCTCTCACTGTCGAGTTTGTAGCATCAGGACTCGATGCTACAGACGAGAAAGGAAGAGACAAGGGTGGTGATGGAATACTGAGTTTGTCGGGGGAAGGTGGTAGTGGTGGTGTTCGAGGTGGAGATGGAACAGATGGTGGTGATGGAGATGGCAGAGTTTTCTCTGCAGACGGAGTGGAGGAGAAGAACTCGATGTTTGGGAAGAAGGGTGTGTTTGGTTTAGGTCGATGGGTTCGATGGCTAAGGTGTGAGGCGGGTGTATCAAAGGTTGATGCTCAGCAAAGCGAAAGTGTAGGATGAAAAGGTGATGGAATGATCCAACGACGCGATAGAAGCGACCGTTGGATGATGAGATAAACAAAACTGACGGCTTCAGATGGAGTTAGGTACTATAGTGTTTGACAGGAGCTTCGGATTTTGATGCACAATGATGAGGCGACCGTTGGATGACAAGATGGATCCAATCTGAAGGCTCTCATGGAAATGGGTATGGATAATGGAAATGGATTTGGGTAAGGGTTTTGGGCCTTGGGTATGCCAAGCCCATATCTTCTTTAAGAACAATTCTTCCTCTTCAAGCCCATTTCTAGTTGATCCGGCTCTTGCAAACATCATTCTTCGCTTCCTCCTAGCGAGAGTCTTTGCCGTTCCTTTGCTCTTTTCGCTCCGTGAGATAACCAGGCTTTATTTAGTACCTAAAAATGCAAAATTAATTAAGAAAAATATTTATTCTTGAAAACAATGAAAATACAGAATATGGGATAAAATGTAGAATTAATGCACAAAAGATGAGTTAAATGCCAAGAAAAATATATAGAAATATGCACTTTTTAGCACTCATCAAATACCCCCAAACCTGAATTTTACTTGTCCTCAAGTAAAACAAAGCTAAGGAAATCCTACCTATACCACTGTCGATGGTCTCTCGAATGCATTTAGCGTATGCACTAAGCCTTTTAAACCACTAAGTATCCCTAGTGGACGAGTTAAGTCTCGTGAAGGTTTGCTTAGAACGTACCTACAAAGTTCTAGGTCAAAATATAAGCTCAGATTCCATCAAATGTGACATGTGCAAGTCAGTTTAAGCTCACATCAAAATGGAGATGTCAATCTAGCTATCAAAGGCACAATCCTAGCACTGATAACAAATAAAGACATGTGATAAGAGTGTAAAGTGTATCTACACATGTGTAAAGAAAGATCGGATGTTATGACTACTAATCACCAAGAGATAGTTTCTCAGGCTAAGAACCAAGGTCGAAATCTAGCTAGCTGTCCGGACTTTACGAGAATTGTGAATGAGTTGGAGGTATTTCACAATTACTCGCGTTGTACATCAATGGCATACACCCTTCCTTGCTTATTACAATGAAACAACAAATTGACTATTTACATGACTCTTATTTACAATGAATACTCTTTTATTTTTGGAACAAGAGAGGATGGAATTGAAAAATACTTTTTTTTTTTTTTTTTTTGATAAGGAAACACTTTTGATACATATACAAAAGGAAACAAAAGATTACATGACACTTTGCAAGAGGTAGCCCTTTTTGATGCACCCAGTTAAATTCGATGGTTGTTTTTCTTAATGTAACCTCCACCTTCTATCCCAACCAACCAAAGAACAAGCTAGTCAAGTTTCGTTCAGTATTCTAAAGTGATTGGCAATCGTGACTTCCTATCAAACACCTTGAAGATCGAGGCTATACATGGTTATGTAATCTAAACTCTCATTTCAACCATTGAGACATTCTCAGAGGACGCTATGTAGCCGTTATTCACAGACCGATTCACGTCAGAGCAATTCTCAAAGTGATTGAAACTTTTCATGACTTTCGTCACTAGGTGAAGATAAACCTGATCAAAGCGAGAAGCTTTACCAGCACATGAATTTCGAGAAAAAGATAAGCATTGAATACTCAGCTCAAAATATCAAATGTGTTTGATCTAGTCTATATAGCATACGACTTTTGTCTCATAAGAAGTAGGAGATAGAATAGATAGACTTTTGAGTGATATATAAGTTCAAGTCTTCACATACCTTTTTGTTGATGAAGTTCCACGGTTCCTTGTGCAGATCTTCGTCGTTGTCGTGGAATCGCCATGAAGTCCTTGAGCTCAACTACACTTTTCCTATCCTAGTCCGAGACTTAGCTAATAGCTAGAAATCAAGACCTATAGTTTTGATCACTAACATTGACAAACATGCTTGATATAGAAACGCATGCGAGTTCGACTGAGCTATGCTCTAACATGGTACATAGCCATTATGCAGCCACCAAAAATGATGCATAACACGTTATGCAGACACAACAAAAGATGCATAAAACGTCATGCAATCATATTTTGGTTCATGCATCTATTAATTTATGCATAACATGTTATGCATACATTTCCTTGGATGCATAAAATATTATACATATTTTTTTTAATTCAGTGCTTACAAAAATATAGTTGCATAATGCTTTATGCATCCATTTCCTCGACCGCATAACATGTTATGCAGATATTATTGTAGGTGCATGACAAGTTATGCAGTTGTTGATGGTAGATTTTCGGTTAAGGCTAAAATTGTAAAAGCCAAAACTATGCGCTAACATCTTGCAAAGGATAAAGCCACTGATAAAGTGGAGAATACTTCTTCACTATAAACTTATAGGATTACCAGTTAATGCATGACCAGCCTTGTATTTCATGTACTACTCCATTCTCATTATTGGTGCGGCATGACGACTGAGTGATCGCTCTCAGCAGAGCAACACGAATCTCCAAGCATTAAATAAGGAGGCATGTACGAAATACTCGTACATTCTATAACTCTCGGAGTGTTATACTAGCCCGATCGAGCATCTGGACTGTCTGTATCAGTCTCAGAAACGATCACGACCATCCAACTTCAACAGCATGATTGGATAGCTTAGATCGGATCCATAACCCCCAGGCAAGTATTGGAGTATTCACCACCGACCCAATGCGGGCACCGCATGGTCGGCCTCCCCAAAAGGGTAGCATGGCTTGCCAAATCGTCCAGCCAAAGCAGCGCGGACGTGAAACCCTAATTTAGGGTCTGCGGCACATTACATGTGTCGCAAAGCAGTCTCAACCATCCATCTTCGCAGGCATAGATGGAGGGTGTAGATGTAGATTCAAAGGGCCCGGAGCATATCAACACAATCACCGTGGGCCCGCCTACATACATGACCGATCGGCCAAGGCATATCATGCTTGGTTGCCTCGATTCGCATGCCCAAACTAGGCGTGGTCACACCTCCCAATTGCAAATTAATCTCGACCACTCAACTTTGCCGGACAAATTGAGTGGCTTAGATCATGTTTCTATGGGACAATGAAATACAGGCGTGTACACCAGCCCGTCGCCTGCACACCAGACTAATCATCCAAGACCGACCAGGCTTGGTCGCTCGAAACGCGCGCCCAAAATTGGCATGACGCGCGGCCTTTGCGGCACAAAATCTCTGTCGCAAATCAATCCTAGCCGCTCCTCTTTGCCGGAAAAATTGAGCGATCTAATTTACACTTTCACGAGACAATGAGGTATGGTCATGTACACCGGCATGCCATCTACACGCATGCCCAATCGGCCTTGCCAAAATCGTGTCCCAATCTTGGATTCGACCAAGCTGAAGAGTGATGCTTGCGCACCTCTTCATAAACCCTAATTCCACTAACGGTCGCAGATGAGTGTCTCAAAGATTATCTCGTTCGTTCAACTTCACCTGCTTGGTTATACATCCCTGGTCAGGAGTTAGATGGTTAATGAGTTGTCGTGGTGATTACCATCCGCCACTCTACCACACCATGTGGTCAGCCAAGAGAGGACTTGCTTGCGCAGCCTCCAAACCATCACATGAAGTAGGCTGGACATGATGCTATTTTAAGACGCTCAACAACGATACTTCATACATGCTTAATATATTCGATGCATTACATGCATAGAATTCACGTGATATTTTACAAGTATCAAATTCCCAAATAACTTAGTTATTTAACCTAGCATTACATGCTACCTTTTGTGGGTCCCACGATCCGCACATTCGAGACATCAATCATGTTACAAACTGGGGGATACATACTGGGGTATTGGTCTAGCGGTTTACAGCGTGTAGCGCACAACGCGCCATCACAAGAACGTGTCAGGAAGTCATGGACGGTTTGTGATGATGGGAGAAGTGGGCAAGACTGATCGTGTAACACTAACACACACAAATCCACTACTCCATCACTCCACTTTCTCCACTTCCCATGAGAGACGTGGGTTAGGCTCAATGACTTGTATAAATAGGTTTTCCTCCCTATTTTCAAACAGGACAAGACAACGGAAACCAAGTGTTGATACAATCATATTCCAACACCAGAACTGATATCTTTCATTCTGTAATCCAGTTCAGCTTTCTGATACAAGTCATACACAGCCAATACCTTCACAATCTCAACACCTTCTTCGCTTCCCTCCCTAAGATCAACCCCATCTTCTTCACTTTGTGACCGAAGAAAGTCTGGAACGGCCATTTCTTGGTTTAGGCCAGAGTTGTACAGATTGATTTCTCGAATCACAAGTACTCCCGTGCAGTGCATTTGTTTAGGGTTTAGATTCATTTCTCATTCACACACCCCAAATTACCAAACCGGCGGAAATAGTTTTCACCCATAAACAATTGGCGACCACAGCGGGAGGTTAATCTCTCGGTTGTAAAGTCAATTTCTTCAATACCATTCGATCGGTTTCAAATGGTTGGTCTTAGGACTGCCTCAAATCCTGGTGATTCCTCCAACAGAGATACCCCTCCTCCCAACGGCGTACCTGACAGTATAATCAGGAGACTTCCAACATTGAGTGAACTAGCGCGGGTACAGGAGATTCACATGAAGAACATTGAGCTCATCAAGGAAGCGATAAATGGCATACTTGACCTCCTCGTCAAGATCACATCAGAGATGAGTGTTCCAGAGGCTTCCACACCAGGGACTGGTCCCTCTCAAATCAACAGCTTTTCTACGAACCAGAGACCAGTGGATCAGGAAGCGACATCTCTAGTGGAAAGTTTGTGTGAACTTTTACACCTCTCGAAGAATCAGCAGGCGGAGACGTTTGCTGCAATTAACCAGATAGCCCTGGACGTACACCTGGCTCCTTCACGTCCATAGGTCCTAAGCGCATCGGAAACATCTGTAAATAATGTTACATTTACAGAAGAATATATGATGGCAGAAGAAGTTCACAACCGAGCCCTGCATGTTACCGCACACATCAAGGGTTCAGAGTTCAGAAGGGCCCTCATCGACATAAGAGCATCTTCGAATGTGATTACTCTCAAGACTCTCAGGACAACCAAGGTTCGCCCATGCAAGATCGTACGAAAGCCTACCACAATGACAGACTTCGAAGGAAACCAGACCAGCAAATACGAGTATGTCAATCTGAATTTATCAGTAGGGCCTGTTCAATCAAAAGTGAAATTTGAAGTCATACAGAAGGAGCCGGACTATCATATGATACTAGGGAGACCGTGGCTTCATGAAAATAAAGTCATCCCTTCAACGTATCACCAGTGCCTAAAGACCATGCTAAATGATGAAGTCATCTGTATTCCTGCATCATTGTATCAGTACGTATCAATATGCGGAGTGGAACTTTTCGAGCCAAAGGAAACTCCGCAGGGAAGATCATACAAATTCCTGTGCATCCCACTACCCATGTAAGGAAGAAGACCGACTTGCATCACTAAGAGCTAAGCACCACGACGCACCTTTGCTGATGAGGCGTCCATCTTTATCCGGTGAAGCTTCAACCCACGTTCACACCAAGAGGGAACGAACTTTCGAGGCAAGTCGTGATCAGAAGGGGAAAACAATATACCGACGCCGCTGTTAGAAATTAGCAGGAGAGACTGGCACCCAGTCTCTCCGCCCAGATGAGTGCTTCAAGAACGATGGGCCGCAAGAAGAAGTATTGGACGCTCCGCGACAGTTACAAGATGGAACCAACTCCACAACTGACGAGATCGAAACTGTTAACATCGGGAATAAAGAATCTCCCAGGACTGTCTTTATCAGTTCGAATTTGTCCACAGAAGAACGCGTGAGTCTTGTCCAGCTTCTCAAGGAGTATCAAGACGTATTTGCATGGACGTATGAGGAAATGCCTGGTCTGAATGAAAAATTGGTCACTTACCATCTACATATCATACTTGGATCCAAGACGATCAAACAGTCTTCGAGGCAATTCAGACACGAAGTGGAAGAGCAAATCAAAAACGAAATTCAGAAGTTGCTAGCTGCTGGATTCATCAAACTTATTCACCATCCGACCTGGTTATCTAATGTGGTTCCAGTAAAGAAGAAAAACGGACAGATAAGGTGTTGCGTGGACTTCAGAGACCTGAACAAGTGCTTCCCCAAGGACGATTTTCCTCTTCCTAACATCAACATGTTAGTAGATGCTACCAGATGACACGGCATGTTCTCCTTCATGGGTGGTTACCGTGGCTACAATCAGATAAGTATGTATGAACACGATGCATGTAAGGCAGCCTTTCGAACCCCTCATGGCAATTTTTACTACACTGTTATGCCCTTCGGTTTAAAGAATGCCGATGCAACTTATCAACGCGTTATGACGGAAATCTTCCATAACATGATGCATAAGCAAGTAGAAGATTACGTGGATAATATTGTGGTCAAGTCAAGAGCTCGGGCAGATCACGCAGGAGTATTACGACAAGTGTTCGAAAGGTGCAGAGAATACAAATTGAAGATGAATCCTTTGAGATGCGCCTTCGGTGTCTCTTCAGGCAAATTTCTGGGATTCCAAGTGACTGCTGAAGGGATCAAATTAGACCCGTCCAAGATTCAAGCCACCCTCACGATGCCGCCACCACAAACTGTGAAGGAACTTCAGAGCTTCATAGGCAAGGTGAACTACATTCGTCGTTTTATACCTGGCTTGGCCCATCTTGTCGTTGCATTCACCCCCTTGCTGAAGAAGGGAGCAAATTTTATTTGGACCGCAACTCAACAGGAAGCGTTTCAAAAGATTCAACGAATACTATCATCTCCAGCCATCATGAGGTCTCCCGTCCAAGGGAAGTCGCTATGTCTCTACACCTCCTTCAGCGATACCGATGTAGGGGCTTTACTCGCCCAGGAAGACGATGAGGGAATCGAACGCCCCATATATTACTTTAGTCGAATATAAAGATATGCTGAGCTCAGGTATCCCAAGGCGGAGAAGGCATGTTTAGCTCTAATCCATTCCATTCATAAGTTCAGACATTACCTACTGTCCAACAAGGTGGTACTCATATCTAAATCTGATCCTGCGAAGTTTTTGTTTTCAAAAACGGTCTTGATGGGAAGGACGGCCAATTGGCTTCTCCAAATGTCGGAGTTGGACATAACACATACGTCGCCTAGAGCTATCAAGGGGCAAGCAGTCGCAGACTTATTAGCAGCATTCCCTGGAGAAGGCACTATGGGGCTACACGAAGATCTTCCTGGAGAATTTCCAGAAATTTCTATTGTCGAGGAAGAAGCATGGATCTTGTATTTTGACGGCTCCGCTACCCCTAGTTGTAACATCGGAGGAGCAGGCGTGGTCTTAGTATCCCCGACTGGGGAAGTATTCTCACACTCCTTCAAGCTGGACTTCCAATGCACCAACAACTCAGCAGAGTATGAAGCCTTCCTCATATGGTTTTCAATAGCCAAACAAGAAAGAGTCACACGTCTGGAGATAAGAGGTGACTCCAAACTACTGGTGAATCAGATGAATGAAGTATACGCATTGAAGGAAGTAACGCTAGCTCCATACCAATCAGAAACACAAAGGTTACTAAACTACTTTGCCGATGCAACCATAACCCATATTGGTCGCAGCAACAACAAACATGCCGATTGCCTAGCAACGCTGGCTTCCAAATTGAAGTTTGAAGGTTTTGAACAAACCCTGACAGTAAAAAGGAGAACCACAGAATCAACATGGATGTCACAATACAAAGACACCTAGGCTCACGATTGGCGAACGCCGATCATTCATGAGCTCAGCAGCTCACTCTCCCAAGGAAAGGTCAGTCTCAAAAACCTGCATAACTTCTTCATGCTTCATGGTATGCTATATCATCGAAACTCGGATGGTTCTATATCAAGATGTCTTGGAGATAATGAGGCACAACAATAGCTTAACCATGTTCACAATGAAATTTACGGACAATCACTGGTGGTAACGCTTTAACGACGACTTCAACGCCTGGGCTATTACTGGCCAGAGATGGAGACTCAATCCAGACTACTTCAGAAGTCCTGCTCAAATTGTCAAGCGTCGCCACACCAATTGGAGGTTTTTAGTGTGAACCACACTGGGGACTGGAGAGAGACGTACATTAGCTATCTCCGCGACGGGGTAACTCCCACTAATCAAAAGGATGCTTTCAAGATAAAGAAAAAAGCCAAGCGGTTCATACTTCATGAAGGGATCCTGTATCGCAAGAGCTTCGGAGGTGATCTATTGCGATGCCTGGCTGGGGTAGAAATCCCAATCATGCTGAAGGAAATGCACGAAGGGGAACATCAAGGGAAGAGGAAACTGTTTCTCCAGATACACGAGAAATACTATTGGTCGACCATGGAGGATGACGCAGCCGCTTTCGTTCAAAGATGCCACAAATGTCAAATTCATGGGAACCTTGTTCACGCTCCATCCACCCCTTTACACTCGATAAGCAGTCCATGGCCATTTTACAGCTGGGGACTGGACATTATCGGGAAAATCAATCTGCCATCATCAAAGCAGCACGAGTACATCATAACCGCGACAGAATACTTCACTAAATGGGTAGAATCCATTCCTCTACGAGGGATTACAGGAACAACGATTGCGGATTTCATTAAAGAACATATCATTTGTCGCTTCGGTATGCCAAAGCATATCATCACTGATAATGGCACTCCCTTCGCCAAAAAACAGGTACGAGAGTTACTTGAAGAGTATGGAATTAAACAGGTCTTCTCCACTATCTACTATCCTCAAGGAAACGGACAAGCTGAGAGTACCAACAAGACACTGATCCGGATCATCAGTCGAACAGTGCATGAAAATCCTAGAGAATGGTATGAACAGTTACCAATGGCGTTATAGGAATATCGAACATCACCCAGAAGCTCCATTGGAGTTTCTCCATACTCACTTGTTTACGGTGCAGACGTAATTCTCCCAGCAGAGATCAAAATCCCATCATCCAGGATTGCAGCAGCAACCGGGGTCCACTAGAATGAGGCTGAAGCATCCAACTCTAGAGTAGCGGAGTTAGACACTCTGGATTTCAGAAGAAGCAAAGCAGAAGAACACACTCACGTGTACAGGAATAGAATTTCCAGGGCATACAACAAAAGTGTGAAACCACGTGTTTTCAAAGTGGGGGATTTGGTCTTGAAAACGGCCAAACACATCCAGCAAGACATGTCCGCACCGAAATTCTCACCGAAATGGGAAGGTCCTTATACGATCACCAAGGCTTACGGTACCGGCTACTAAAAGATCATTAAAGTGGACGGAGTCAATCTAGAGACAGTCATCAACGGAAAATGGCTCAAGGCATATCATGCTTGATCACTGTCCGCTCTGTCTCATGACACAACAACACAAGCATTTATTTTCATTACATGTTTGAATTAACAATTTATTCATAGATGCTTTAATGAAAAAACATGTTTCATCAATCAAAAACCAGTACAATTTATTCCGCAAAGATGTTCAAAACCTTTTGACATGAACGTCGTTAACAATGAGAAAATACAGCTGAATGCGGCTTAGAGGAGGCCATCTAACAGATTATAATTCCTTGAGAGCATCATCTTCAGTCTAACTTGATATCTCCCTGTCATGTTCCTCAAGTTCTGTACTGCCTGCTCCACCTTCTCCGATTCAGCAGCCAGATCCTTTTCTTCTTCCAAGATAGCCTTCGCAGCAGGAACTACGTTCGCAAGGATGCCGGCTCGATCAACCTTGATGATATGAAGACGCTGACGCATCCAACCCACATTGAATTCCATCGATTCACAGGTAGACACCATGTTCTCCCACTCTTCAAATTTTGATTCGGCAGCGATACGGATGGAGATACCCTCCATCTCAGCAATCATGGGAAGAAGGCAGTTTACCGTGGTAACCAAAGCAGATGCACAGTGTTGAACTACATTCCTGGTTGCAATATGGCCATACCTCTTCCATACTTTTGTGAATAAGGGTACGAACTCCTTCCGCACCAAGAATCCGTCGATGGTTCGATAGCTAGAAGACAGATATTTCATGTGAATATCGAATGGAAGACCTGTGTTGGGGTATTCGTAAGACGAGATACCTAGATCTGCATCGTTGATATCCGCAGGAGTGGGCGTATTCGAATTTGAAGGAAGGGGACTGGTGAAATCATCATCATCGACCACTGTCACACATGGGCGTCTCTGCAAAAAAGAGGAGGAGCGAACTGGTACGGTCTTTCGGCGAACACGAACAGGAGAGTCATCGCAAAGCTGTTCATCCTGAACCTCAGATGGGCGTACGCGTTTAACAGAAGATCCTGGGTGATATGAAGAAGATGATCTGCTGATGTTCGACATGTCAAAGAGATAGAGTTTCTGCAAGAAAAGCCTATCAATGAATAACGGTTTTTAAACCCCGCATACATGTTGAAGGAAACCCTAAAGGAAGACCAAATCAGCTACAACAGATCTGATCCGGAGGTCTCGACGCCGACCGAGTCGTGCTTTTCTCCCAAACCCTAATTTGACCAGCTCCACCCGGCGATGTCTATCTATGCGGTAAATACGTATTTACTTTAACTTAATCATTTCCTTATACAAATTTGTCACCATCTCATGCCTACTCCACAATAGTGTAACCATTATGTGCTAGGCAGGGGACTTAATGTTGATGGTTGATTTTCATTTAAGGCTAAAATTGTAAAAGCCAAAACTATGCGCTAACATCCTGCAAAGGATAAAGCCACTGATAAAGTGGAGAATATTTCTTCACTATAAACTTATAGCATTACCAATTAACGCATGACAAGCCTTGTATTTCCTGTACTACTCCATTCTCATTATTGGTGCGGCATGACGACTGAGTGATCGCTCTCAGCAGAGCAACACGAATCTCCAGGCATTAAATAAGGAGGCATGTACGAAATACCCGTACATGATATAACTCTCGGAGTGTTATACCATCTCGATCGAGCATCTGGACTGTCCACATCAGTCTCAGAAACGATCACGACCATCCAACTTCACCAGCATGATTGGATGGCTTAGATCGGATCCATAACCCCCAGGAAAGTATTGGAGTATTCACCACCGACCCAATGCGGGCCCCGCATGGTCGGCCTCCCCAAAAGGGTAGCATGGCTTGCCAAATCGTCCAGCCAAAGCAGCGTGGACGTGAAATCCTAATTTAGGATCTGCGGCACATTACATGTGTCGCAAAGCAGTCTCAACCATCCATCTTCGCAGGCATAGATGGAGGGTGTAGATGTAGATTGAAAGGGGCCATAGCATATCAACACAATCACCATGGGCCCTCCTACATACATGACCAATCATCCAAGGCATATCATGCTTGGTTGCCTCGATTCGCACGCCCAAACTAGGCGTGGTCACACCTCCCAATTGCAAATTAATCTCGACCACTCAACTTTGCCGGACAAATTGAGTGGCTTAGATCACGTTTCTATGGGATAATGAAATACAGGCGTGTACACCAGCCCGTCGTATGCACACCAGACTAATCGTCCAAGACCGACCAGGCTTGGTCGCCTCGAAACGCGCACCCAAAGTTGGCATGACGCGCGGCCTTTGCGGCACAAAATCTATGTCGCAAATCAATCCTAGCCGCTCCTCTTTGCCGGACAAATTGAGCGATCTAGTTTACACTTTCACGAGACAATGAGGCATGGTTATGTACACCGGCATGCCGTCTACACGCATGCCCAATCGGCCTTGCCAAAATCGTGTCCCAAGCTTGGATTCGACCAAGATGAAGAGTGATGCTTGCTAACCTCTTCATAAATCCTAATTCCATTAACGGTCGTAGATGAGTATCTCAGAGATCATCTCGTCCGTTCAACTTCACCTGCTGATGAGTGCTAAAAAGTGCATATTTCTATATATTTTTCTTGGCATTTAACTCATCTTTTGTGCATTAATTCTAAATTTTATCCCATATTCTGTGTTTTCGTTGTTTTCAAGAATAAATACTTTTCTTAATTAATTTTGCATTTTTAGGTACTAAATAAAGCCTGGTTATCTCACGGAGCGAAAAGAGCAAAGGAACGGCAAAGACTCCCGCTAGGAGGAAGCGAAGAATGATGTTTGCAAGAGCCGGATCAACTAGAAGTGGGCTTGAAGAGGAAGAATTGTTTTTAAAGAAGATATGGGCTTGGCATACCCAAGGCCCAAAACCCTTACCCAAATCCATTTCCATTATCCATACCCATTTCCATGAGAGCCGTCAAATTTGATCCATCTTGTCATCCAACGGTCGCCTCATCATTGTGCATCAAAATCCGAAGCTCCTGTCAAACACAATAGTACCTAACTCCATCTGAAGCCGTCAGTTTTGTTGTATCTCATCATCCAACGGTCGTTCCTATCACGCCGTTGGATCATTCCATCACCTTTTCATCCTACGCTTTTGCTTTGCTGAGCATCAACCTTTGATACACCCACCTCACACCCTAGCATCAGAAACCTACACCCTCAACCAAACGAACCCTAATCCCATTTCCATCGATCTCTTCCCCTCTCTTCTTCCCAAATTCTCTGCAAAACTCTCTTCTCTTCTGCAACACCACCTCCTCCTCTGTCTCCTCTGCCGCAACCATTTCTATCACTGCCACCACCTCCATCAGCTCAGTCCTTCCCCCAAAACCCATCCCTCTACTAGCCTAGACATTTTACAAAACTCGCACCTCTTTCTCTGAACCCTAGGGTGTGGGATTTGTAAAACATCTCGAGCTAGTATTTCAGAGACGACAAGAAGCGCAGGAGATGAAGCAGAAGACAAGAAGAAAACCTGGGTCAGAGACAAAATCAGATCAAAATCAGTGGGTAATTTTCAATTCAAAATTTTAGGGATTTTCAAATTAGGGTTTTTAGAAATTTAGGGTTTTTTAAAAACTATAAATTGATGTTATGGGTGTTGTAGAAACCATGCCTGGGCTAGCCAGAGCTTCACCCAAGAGGACTGGACTAGCCAGTTCCTCAACTGTGTTATCTTCAGTTCATGTTTTGTTTGAATGCAATGTTGTTTCAAGTGTAATTTCCATGTTCTAAGCTCATAACTAGGGTGATGAGGAAACCCTTTGAGCTATTGCTAAGTTTCATTCAGTTATAAACATAATTCTTGTTGTGCTTGAAATGTTTAGGATAGTCTTAATCAAAGCACTTTACATTTTGCTCTCACAGTGCACATCATGTATGCATTGTAGTTAGAACACCACTATGTGATTGTGCTACAGCTCATGCTTAATTGTCTGTTATGAATCCTCTGACTAGTTGTACTCTAAATCAGACAATTAGTACTTAGGATGAATACTTTAGTTGTGATTAGAACATCCTTTAGGTTGTTAAAACACCTAAGTGGCTTCTCTGTGGGTAGTTGCAGTGTGAGATCCCCAACTACTACTAGGATTAGAATTATCTTAGTGCCTTTAGCTTCCTTTCTAACCCAACCCTTTGATGAGCAGCAGGCATAGAACCTCCACTGCCATCTAGTTAGTCAGTTGAGCCAAGAAGCTCACTGATAACTATACAAGGGACAAGATTTATGTGGAACTAGGATAACTTAGTCTAGGTGAAATGGTGGAATCTAATCCCTAGTCTTCACCCAAAATCCCTCTTTCCTTTACTGTTTCTTGTTTTTATTTGATTCCCTTTACTTCTTTGTTGTCACTTCACTGCCTTAGGCTCATTGCCTTTGTTTCATTAGCTCACTGCCACTGCTACACTTAGAGATCTAGCTTAGCTAGGAAACCTTCAATCACACACACCTAATCTCTGTGGTTCGACCCTGACTTGCACACATCTACTACAACAGACCCTGTGCACTTGCAGGTATAACAAGTAGGCTTCTTTCTTGCTCTTATTTTACACTCTTAAAATCCTACCAAGTTTTTGGCGCCGCTGCCGGGGACTTGGCTGCTGTTTGTTGAAGTTTTTCTTGTATCTTAGTTTGCTGTTCTTGCATAACTTGTTGTGCATCTTACTGTTTTGCATTGCATCTTAGTGTAACTTGCATTAGCATCTTGCATATTGCATCTTAGTTTGCATCTTAGTTTGCATATCTTGCATATAGTGTAATCATTTAGTGTAAGCATTTAGCTCATCATAACTTGCATTCATTACTGTATATTCATCTTTGCATTGCATACTCATTGCAATCTTGCCATTGTGTTGTGCCTAACCTTCTTCTCCCTTGGCTGAACCCTTGTTGTTGCTGCTGTTGAGTTGCAGCTGGGCCTGCCACTTGCTGCTAATTTCTTCCTCTTCCCTGTGTTGCTGGCCTGTGCAGCTTGCTTCTGTGCTGAACCTCTGCTGCTGCTGCTGCTGAGTCCTTGCTGCTGCTGGGAGCTTGTTGCTGCTGTGAACCAAAGCCCAACTGGGCTGTGCAACCAAAATCAGATCAGCTGGGCTGTGCTTAAAGAGTAAGTCTAAACCCATTAAGAGAACCCAAATTGTGGGCTTCCATTTTCTATTGGGTTTGTAATTTGAACTGAACTGTGGGCTTGACCCAACAAAAATTTGAAAAACGTTTTCAAAGCCCATTTGGGCCTGGCACCTTGGCTCTCTGAGAGCCCAAAAAGAAATCAATAACTTAGCTGGGCTTGTCCCAATAAACCAAAAATTCTCTCTTTGACCCAATAAACCAAATTTTTCTTTTCAAAGCCCATTAAAAACCAAAGTTCTTCAAACCCATTATAGTCCAAATTTTTTCCAAAACCCACAAAACCAAACGTTTCCCATCAAAAACCAAATATTTTTCATTCCCAACAAAACCAAATGTCTCCCAACAAAAACCAAACTTCAAAAATCCAAACCCATTAAAACCAAAGAGTGGGCTTTGTAATATTTTTACTAAGCTTTTGAGCCCAATCATGTCTAGATTTTTGTCTACAATTGGGGATTACAACAAATCCCTTAGAGAACTTGCTTATGGACATACTTCACATTATGAACCTCCAATAGACCATGATGTCAATAATCATAGGAATTATTATGGACATTTTCAAAGTCCTGAGCCTCAATACATGAACCCTAATGACTATTCACACATGCATCATTCACCACAACGTGAAAATGAACATTTTGCTAATGCCTCACTCGCACAATCATCTCTTGTAGATCAATTAGAGGCTCGAATCGCAGCTTTAGAAATGCAATCACATGAGGAATCTGTCACATCTAATTTTCTTAGGAACCTGAAATCTATGCATGTCCCGCATGTGGTAGTTTAGACCACCCTGTTGAGAATTGTCATATTTTGCATAATTTTAGGCAATCTAGAGAAAATCTAAGGTATGAAATGCCCATAAATTGTGAGGCTAGTAGTCATTGGGACCATAATCAATCCTTTGAGGGTTGCGATCAATCTTTTATAAACCCTAATGACCATGCACACATGTACCATTCACCACAATTTGAACATGAAGAATTTTGTACTCCCATGAATTTAGACTCCACCACAGAAGCTTTCAGACTCGGTGAGCAAAACTTCGATAGATCTACATCACGAATTCAGGCATATTTAGATCAGATTTTACTTCACCTACAAAAGGAGGAAATTCATGAGGAAATGTATGTTGTCCCTAATGAAGTGTCTAGTCCCATTCATGTAAATGATGTTGAATATGAACCTAATTTAGAGGACATGAATCGACCAATGACACCACCACTGTTAATGAGGACCAATATGCATGCTACCATGATGATGATTATGATGATATGTTAGAAGAACATGAAAATATTGTGGAACATGTTGGTTCAATAACATATGGCTTCTCGCCCTCGACCTTCATGAATGTTGTTTTTTCTAATACTCATTGTAAATCATATGATTTTGATATTGACATGGGATTCGTACAATTATTCTGTGAAGATGAGCATGACATAGGAATAGTTGAATCTTCTGTAGACACTAATGTTATTATGCATGAAAATATATTTGATGTGTCTGATTCTCTACCTAGGTCACATTGTGATATTTCTCCTGATTTGCCGATGCATGAGAATAAATCTGTTGATGATGTTGATTCTGATTGTGGACTTGCTAATTTATTTGATGAATGTGAGCATGTTGTGACACTTGTAGAAGACTTAGGAGATATTGATTTGATTAATAATGATGTGCCTATCGTCCTGCCTGATTCACAATCTAATGGCCTTCTGGCAGGTCCGGAAGAGTGTATAAAAATGATGCGATAAAAACGGGCCTACAGTAATACCGCAAGTGCACGGTCGTCAGTTGTAGCTCGTGCAAGTACGGGTCGATCCACAGAGATCGGGTGTGTTTCGGAAGTGTTTTAGCTAATTGGGTTTCTAGTTTGCTTTGGACTTAGAAGCCTTTTGGCTTAGATTGGGCTTTGAGTACTAATGGGTTTGAATGCCCTTTGAATGAATTGGTCTTAGTGGGTTTGTTAAAGATAAAATGAACTGAGCTTGGGCTCAGTTATCTTTGAAGTGCAAATGGGCTTTGGTTCTAGAAACTGGATTGAGCTTTGGGCTCAACAGTTCAACTATGACTTGGGCTTAACAGTTCACTTGTGAGTTGGGCTTAACAGTCCACTTGTGAGTTGGGCTTAGTAGTGAACTGGGCTTTGGAAGTGAACTGAACTTTGGGCTCAGTTGGTTAGGCCTTTAGCCTTTGGTTTCACTGAATTGGACTTGGGCTCAGGAGTGAAGTGAGCCTTGGAGAGCAAAGCAAGCAGCAGCAATGCAACAGCCACAGAAGTGGATTGGCAGCAGCAGCTGCAGAGGCTCAGATGCAGGAGGCAACAGCAGCTACAGGGCAAGGAGTGGCAGCAGCAGCTGCAGAAAGGCAGCAGCAGCAGAGGAAGCTACAGCAGCAACAGAAGAAGTGGCAGCAGCAAGGGAAAGCACAGCAGCACAAGTGCTGCAGCAGCAATTGCAACAGTAGAAGAAATGCAACAGAAGTGGCAGGAGGGGAAGCAAGTAGTAAAGAAAATGCAAAACAGAAAATGCAGGTAAAACAAACAAGTGAAAGAAAACAAGACTAACAGTTGAAGATGGATTTATGGATGACAGGGAAGGTTGATTATGGATGGGAACTAGGGGTTGAATTCACTCTGACTTTTATTATGTATTCTCCTATAGAAAGTTAAACACAACTATGGTATTCTTTCCAAAGCACTAATTGTCTTTCTACAGCACAACTAGTCAAGGGATTATGAATTCAGCTTGAGTTGCAGCTTCTCAACAGCTCATGAACCTAACTACAAAGTATACTTGGCATACATTGTGAAAGTGAGGTGATGATGAACTAAGTTCAAGTTTTTCCTAAACCTGCTTAACCTTCTAAAGCAATGTGATCAGTGTACTACACAATAAGACATTAGAGATTCATCAAGTCCCTAGCATGATAGTTTAGAACATGACAAACAGCATAACAGTGAGTAACAGTGAGTAACAAGGCAAACTAACATTGAGCATAACAGTGATTAACAGTGAGTAAACTAACATAACATTGCAAACTAACATAACAACAAATGCAATTAAGAGTGAAAATGCAACTAACAGGGGCAATGAAAGTTAACAGGAGCATCAAAAACTAACAGTGCAATTTAACATTGGAATTAACCTAACCCAAATTGGGTGGAAACTTGGCTAGTCCAAGAACAAGTTTTAACATCCTACATCACTTCCCTTTTATACCCAAATTATCAAATTAGGGTTTACACCCATTTTCCCCAAAAATCTTCACTCAACAGTACAATTAGGGTTTCGAGAAATAATGAAATTAACTCACCCTCTGATGCAATTAGACTCGACCCATGCTTTGGGTATGTCCCCTCTGCTCTTCTGAAGCTTTTCCAGCCCTCAATTGTGTCTTCTCCTCGCTGTTGGTGAAACCCTAGCTTCTCACTGTTCTAGCTTGTAGCACCTAGTTAGATGCTAGAAACGAGACAAGGGAGAGACTTGGGATGGAGTGGTGATGTACGTGTGTGTGTGGTGGTGGTGTAAGCGACAGCGGCATGGCAGAGAGGGGAGGTGCAGTTGCAGTTGCAGAGCTACTGTCGGGTGGAGGAGAAGAAAGAAAGAGGAGAAGAATGGGTCGGGTTCAGGGTATAGGTATAGGCTGCTACTGTGTGAGGCGGGATATCAAATTTAGATGTTGGCGAATCTGAGATGTTGGATCATTGGATCTGAGTGGAATCGAACGGATAGATGGAAGGATGTGTGAAGCGACCGTCGGATTCTGAGGTGCAACGAAGTTAACGGCACCAGATGGAGTTAGGTACTGTAGTGTAAGGCGGAATCATCGGGAGTTGATGCACAGGCATAGGATCGACCGTTGGATTCAACTACCATCTAATCTGAAGGCTTGGAATTTCAGCGTGTGGTGCTCGGCAGAGACTTCCGATTTTGATGCTCTATGAAGGAGCGACCGTTGGATGCTCCCGAGAACTGATCTGATGGCTGAGAACGGAGGCGCTTTTGTATGTAGAAAATGAGGTTGTGCGCACCATTCTTCGCGGCTTCCTTGCGTAATTCCTCCCGGCTTTTCACTACTTTTCTGCTCTTTTCGCTCCGCGACTCATCCGAACTTTATTTATTACCTAAAAATGCAAAATTAAGAAGAAAAATATTTATTCTTGAAAACAATGAAAATACAGAATATGGGATAAAATGTAGAATTAATGCGCAAAAGATGAGTTAAAATGCCAACAAAAAAGGATAAATATATACAATATTTGGCACTCATCAAATACCCCCAAACCTGAATTTTATGTCCTCAAGTAAAACAAAACTAAGGAAATCCTACCTATACCACTGTCGCTGGTCTCTCGAATGCATTTAGCGTATGCACTAAGCCTTTTAAACCACTAAGTGTCCCTAGTGGACGAGTTGAAGTCTCGTGAAGGTTTACCAGAGGTGTGCCTACAAACCTAAGGACAAAATATAAGCTCATATTCCGTCAAATGTGACATGTGCAAAACAGTTTAAGCTCACAGCAAAATGGAGATGTCAATCTAGCTATCGAAGGCACAATCCTAGCACTGATAAAAAAAATACATGTGATAAGAGTGTAAAGTGTATCTACACATGTGTAAAGAAAGATCTGAAGTTATGACTACTAATCACCAAGAGATAGTTTCTCAGGCTAAGAACTGAGGTCGAAATCTAGCTAGCTGTCCGGACTTTACGAGAATTGTGAATGAGTTGGAGGTATTTCACAATTGCTCGCGTTGTACATCAATGGCATACACCCTCCTTGCTTATTACAATGAAACAACAAAAGATGACTATTTACATGACTCTTATTTACATTGACTATTCTCTTTTTATTTTTGGAACAAGAGATGATGGAATTGATAAATACTGATTTTTTTTTGGTTTTTTCTGATATATATATATATATTTTTTTTCTGAAAATATACATCGTTTTTTTTTTTTTTTTTTTTTTTTTTTATGCAAATAAACACTTTTGATACATAACAAAAGGAAACAAAAGATTACATGACACTTTGCAAGAGGTAGCCCTTTTTGATGCACCCAGTTAAATTCGATGGTTGTCTTTCTTAATGTAACCTCCATCTTCTATCCCAACCAACCAAAGAACAAGCTAGTCAAGTTTCGTTCAGTATTCTAAAGTGATTGGCAATCGTAACTTCCTATCCAACACCTTGAAGATCGAGGCCATACATGTATTGGTAGATCGTGCGCGTGCAAATTTCTTATCACTATGTGAATTGTGCTAGAATCAGGGTGTCTAAATATCTAGACTAAGACTCCTAATAAAAATACATATTTGCACAAGAGTCAACATTTCAAGGTAGATGAGCTCCATTTTTATGATTTTTTCAATTTTTAAATTTTTTTTTGAATTTGATTTTTTAATTTTTTTTGGAATTTTTCAATTTTTTCAAAAGAAGAAGGAGTTCGTTTTCAATTATGGCAAATTATCGTGGTATCTACTCTATACCCCCAAACCTAAAAAACATTGTCCTCAATGTTTCAAAATATGAAAAGAATTAAAATGCAACATATGGAAAGGGACATGCTGAGTAGAGTAAAAGGAGAGAGATACCCGATTTCGGCGAAAGCAGAATTAAAACTCCGTTTTATTCAAGGCAAAAATCCAACATATTTCAGCCGAGATCATATTGGATTAGAAAATATATACAAAATGAACAAAATGGTTTTTAAAATTTATCTACTGGATTATATACAAAAAATTCACCATACACTAACAATCTAAAGAGTTGAGGATCAACCCAAAAGAAAAAAGTGTAGAGACAAAAGAAAGTTTCAAAACACTAAAATGGACTTAAATGGGAGTGAGAGTGAAAACCGAATGAATTACCCCTAAACCAAAATTTTTCAACAGGTTACTTTTAAGCACAAATCTATTAATTTTAGGGGTTCAGGATTCAAAAGGTCTAACTCATAATGGACTGTTTTCGGGATGGGCAAACATGCAATTTCCAACTGTGGCTCTTTAAATGTATTATATTTTGAAGCAAAATAGTCCAAGAGGACTTGGGAAGCACACAGTTCCAATCCTAGATTAGGAATTTTCAGAAAAATTGGTTTTACAATATGGGTACAAACCAAATCTAGGTTGGGTGGAAGGCCAACAGATTGTGACTCATGTAGGAGAATAGGCATATCATTATCAATCAAATCAAAATCTTCTAAATCATCTACACATGTCACATCATGCTCACAATCATCAATCAAATTGGCAAGATCACAATCAGAATTATCAACATCATCAACAGATTTATTCTCGTGTATCGGCACATCAGGAGAAAAATCACATGGAATACTAGAAGAAATATCATGCATTAAGGTCGGGGCAGAGAAGCCTAATGTATTTGAACCCAAAGGTTCCATAACATTTTCAGTATAGACATGTTCTTCTAACATAACATCATAATCATCATCATCATCATGATAGGAATTTTGCAATCTAGGATAATTTTCAATCCTAAGGTCGGAGCTATTACAAGAATAAAACTCTAATTCATGAGGGTGACTCATATCATGTGGTGTTGTTCCGTTTCCCTAACGGATTCCCATTGATGGGTTTTTTCTGTAATCTCGGCTAAAAAATTCCATGCGTCATCCACAGATTTATCAATAAACTCACCATTACACATAGACTCTACCATGGTTCGAGATTTAAAGTCTAGTCCCTCATAGAGGATGACGACGAGTCTCCACTTCTCAATTCCATGGTGCGGACATTCACTCAACAAATCATTAAAACGTTCAAAATAGTGAAAACAGTTTCCTCATCCAATTGGACAAAACAATTGATACTTTGACGAATAGCGATGGTCCTATGGTGTGGAAAGAATTTTTTGAAAAATAGATCTGTGGTTGGTCCCAAGTGTTGATTGATTGTGGTCTCAAACCGTAAAACCATGTTTGGCCCTTTCCTTTAAAGAAAATGTAAACAAACGCAATTTCAGAGAGTCTTCGGACATATGATCAGGTTGCATAGTCCGACAAATTTGTTCAAACTCTCTTACATGAGTATAGGGGTTCTCAGAATCGAACCCTCGAAATATAGGAAGTATTTGTATCATGCTTGCATTTATTTTAAAAGGGTTATTAGTTTGAGGTAAGACAATACTGATAATGGAATTTGTATTGATGGATACATGTATTCATGGAGAGCACGAGGTTGGCCCATTTTGAAATGACACAAAGCCCACTATTTGGTTTTAATGGGTTTTAAAAAAAATTTGGTTTTTGATGGGTTTGGATTTTTGGGAAAAATTTGGTTTTGGTGGGATATAAAAGAAATTTGGTTTAAAATTGGGAGCAAAAGAAAATTTTGGTTTTTTTTTTTTTTTTTTTTTTTTTTTTAAATAAAATAAAGAAAATAAAATTTGGTTTTTGAAATGGGAGCAAGCCCACTGTGCAAGCCTCTAATGAAATGGAAGCTGCGGCCTACGAAAATTCAAGTTTTAATTTTGAAAGTTTAATTTGGCCCAGTTGGTTAAGGCCCGACGTTTGTTTTTAAAACTTTGGTTTCGAGCTTCACTTACAAGTCCACAATCAGTTATAAGCTCAGCTGGGTTTAAACCCAGAGTCTAAAATACAAGTCCAATGAAAGAATTTAAACAAGCCCACACAAAATAAATACAAGCCCACAAATTAAACAACAAGCCCAAAAATAAATTATTACAAACCCAAAATAGAAAAATAAAAAGCCCAAAAAAATTGGGTTAATTATTACAAGCCCACAATTAAAAAAATTGGAAGCCCACAGGTTGGGTTCTCTCAATTGAATGGGTTTAGGCTTACCTTTTTAGCACAGCCCAGCTGCTCTGATATTGTTGCAAAAACCCAGTTGGGTTTTGGTTCTTTTCCTTGGTGGCGTCCCAGCAGAGGAAAAACAGGTTCAGAACAGCAGGTCCAACAGCAAATGAAGTGAAGCAGATGCAGATGCAAATGCTATGCAGTGAAATGCAAAAATAGCTAACAAAACAACAAGAAAAACACAGCACCAATCCCCGGCAGCGGCGCCAAAAACTTGGCAGGTCCGGAAGAGTGTATAAAAATGATGCGATAAAAACGGGCCTACAGTAATACCGCAAGTGCACGGTCGTCAGTTGTAGCTCGTGCAAGTACGGGTCGATCCACAGAGATCGGGTGTGTTTCGGAAGTGTTTTAGCTAATTGGGTTTCTAGTTTGCTTTGGACTTAGAAGCCTTTTGGCTTAGATTGGGCTTTGAGTACTAATGGGTTTGAATGCCCTTTGAATGAATTGGGCTTAGTGGGTTTGTTAAAGATAAAATGAACTGAGCTTGGGCTCAGTTATCTTTGAAGTGCAAATGGGCTTTGGTTCTAGAAACTGGATTGAGCTTTGGGCTCAACAGTTCAACTATGACTTGGGCTTAACAGTTCACTTGTGAGTTGGGCTTAACAGTCCACTTGTGAGTTGGGCTTAGTAGTGAACTGGGCTTTGGAAGTGAACTGAACTTTGGGCTCAGTTGGTTAGGCCTTTAGCCTTTGGTTTCACTGAATTGGACTTGGGCTCAGGAGTGAAGTGAGCCTTGGAGAGCAAAGCAAGCAGCAGCAATGCAACAGCCACAGAAGTGGATTGGCAGCAGCAGCTGCAGAGGCTCAGATGCAGGAGGCAACAGCAGCTACAGGGCAAGGAGTGGCAGCAGCTGCTGCAGAAAGGCAGCAGCAGCAGAGGAAGCTACAGCAGCAACAGAAGAAGTGGCAGCAGCAAGGGAAAGCACAGCAGCACAAGTGCTGCAGCAGCAATTGCAACAGTAGAAGAAATGCAACAGAAGTGGCAGGAGGGGAAGCAAGTAGTAAAGAAAATGCAAAACAGAAAATGCAGGTAAAACAAACAAGTGAAAGAAAACAAGACTAACAGTTGAAGATGGATTTATGGATGACAGGGAAGGTTGATTATGGATGGGAACTAGGGGTTGAATTCACTCTGACTTTTATTATGTATTCTCCTATAGAAAGTTAAACACAACTATGGTATTCTTTCCAAAGCACTAATTGTCTTTCTACAGCACAACTAGTCAAGGGATTATGAATTCAGCTTGAGTTGCAGCTTCTCAACAGCTCATGAACCTAACTACAAAGTATACTTGGCATACATTGTGAAAGTGAGGTGATGATGAACTAAGTTCAAGTTTTTCCTAAACCTGCTTAACCTTCTAAAGCAATGTGATCAGTGTACTACACAATAAGACATTAGAGATTCATCAAGTCCCTAGCATGATAGTTTAGAACATGACAAACAGCATAACAGTGAGTAACAATGAGTAACAAGGCAAACTAACATTGAGCATAACAGTGATTAACAGTGAGTAAACTAACATAACATTGCAAACTAACATAACAACAAATGCAATTAAGAGTGAAAATGCAACTAACAGGGGCAATGAAAGTTAACAGGAGCATCAAAAACTAACAGTGCAATTTAACATTGGAATTAACCTAACCCAAATTGGGTGGAAACTTGGCTAGTCCAAGAACAAGTTTTAACATCCTACATCACTTCCCTTTTATACCCAAATTATCAAATTAGGGTTTACACCCATTTTCCCCAAAAATCTTCACTCAACAGTACAATTAGGGTTTCGAGAAATAATGAAATTAACTCACCCTCTGATGCAATTAGACTCGACCCATGCTTTGGGTATGTCCCCTCTGCTCTTCTGAAGCTTTTCCAGCCCTCAATTGTGTCTTCTCCTCGCTGTTGGTGAAACCCTAGCTTCTCACTGTTCTAGCTTGTAGCACCTAGTTAGATGCTAGAAACGAGACAAGGGAGAGACTTGGGATGGAGTGGTGATGTACGGTGTGGTGTGGTGGTGGTGTAAGCGACAGCGGCATGGCAGAGAGGGGAGGTGCAGTTGCAGTTGCAGAGCTACTGTCGGGTGGAGGAGAAGAAAGAAAGAGGAGAAGAATGGGTCGGGTTCAGGGTATAGGTATAGGCTGCTACTGTGTGAGGCGGGATATCAAATTTAGATGTTGGCGAATCTGAGATGTTGGATCATTGGATCTGAGTGGAATCGAACGGATAGATGGAAGGATGTGTGAAGCGACCGTCGGATTCTGAGGTGCAACGAAGTTAACGGCACCAGATGGAGTTAGGTACTGTAGTGTAAGGCGGAATCATCGGGAGTTGATGCACAGGCATAGGATCGACCGTTGGATTCAACTACCATCTAATCTGAAGGCTTGGAATTTCAGCGCTGTGGTGCTCGGCAGAGACTTCCGATTTTGATGCTCTATGAAGGAGCGACCGTTGGATGCTCCCGAGAACTGATCTGATGGCTGAGAACGGAGGCGCTTTTGTATGTAGAAAATGAGGTTGTGCGCACCATTCTTCGCGGCTTCCTTGCGTAATTCCTCCCGGCTTTTCACTACTTTTCTGCTCTTTTCGCTCCGCGACTCATCCGAACTTTATTTATTACCTAAAAATGCAAAATTAAGTAAGAAAAATATTTATTCTTGAAAACAATGAAAATACAGAATATGGGATAAAATGTAGAATTAATGCGCAAAAGATGAGTTAAAATGCCAACAAAAAAGGATAAATATATACAATATTTGGCACTCATCACCTTCCACCCAACCTAGATTTGGTTTGTACCGATATTGTCAAACCAACTTTTCTGAAAATTCCCAACCTAGGTTTGGAACTGTGTGCTTCCCAAGTCCTTTTGGACTATTTTGCATCTAAGTATAATATTTTTGAGGAGCCACAGTTGGAATTAGCATGTTTGCCCGTCCCTAGCAAAGTTCATTTCGAGCTAGACCTTGTGCATGATGAACCCCCAAAACTGCGAGATTTTGTATCCAAAATTTTATCTGTTGAAAAATCCAGGTTTGGGGGTAGCTCATTTTTTTTCACAGCTTCACTTGCATGCCTATCATATTATTATTGTGTGAAGCTGTTGAAATGTCTACATTTCGTCTTTTGGGTTGATCCTCAACTCTTTAGATTGTTAGTGTATGGTGAATTTTTTTTATATAATCCAGTAGATAAAAATTTTAAAAACCCTTTTGTTCCTTTTTTATATATTTTGCTAATCCAATATGATCTCGGCTGAAATATGTTGGATTTTTGCCTTGAATAATGGAGTTCAAAACTTGCTTTCGCCAATATCCGGTAATCTCTTTCCTTTTTCTACACTTAGCATCGT
Source organism: Papaver somniferum (assembly GCF_003573695.1). Taxonomy (NCBI): domain Eukaryota; kingdom Viridiplantae; phylum Streptophyta; class Magnoliopsida; order Ranunculales; family Papaveraceae; genus Papaver; species Papaver somniferum. Next base: position 8,865,487 of record NW_020621936.1, on the reverse strand, counting down.
TCTCATGGTATGTGTTATAATCATGTTTATCATTAGAAACATTGAGGACAATGTTTAGTTTAGGTTTGGGGGTGAAAAGTAGATACTTTGATAACATGCTATAATCGAAAAATAGAACTCTTTCTTTTTGAAAAAAAAAATTAAAAATTAAAAATTAAAAAAATTGAAAAAACATAAAAATGGAGCTCATTTACCTTGAAATGTTGACTCTTGTGCATGTATGTAAACATAAGGATTCTTAGTCTAGATATTTAGGCACCCTGATTCTAGCACAATTCACATGTGATAAGAAACTTGCACGCGCACGATCTACCAATACATGTATAGCCTCGATCTTCAAGGTGTTTGATCGGAAGTTTTAGTTGCCAATCACTTTAGAATACTGAATGAAACTTGACTAGCTTGTTCTTTGGTTGGCTGGGATAGAAGTTGGAGGATACGTTAAGAAAAGCAACCATAGAATTTGATGGGATGCATTCGATAAGGGCCACCTCTTGCTAAGAGTCGTGTAATTATGTTTTTCTTTTTGTTCATGTATCAAAAGTGTCACTATGTTGTAAAGATCAAAGTTATTTCTTCAAAAAAAAAAAAAATCAGAAAAATCAGAAAAATTTCAGAAAAATCAAAAAAATATCAGAAAAAAATTCAAAAAAAATCAAGTATTTATCAATTTCATTCTCTCTTGTCCAAAAATAAAAGAGAGTAGTCAATGTAAATAAGAGTCATGTAAAGAGTCATCTTTTGTGTTTTTGTGTTATAAGCAAGGAAGGGTGTATGCCATTGATGTACAACGCGAGTAATTGTGAAATACCTCCAACTCATTCACAATTCTCGTAAAGTCCGGACAGCTAGCTAGATTTCGACCTTGGTTCTTAGCCTGAGAAACTATCTCTTGGTGATTAGTAGTCATAACATCTGATCTTTCTTTACACATGTGTAGATATACTTTACACTCTTATCACATGTCTTTATTTGTTATCAGTGCTAGGATTGTGCCTTAGATAGCTAGATTGACATCTCCATTTTGCTGTGAGCTTGAACTGTCTTACACATGTCACATTTGATGGAATCTGAGCTTATATTTTGTCCTAGAACTTTGTAGGTACGTTCTAAGCAAACCTTCACGAGACTTCACTCGTCCACTAGGGACACTTAGTGGTTTAAAAGGCTTATTGCATACGCTAAATGCATTCGAGAGACCAGCGACAGTGGTATAGGTAGGATTTCCTTAGTTTTGTTTTACTTGAGGACAAGTAAAATTCAGGTTTGGGGGTATTTGATGAGTGCTAAAAAGTGCATATTTCTATATATTTTTCTTGGCATTTAACTCATCTTTTGTGCATTAATTCTACATTTTATCCCATATTCTGTGTTTTCGTTGTTTTCAAGAATAAATACTTTTCTTAATTAATTTTGCATTTTTAGGTACTAAATAAAGCCTGGTTATCTCACGGAGCGAAATAGCAAAGGAACGGCAAAGACTCCCGCTAGGAGGAAGCGAAGAATGATGTTTGCAAGAGCCGGATCAACTAGAAGTGGGCTTGAAGAGGAAGAATTGTTCTTAAAGAAGATATGGGCTTGGCATACCCAAGGCCCAAAACCCTTACCCAAATCCATTTCCATTATCCATAACCATTTTCATGAGAGCCGTCAGATTGGATCCATCTTGTCATCCAACGGTTGCCTCATCATTGTGCATCAAAATCCGAAGCTCCTGTCAAACACTATAGTACCCAACTCCATCTGAAGCCATCAGTTTTGTTGTATCTCATCATCCAACGGTCGTTCCTATCGCGCCGTTGGATCATTCCATCACCTTTTCATCCTAAGCTTTCGCTTTGCTGAGCATTAACCTTTGATACACCCGCCTCACACCCTAGCATCAGAAACCTACACCCTCAACCAAACGAACCCTAATCTCATTTCCATCGATCTCTTCCCCTCTCTTCTTCCCAAATTCTCTGCAAAACTCTCTTCTCGTCTGCAACACCACCTCCTCATCTGTCTCCTCTGCCGCAACCATTTCTATCACTGCCACCACCTCCATCAGCTCAGTCCTTCCCCCAAAACCCAGCCCTCTAAGAGCCTAGACATTTTACAAAACTCGCACCTCTTTCTCTGAACCCTAGGGTGTGGTATTTGTAAAACATCTCGAGCTAGTATTTCAGAGACGACAAGAAATGCAGGAGATGAAGCAGAAGACAAGAAGAAAACCTGGGTCAGAGACAAAATCAGATCAAAATCAGTGGGTAATTTTCAATTCAAAAATTTAGGGATTTTCAAATTAGGGTTTTTAGAAATTTAGGGTTTTGTAAAAACTATAAATTGATGTTATGGGTGTTGTAGAAACCATGCCTGGGCTATCCAGAGCTTCACCCAAGAGGACTGGACTAGCCAGTTCCTCAACTGTGTTATCTTCAGTTCATGTTTTGTTTGAATGCAATGTTGTTTCAAGTGTAATTTCCATGTTCTAAGCTCATAACTAGGGTGATGAGGAAACCCTTTGAGCCATTGCTAAGTTTCATTCAGTTATAAACATAATTCTTGTTGTGCTTGAAATGTTTAGGATAGTCTTAATCAAAGCACTTTACATTTTGCTCTCACAGTGCATATCATGTATGCATTGTAGTTAGAACACCACTATGTGATTGTGCTACAGCTCATGCTTAATTGTCTGTTATGAATCCTCTGACTAGTTGTACTCTAAATCAGACAATTAGTACTTAGGATGAATACTTTAGTTGTGATTAGAACATCCTTTAGGTTGTTAAAACACCTAAGTGGCTTCTCTGTGGGTAGTTGCAGTGTGAGAGCCCCAACTACTACTAGGATTAGAATTATCTTAGTGCCTTTAGCTTCCTTTCTAACCCAACCCTTTGATGAGCAGAAGGCATAGAACCTCCACTGCCATCTAGTTAGTCAGTTGAGCCAAGAAGCTCACTGATAACTATACAAGGGACAAGATTTATGTGGAACTAGGATAACTTAGTCTAGGTGAAATGGTGGAATCTAATCCCTAGTCTTCACCCAAAATCCCTCTTTCCTTTACTGTTTCTTGTTTTTATTTGATTCCCTTTACTTCTTTGCTGTCACTTCACTGCCTTAGGCTCATTGCCTTTGTTTCATTAGCTCACTGCCACTGCTACACTTAGAGATCTAGGTTAGCTAGGAAACCTTAAATCACACACACCTAGTCTCTGTGGTTCGACCCTGACTTGCACACATCTACTACAACATACCCTGTGCACTTGCAGGTATAACAAGTAGGCTTCTTTCTTGCTCTTATTTTACACTCTTAAAAGCCTACCACCTGCTTGGTTATACAGCCCTGTTCAGGAGTTAGTTGGTTAATGAGGTGTCGTGGTGATTACCATCCGCCACTCTACCACACCATGTGGTCAGCCAAGAGAGGACTTGCTTGCGCAGCCTCCAAACCATCACATGAAGTAGGCTGGACATGATGCTATTTTAAGACGCTCAACAGCGATGCTTCATACATGCTGAATATATTCGATGCATTACATGCATATAATTCACGTGATATTTTACAAGTATCAAATTCCCAAATAACTTAGTTATCTAACCTAACATTACATGCTACCTTTTGTGGGTCCCACGATCTGCACTTTCGAGACATCAATCATGTCACAAACTGGGGGATACATACTGGGGTATTGGTCTGGCGGTTTACAGAGTGCAGCGCACAACGCGCCATCACAAGAACGTGTCAGGAAGTCATGGACGGTTAGTGATGATGGGAGAAGTGGGCAAGACTGATCGTGTAACACTAACACACGCAACTCCACTACTCCATCACTCCACTTTCTCCACTTCCCATGAGAGACGTGGGTTAGGTTCAATGACTTGTATAAATAGGTTCTCCTCCCTATTTTCAAACAGTACAAGACAACAGAAACCAAGTGTTGATACAATCGTATTCCAACACCAGAACTGATAGCTTTCATTCTGTAAGCCAGTTCAGCTTGCTGATACAAGTCATACATAGCCAATACCTTCAAAATCTCAACACCTTCTTCGCTTCCCTCCCTAATATCAACCCCATATCCTTCACTTTGTGACCAAATCAAGTCTGGAACGCCCATTTCTTGGTTTAGGCCAGAGTTGTACAAATTGATTTCTCGAATCACAAGCACTCCCGTGCAGTGCATTTGTTTAGGGTTTAGATTCATTTCTCATTCGCACACCCCAAATTACCAAAACCGGCGGAAATAGTTTTCACCCATAAACAGCAGCCTTTGTTTTTGTTGGTTTCAATATTAACAAAAAAGTAGTTGCATAACGTGTTATGCAACCATTCTCTGGACGCATAACAAGTTATGCAGATATTATTATAGGTGCATGACACGTTATGTATTCTTTTTTTTGTTGTTGGTTACGATACTAACAAAAGGTTGTTGCATAATGTATTATGCAACCATTTACTGGACTGCGTAACAAGTTATGCAATAACTTTTGTAGATGCATAATAGGTTATGCAACCATTTTCGTAGTTGCATAACAAATTATTCAACCGTGATGACCAACACGAACACCAATACCTATACATCAGTAACTTCTCAACCAACAACACCAACTCCTCAAACTTGTCATGCACCTAATAATCTAAAGAATACAGATGATATAGAGGCAAATAATTTACGAAAAATATTCTTATATTAAAATAATATCGTTAGTGGATGATGTAGAGGATAATAGTTCATTGTGTCTTCACAACATGGCACACATAATTTACGAAAAGTATTCCTCAAATCCATACTGATACGGAGGCCAATATATAGATTTGGCCATCTTTTGCAGACATTCCAATTAATACCTTCATGTATTCGACTAATATATCTTTTCTAATCATGGCTCAAAGAGTCTAATCTCTGATTCAATTTCTAATTGTTGGGAACTCATTTTCAACATAACTACTTGACAGTTTTGAAGATCCATCATAGTATGATGCAGAGTCGTAATGGCACATATATAGTGCAACCAAAAAACGTAAGAACACGAATGTCAGGCTTAAATCCAGTTACCTACTAGTACGCAGAAAAGGTTGACTAATATTGGGTTCTAAAAACGAATTAAGTAAAGATGCGTGTAATACTGCATATCCCCAAAGCAATAAAAGGTAGGTTGGTACGTATAACCTATTCCTTAGACATCATCTGTAATCTTTGATGATATCCTTTGCGAGACCATGAGGTATAGGATGCTCTGCATTGGTCATGTTAAACATGCAATAACCATCAAGCCAGTTTGATGTACAGTCTTTAGCATTTACAAGGAGTGGAGAGCCCTTATATGTAAAATATATGCTAGTAGTTTTCAAACGCAAATTTCTTGGGAGGTATAACTAGTTCAAAATTTCAAAACATTCACGAGAGCCATAAGTCACTTTAGTGCTCCGCATTCTGCATGAATATTTTTCTAAATTTCACCTTGTTATCTTTGTAATATGGAGTGTTTACCATTTGCATCTTAGGATGGTCTCGATTCTGTTTTACTGAAGATTTTGTAAAATGAGTGATATGCTCTCTTACTTAAAAGCATAATGGGAGGGCGAAGGGGGTTGTGCATATAGTACTTTAGAAAACACTTATTGAGAGATATGCTGTTACTTATTATTCTGTCAGTCTTTTCCCGTTGTCTCGTCCACTCAAACACAGTGATGTACGTATGAGTCCTTTCAAAACGAAACATCATGTCACAACCAAAGTGCCTTTATGGTTATGTCAAAGTCTGTATGATTCAACTCCCAATATTTCATCGACGGGGTCAATATGGGTTCAATAATCCAAATATTATAGTGATTTACATTTCACTAGATTGACTCATTAATTTCTCTGAAGTATTTTTGCTTCCAAATACATTAGAGACTATAAAACATGAAATCAATTACATTCTCATCATTGTGAGTTTCCACATGATATCCACTTACATATGTTTCTTTGGAATTTAACAAGGTGTGATTATCTCCCGGTACATGTAGAGATTTTGTGACGTCTTTGTTCTATCTTGAAAACAAATTTTGAGCAATGTTGTGCCCGATGATCCAATCCTTCTATTCACATTATAAGGAAATAGTTCAACAACTAATTTAAATTCCTTAAGAGTTTCGTGTAATAAATGGTGTGACCTTATTACGTAACAAATGAAAATCTATCTCATTTACTTTATAGTGTTATCGTTCATGAAGATGATATACTTTTCATCATAATGTACGAATGATCCTTATAACTCAAGTACTTTTGAGTATATCTCAAGTTCTTTAGAGTATTTCAATCTCATGAAAATGATATACTTTTCATTCCATAAGTGCAGGCAATGAATTTAGTTCTTCGCATAAAAATTTCTTTATTTTAGCTAATGAAATATATGTCAAACTATCTTTTAAACAACAATTTAGGATCAAAATATAGAATCTAACCATATTCGATTGAATAAAGGTAAGAAAGAAAGAAAAAAAGTGGGGGGTAAGTGTATTGACTTGGAAAATTTCTTGTTTCCATTAATGATGTCTAGGGTATGACCTTCTCCAAGAATATAGTGTGTTTGTTTTCCTTTAAGCTCCTTATATCTCTTATAGTCGACTACTAATATATGAAACATGCATTACAACGCTTGTATCATTCTCAGTATAATGCTTATACCAATATTTGCAACTTTCTTTGGTATGAGTCAGGATTACATTTTTGTCCAGATACATTTACTTTGTATCATAACTACTTGAGCCAGAATTACATATTTGACTCGTGGAAACTTTTGTGAGTTTTTTTCCACAAAACGTGAGGTGTGCCTTTAATTAAAAAATATCATTGTCAAAGTTATTGACTCATTATAGTCTAACAAGTGGATTACCTCCCACTGATTATTCAAGTTTGGGGGAAAATGAATGTTTCGACAAACTTCCTTCAAAGCATTACATCGCCTGAAGTTAATATGGCGCCTTGGAAATGTTGAAGGTATGGCTTCCTCTTTGAAAGGTGTATCTTTACAAGTTGAAGACTTTATGACGAAAGTATTGTACTTGTGCACACAAACTTTCACATCATAGACTCTTTAATGGTGCTCAAGTACTTCTGAGTTCAAAAGGTCAAATTAGAGTCGAATTGGTTTAGTCAAAGTCTGGTCAACTATTTGGTCAAGACCCGGTCCATTGGGTTAACAAGGTCATGGTTAATGAATATAAACATATATGGTCCATTATATCAGTCCCATCGATATTAAGTTCGAAACTATTAGCATATGAGCCTAAAACATATCGTTAATCCTAAAATTGACAAAATTCTTCCTTTAATTGTTCTGATATACGGACAAACTCATCATCATCCGATCATGACGAAAATTTTGCAGTAGATTCATCACAAGTTTTAGACAAACATATTAAAATTTCAAAGACATCCAACGGCTAGATAAAAATATATTTATGACGTCGTATGACTGTTCTGATTCACGTTTCTGTGGACACAGCAGGAAATATCACATACTTTGGAGTACTTTTCATGATTGGATCTTTATGAAATTTTTACAGTATCTCCATGATGATAGAATATACCACGTATAAAAATTACAGAATAATCCAATGGTTACAATTAAACGAAACTTATGTTTTCCGACGCTGTTATAATTAGAGTAACAAAGACAGTTCTACTAATATCATAATTTGGAGATTGCGCCATATTCCGATTGGATTGAAATTTTAACAGACTAAATAATGACTAATTAGGTTGAACATACTAAGTTTTCATGAATATCTAACGGTGAAATATCTATTTTTATAATCATGCTTTCGTGGAACCCTAATATATACTATGAAACGAAATGGCAATGGAAGATAATCTTATTGGAGCTTTTTTTGTATCTATTAAATTTAGTAGTCTCTCTTCTTACGGTTTTTTTGGAGCTCAAATTTTTTCCAAAAATAGTAATTCCTTGTGGAAAACTCAGCCTTCTACTCGTTTGATCCTTGTGATTGAATCAGTGTAGAAGTGTGATACTCTGAACTTCTCCGCGCTCAAGGACGGATCTTTGATCTTTACCCTTGGGGCCGGGATTTATTGGATAGTACAGTTTGTTTTTGTCATTTTTTTTCTTTCAATTTTTTTTATGAAGACGTCGATTTTGTTTTCATTACACAATGTTTAAAGCACCAAAAATACTTTTTCTGAAGTCTAAATCTTTTGAGTTTTACTGGAGAAACAAGGAACTTAAAGTTTTAGAAAGGTTCAAGGGATATTTTATTTTCTCTGAAGAAGCGGCTAAGTGGACAGTTGATACAGTTACAGGAGCAGTGGGAGGATTACCAAGTTCAAATCGTAAATGGAGTAAAAGATTTAATCAAGCAGTTTTTTGGTGGAAATTCTCTCAAATTTAAATGGTATTTTTCTGAAGATTTCGAAGACAGAACTATCGATGGATTCAAGATCACGTTTTATATGCATCCAGCTGGTGATGATGGAAGCATACGGATGAGATTTAGTCAGTTTGTCTCACCAATAACACAAAAGGTATCTCAATTAGGTTTTACAAAATATGATTTTCCAGACTTAGCTAAATATCCTCAGGGATTAGCATATGTTACTCATCCGGGCTCGTTAGAGATGTTTGTGGAAGTAATAAATTTTCATAATGGTTGGCACACTATATCAAAAGTGTTAGAGTACTGCTCGGTAAAACTCGCATGCGTTGCTATCTCAATCATGTTTGTCAATGTTAGTGATCAAAACTATAAGTCTTGATTTCTAGTCTCTTATAGATAAGTCTCATACTAAGATAATAAGTGCAGTTGAGTTCAACGACTTCATGGCGATTCATCATCCTAGCAGAATAACTACTCAAGGAACCGGTGGAACTTCTCGACAAAAAGGTATGTGGAGACTTGAACTTATCTATCACTCAAAAGTCTATCTATTTTATATCCTACTCTTTGATACAAAAGTCGTATGCTATATATATATATATACCAGATTATACACATTTGGTATTTCGATCCGAGTATACCTCGCCTGTCTATATCTCGAAATATATGTTGGTAATCTTTTCGCTTCGACCAAGTTTATCTTCACCTAGTGACGAAATTCATGATAAGTTTCAATCACTTTGAAAATTGCTTTGACGAAAAACGGTCTGTGAATAACGGCTGTATAACATCCTCTGAGAATGTTTCAATGATTGAAATAAGAGTTTAGATTACATAATCATGGATTCCTTGAACCGAAGTTTACGAACTTTGTTGATCAAAAGAACCGGAAGATGGCAAGTTTCCAAGTCGGCGAACTCAGTCCGCGAACTGCCGAAGTTCTCAAACCCGAGAATTTCTGCTGGAGTTGACAAACTACTTGCGTGAGCCAAGTCCACGAACCCGGTCCATGAACCAGCGAAGTTCTTATCCCGAGAATTTATGCTGGAGTTTGTAAATTCTGTCCGGTATCTTAAGTCCGCGAACCTAGTCTGCGAACTTTAGAAGTTCATATATCTAAAGATGATTTCTGAACTTAATCTTAAAATACTAAGGAATGCTTTTGTAAACCGTGGCTATTAAATTTCATAAACCGATTCATGTGAATCAAATCATCTTTGCTTCAATTGTGTCTTGTGCAGTTACATATGATTTCCTTGCAATTGAACAACTCTCTAACTAGTTCATTTGAACTAGTTATTGTGAAGAAGAACATGGTTGATATGAAATGCTCATATGGATAACCTTTTGGTTGACTATTGTTGAACCAACAATGTACACGTTTGGGTGCGGTTAACAAACCTATAAGCGTACAGTCATTTGTGTATAACAAGCTAAGTTTTCGATCTAACGGTTGAGAAATAGTAGCTTGAATCTAAATCAAGTTTTCTTCTAAAGATGAATAATTATTGCTTTGTAACTAAGGCAAAACCCTGAATTGGGAGACTATATAAGGGGACATCTAGCAACTCTGAAAACTAATCCCCACATCATTCGTGTGATACTAAGCGTGCTAGAGTCGATTCTCCTTTAACCTTTGGTTTTATTCTTCTAAAACCAGGTTAACGACTTAAAGACTTCATTGGAATTGTGAAGCCAGACCGATACTACTTTTATCGCAGTTTTGTGATATGATCTTGCATCTTCTATCATACGAGTACAATCAGATTGATTGGCTTGAGATCGTGAGAGTTTTCCGATAGGCAAGATATAAAAAGTAATCACAAACACCTTTGTCTCATTGTTTGTGATTCCGCAACATCTTGTTTCACTACTGTACGATTAAGATTTTTGTGAGGTGATTGATTAATCTAGGATGTTCTTCAGGAATATAAGACCGGATTATCAATTGGTTCATGTTCACCTTGATTATTATCAAAAGTCGGAACAAACTCTTTTAGGGTTTATCCGCGGGAGAAAGATTGATCCTTTGATAGACTTGTCTGTGTGAGACAGATTTGTTTATTGTTAAAGCCTGCGATTTTGGGTCGTAACAACTCTTAGTTAAGGGTGATATCATCTAAGGGAATCAAGTGCGCAGTATACTGCTGGGATCAGAGGCGTAGGGAGTACAACTGTACCTTGGATCAGTGGGAGACTGATTGGGGTTCAACTATAGTCATGTTCGAAGTTAGCTTGTAGTAGGCTAGTATCTGTAGCGGCTTAATACAATGTGTATTCAATCTAGACTAGGTCCCGGGGTTTTTCTGCATTTTCGGTTTCCTCGTTAACAAAATTCTGGTGTCTGTGTTATTTCTATTTTCGCATTATATTTGTTTATATGATTGAAATAATACAGGTTGTGCGTTTATATCATCAACTTGTTGAATCCAACCTTTGGTTGTTGATTATAGTTGATTGATCCTTGGACATTGGTCTTTGGTACCGTCCAAGTTATATCTCTTTGATAAAGACTCGCAGATTTCTATTTGCTTGAGTAAAGATCAAATCGAGAGATTGAGATATAAACTCTTTGATATACGTTTTATAGATTCAGTCTTAACTGATTCTCTTAAAAGTATATTGGAGTTCGTCCATACAGATTGCTAAGTGAAATGTTGGGTGGTGTTGTTAGACCCCCGCTTTTTCAATTGGTATCAGAGCAGGCAAACACGTTTAAGACCTCAAAATTATGTGTTTGTAGTGGTCTGACTATATGGACCATAAAGTATCAATTGACGCTTCACCAGGTGTTAAAAATAACCGTAGAAAAAGGTTTGATAAAATGGTTACTCTTCAAAAGGGGTTGGATGAACAAATCCGGATCAACTCTGGTCTTGCTGCAGAAATTGCAATTCTTAAGGATTTGATATCTGGTAATAATCCCTTGGTTAATCTCAGAAAATCCAGTTGTTCCTCTTTAAAGAATAGTCGTAAATCAGATAGTAATCAACGACCGTTTGATGAAAAACTGATGTGACTAGGAACCACTCAGGCAAACTTCAAAGTTGTGGCCCGTATTGTGGTTGTGATTCTTGCAATCGTTTTCAAGAAGTTTGTATGTCATTCCAAAAGAGTCTGAATATTGCATGTAATCTTTGTAAGAAAACTAAACAACATGTTGATACTCTGAAAGGACATACAAGACTATCAGGAAACTCTAAAAAGAAAAGTACTAATAGTATGGGAGCCTTTGCTCTAAGATTTACGTCTCCCTTTCAATGGTTTCTTGATAGTGGATGTAGTAGACATATGACAGGTGATCTCACATGGTTTGTCTCGTTTAGTGACTATGAAGGAGTTCCTGTAACATTTCGAGATGGGAGTTGTTTCTACTACATCAGCAAGAAGGGAACGATCAAACTGCCTGGTGTTCCAGAAATCCATGATGTAGTATACGTAAAAGGTATGACTGCTAATCTTCTTTTTATTAGTCCAATTTGTGACAAAGGCCATCGAGTTCTCTTCAATGCGAATGGATGTGACATTGTTGGCAAAACTGGGAAAGTAATTTTTCAAAGAACTCGTGGTAAAAACAACGATTATCTACTTTCAGTTTTGCAATCGTTGCAATTTGACTAAGGTGGAATCTACACATCTTTGGCATGAGCGCTTGGTCACATCAATTATCACCTTCTAACTAATATCATTGACAAAGAACTTGTTAGAGGGATTCCCAAAATTAATGCAAATATTGAAGGTGTATGTGGTGCCTGTCAAAAGGGTAAGCAAACGAAAGTTCACCACAAATCATCTCGAGATATTCTCACTAAAGCTCCACTTGATTTAATTCATATGGATCTCTTCGGACCAATTCAACAAGTCATTGTTGCTGGTAAGAAGTATGCTTTAGTTATGGTAGATGATTACACCAGATTCACTTGAGTTGCATTCTTATCTCATAAGAATGAAACTCTTGGTGAATTCAAGATTATTGTTAAAAGGATCCAGAACGAACAAGGTCGCAAACTAAAGAAGATTCGAAGTGATCGTGGTACTGAATTCAAAGACACCAAGGTATTTGAATTCTGTGACGAACTGGGGATCATTCAACAATACTCACCACCTATCACTCCTCAAGCTAATGGAGTTGCTGAAAGAAAGAATAAGAATATTCAGGAAACGGCCAGGGTTATGCTCCATAACAAAAACTTAGCTTTAAGGTTGTGGGGAAAAGCTGTTTTCACAGCATGATATTTGATCAACCGTGTGTATTTACGGTCTAAAACCCTTAACACTCCTTATGAGTTGTGGTATGGAAGGAAACCCAACCTATACTATCTCAGGCTGTGATCGCAGTCGTATGCGTCAAAAATAAATTACTTTCTCACAACTCAAAATAAATAATATAGCAAGGGTAAGAAAGGATCGTTCCCATAGAGAGGACTAGGTTGTCAATATGTTATGGTTTCCTATATAAAACAATGAGGATTTACTGATTTTTATATAAACTAAAAGTAAAATAAAAACAAACAAAACAATAAAGCACTCAAATCAAGGATGAGAAAATATTGGATAAAGGTTTCATCTTCATTAGCAAACAAGTTTTGAATGTGTGATTAGAATTCGTATTTAATCTCGTTATCATCAAAAGCCAAAGAATACCTTATTGCAAGAATACTCTGTAAATTTCCTAAGTCATCAACACACACATTAGAGCTGCGTATGTGAATTCTACCTAAAGAATAACCTAACGCCTCGCACTAATTAAGTTCAATTCCTAGGAGCATTAAGTTTAAGAAATAGGCTAATCAATGCAATTGTCAAACATTGCGCATGACAATTCGGACAAAGGTCAATTTCTACATATGATTACAAGAGTGTATCACTACAAACCGTTATCATATCATGCTACTCGTATTCAAGGTTATCGCTCGATGATGAACCCTAAATTACCTATAGATATGGATGTGAGTTCAATCAATTCTAGACTGAACCAAACAAACATTCAATCATATTGCAATACATCAATCATGCAATTATTATATGCAGTAGAAATCAAACGATAACATTGAGAGAAAACTATTTCATAAAAATCATAACTTGGTTGCAAAATCCAACTACATCTTCAACCAATAAAAATAAATCAACTACTTGGGTGTTTGGAAATCATCACAAAGAGTTTAGAAGAATCTATCATGTGAAACCCTAGAAAGCAAGTAGAAGTCTCCCTCATGGTGATATCTAGGTTTAGAGAAAGAGTTTTCTATTTATATGCTTCTCCCATTCCAAAAGGATACTCTTTTCAAAATTAGGTCTTCTTAAAACCCATCTCCAATTAGTCCACCAAGCCCATGTGTTAAAACATCTCTTCTGGAAATCCTGGGTCCAAAACTGGGTCGTCAGATTGCTGATGTCATCACCAGAATCCGGTCACCGGAAAATTGACTCTGGCCACCTGAATAATCAGAAACTGTCGCCAGGAATTTTATCCTTCCAGCACCTGAACTCTACTTCTCTGCGGTTCAAACATTCACAAAATACCATCGAAGCCAATTCCTTGTTCTTGCGAAAGCGTACCCAAAAGCGTAGCTCCAAACTCATATATTCCGCGGCCGAATCATGCATCCAACACATACCCCCTTCGCGATTCACTGAAATATTATGATCCCCACTTTCAGTTCAGAAATCCGATAACCAGAACTGGTACCACCAGCTCACCATTCTCACGGCGTTTCCGCACTGTTTATGCAACATCTCCACTGAGTCTTCCCTGCTCAAGTTATTCTCCCAGCTCAAACCACCTGCAATTCCTACCAGCTCTCAAACTCATGTAACTGCAACTCATTCTTGAACTCAACCAGTGAACCTTCAATTTCAGCTGTAAACAACAGCATCACACCCATCTTCCACATCATTGATTCCCTGCAGTTCTTGGAACAACTCAACACACACACAACATTTAATCATTCATACAGCCTTCTTAATTCATCAAAACTGAGTCTTCCCTGCATTTCATTTCAATTCAGAAAACTCCCTTGTTCTGCCATAAACAAATCCATCTCAAAGTCGACCATATGCAGCTTCATAGTCCACTCCTGCAACAGCTTAAGAACCCACTACTGAGTTCAATCATCTCTGCACCTTTAGTCTTGACACCCATTTCCAACTGCAATTACTCTCCATAGCACCACCTGCGACTCCATCTCAGTTCACTGCCACAACACCAAAACAATCACAAGCTCCATCTCTGCATTTTCAGTAACACGCACACATTCATTATCACCTGAAATACAGAATCATCACAACCCATTCCTGGGTACAATCTCAAAATCACTCTCAACCACATTTCTGCAACCACCAGATTCATTCCCTTTCTTCATTCAAAACCCATGAACGTCAGCACAAATCCAACTCAGAATCAGTCAATTTCTTCACTATCTTCTCAGATTCAGTTCTTCCATAAGCAGCAGAAACCAAACCTTCATCTTATCACCAGCAACAACCATTTCATAATATCATCCTCATCTTCTCAGCCATCACCAGTTTCAATTGCAGTAATAAATAATCCCAATTCAGCAGAAACGCATCTCATATTTCTTATGAAGCTCAATTCCTCTAATTTCTGACCTAGCCATAATAGCTTCAAATATCAGTTCAAGAGACTTCACCAAATTGCTTCACAAATCGACTCCACCTTGCTCTCAAATTCAAAATCATCTCAGGCCCATCCTTACACAACCTTAACAGACTTGAATTGCATCATATCTCGGCCATTAAACTTCAATTGAATCATGACAGCACATTTGATTTCTTCTCTTCATTAATCTTCCTCTTCCCGGTGCTAACAAAGACTCACAGCTCCATGATCTACTCAATACTTGTCTCACCTAATTCTCTCATATTTTTTTTGGCTGATCAAGATCCCCCATCTCTCTGAATTTGCAGCTGCCTCCATTTCTTTCTATCTCTGAAATTTAAGTGGGTTGTAATGAAACAGAAGAGAAACCCGATCTAGTTTTGGGGTTAATCAAGTAGAGACATCTAAAGGCACCCGTTAGCTGGATAGGAGCCACCTTAACTTTGGTCAGTCAATTCCAGATAACCAACGGTCGATTTGCTTTCGTGCTTAACTATCGGTTGCGGGAAACTGACAGTTCATTCTTCACCTTGTTGTTGCATAATCTTAGATGGATCCAAGTATCACTCGCCTGTGAATTGACCTTTTTGCGCTTTACGCCCCAAATGGACGTTTTCTCTTTCTTTTGCTCCAAATGACTCCATTGCACCTAATAAACTCAAAAGCAAACATAAGATACATAATCTACAAGAAAACTTGCTAAGAAAGCATAAACAATAGATAAATATCAAGGTTTTTTACAACACCTATCAGGGTGTTTGGAAGTAAGTGCTATATTCTGAAAGATCGAGAACAGAAAGGGAAATTCGACACCAAAAGTGATGAAGGTATCTTTCTTGGATATGCTTCTGATAGTCGTGGTTTTTGAGTGTTTAATCTCAGGACTCAAGTCATGATGTAATCTACTAATGTTATTATCGACGACATTAGTAACTTTCGTCAGGATAATCCTCCCGCTGAATTGCCTCCAACCGAGACAATTGAGAAAGTCAAAGAAATTCCAGAATCAGTTGAAGTTATCCCAAATGTTATTGATGCTGACATTTCTAGTGACGAGGAGAAGAGCACTGATCAAGGCATCCATGATGAACAAGAACGTGTCCCTCCACGACATCTCTGGGTTCAAAGGAATCATGATCCAAACAGTATTATTAGATGAAGATATTTTACAGCTAAAACTAGAGGACAACTTCAAAATATATGCAATTTTGGTTGTTATCTTTCGAGGAATATTGATGAATCTCTGAACGATCCCTTTTGGGTGAATGCTATGAATGAAGAGTTAAATCAATTTCAAAGGCAAGATGTGTGGGAACTTGTACCTTGTCCCTCAATATAAATATTGTTGGTACCAAATGGATATTCAAGAATAAGTCTGATGAATTTGGCATGATTGTCAGAAACAAAGCTAGACTTGTCGCTCAAGGATAATCACAGATTGAAGGGATTGAATTTGATGATACCTTTGCTCCTGTGGCACGCCTTGAGTCCATTATTCTCTTGTTAGATCATGCTTGTTTTGTTGAGGTTAAGATGTTTCAAATGGATATAAAATCCGCGTTCCTTAGCGGAATCTTAAAGGAAGAAGTCTATGTTGCTCAACCGAAGGGGTTTGAAAACCCTGATTTCCCAGATCATGTGCTAAAGCTCAAAAAAGGCATTGTATGGGTTGAAACAAGCACCTAGAGCCTGGTTTGAGAAACTTACCACTTCTCTCATTGGAAAAGGTTTTTCAAGAGGCGGAGCTGACAAAACGTTGTTTACCAAATGGAGTGGGAAAGATGTTGTTATTGCTCAAATCTATGTAGATGATATCATCTACGGATCAACTTCTGAATTTTTTTGCAAAGGACTTCCAAGTTTCTCTTGCTAAGGAATTTGAAATGAGCAATGTTGGTGAATTAAAATTCTTCTTTGGATTACAAATTCAACAACATAAGGATGGAATTTACTTATCCCAAGAAAAGTATGCTCGTGATCTTGTGACAAGGTTCGGCCTGGATAAGTGTTCTCCAAAATTAACACATATGCCCACTACTGGTAAACTACATAGAGATGAGAAAGGAGCAAAAGTGGATCAAAAGTTGTATCGATCTATTATTGGTAGCCTTTTGTATCTTACAGCTACTAGACCTGATATTTCTTTCAGTGTTGGTTGTTGTGCCAGGTTTCAGGTAAATCCAAAGGAATCTCATCTTGCAGTTGCAAAAAGGATCATTCGATATATTAACCACACTGTCGGGTATGGTTTATCCTACGCTTTTGATACTAACACTGATTTATCTGCTTATTCAGATGCTGATTAGGCAGGATGTGTCGAGGACAGAAAAAGTACATCGGGGGGATCTACTACGTAGGTAGGGTTGTTCATGTCGGTTTTGGTTCGGTTTCTATCCAAACCGAAACCGAAATCAATACTATTGGTTTCTAAAAATCTAAACCAAACCAATCCATTAACCATTGGTTCGGTTTCCAAATGGTTCCAGTTGGTTTCGGTTTGTCCCAGTGGTTTTTGGTTAACCAGTAATTATGTAAAACCAAAAAAAAAAAACATAAATTTACAGATATAAAAATCATAGTTGCCGATAGTACTGGTTTACACAAATTTACAGACAAAAAAAAATATATATCAAGAATAGTTAAAGCTTACTCCAATTCTAGAGAACAAAAGAAGATATATAATATATCTTAATTTAGTTATTGGCAAATAAAAAAGAAGGAAGACGGGAAGAAAAAAGTCGAGTAGCAACGGCTGTAGTTGGGGGTGGAGAAGGGAGGAGAAAGAGAAAGAGGGAGAGTATCATAATGAAATATTAGATTTAGGGTTTCTATTTATCCTCTAAATAAATGGGTAGAATCTAATACTTGTAAATCAACGGTAGAAATTAAGTTTAAAAATTAATCGGTTTTCCAATGGTTTTTGGTTCGGTTTTAGAGGTCAAACCAAACCAAAACCAACACTATCGGTTTTCCACTTTCTACACCGTAACCAATCCATTAGGAAATGGTTCGGTTTGGTTTCTTTTTAATTGGTCTGGTTTGGTCCGGTTCCAGCGGAAAACCGAAACCATGTTCAGCCCTATACGTAGGACTAAATCTTGTTGCTTGGAATAGCAAAAAAAAAATTCTCAATCCCTGTCTACATGTGAAGCAGAATATATTGTTGCTGGTTCATGTTGTACTCAACTCCTATGGATGAAACAAATGCTAGCTGATTATGGAGTTGATACTTGAATAATGAAGATCTTCTGTGATAACTCTAGCGCGATTCGAATCACTAAGAATCCCGTTGAGCACTCAAGAACAAAGAACATTGACATAAGGTACCATTTTATTCGTGATCTTTATGAAAATGGTATCATCAGTATGGAATTTTTGCCTTCCGAACAACAATTGGCTGATATTCTTACCAAATCATTAGACACTGCTACATTCAAACACTTGCGGCATTCTATTGGTGTTGTTTTGGTTCATTAAGTGTTTATATAACTCTTTCCCCTATGCCTATCTCTATCTTTTGGGCAATTGAGTTTGAAACTCCAGTAGGTTACTTCAGTTCAGTTCCTGTAGGGTTGTTTTCTGTCTTGTTAGTGTCATCTTTTGTGTGTGTCAAAATCCTTCTTTTCTCTTGAAATTAAGGTCGCTCGTTGTTGTTCCCTTGGGAATGACATCTTATGGGGGAAAGTTCTTTTGAACTTGTGCTTAATGGTCATATCTTGAGGGGTGTGCAGCTCTGGAATTTTAGAGGGGTTATCTTGTATCTTTAAACTCCTTGATGAATGTTGTTAGCTTCGGCTATATGATTGCATCTAAATAAGTTGATGTGTGTTCTTTCTTTTGGTCATGAAATGTCTCTTATGGAAATTTCATTATGATCCCGTTCTTGTACCTTTGCTAATTTTATTGACAAAAAGGGGGAGAATTAACATGTAGTTCACACTACAAATACATATGGTTTTCGAATTATTGTGTAAGGGGGAGTGGTTTCCATAATCGAGATGGAGTATTGACTAAGGGGGAGTGACGCATATCACCATAGTATTATTGTTGAAGTTGTGATACAATTGGAATTTGACACTGTGTAATAATACTATGTCACTGAATAACAATGATCGAGGACTATGTTTTCTCATTGTTATAGCTACGGATCTTCAACAACGGTGATGCTAAACTTATAACCTTTGGGATCATTGGAGTACTTGGAAATGGCGAAGATTTCGAGGAATGTTGAAGATTAGACTTATGAAATAGGAGCTACTAAAGTTATTATATTTTTTGTATTCCATACGTATTGATAGTTTTGTCAATAAAATTGACAAAGGGGGAGATTGTTAGAGCACTGCTCGGTCAAACTCGCATGCGTTGCTATCTCAAGCATGTTTTTCAATGTTAGTGATCAAAACTATAAGTCTTGATTTCTAGTCTCTTATATCTAAGCCTCGGACTAGGATAGTAAGTGTAGTTGAGCTCAAGGACTTCATGGCGATTCATCATACAAGCATAAGAACTACTCAAGGAACAGGTGGAACTTCTCGACAAAAAGATATGTGGAGACTTGAACTTATCTATCACTCAAAAGTCTGTATATTCTATCTCCTACTCTTTGAGACAAAAGTCGTATGCTATGTATATAGACTAGATTATACACATTTGGTATTTCGAGCCGAGTATACCTCGCCTATCTATATCTCGAAATATATGTTGGTAAGCTATTCGCTTCGATCAAGTTTATCTTCACCTAGTGACGAAAGTCATGATAATTTTTAATCACTTTGAAAATTGTTCTGACGAAAAATGGTTTGTGAATAACGGTTGTATAACGTCCTCTGAGAATGTTTCAATGATTGAAATGAGAGTTTAGATTACATAACCATGGATTCCTTGAACCGAAGTTTTCGAACTTTGTTGATCAAGAGAACCGGAAGATGGCAAGTTGCCAAGTCCGCGAACTCAGTCCGCGAACTGCCAAAGTTCTCAAACCCGAGAATTTCTGCTGAAGTTGACAAACTACTTGCGTGAGCCAAGTCCGCGAACCCAGTCCGCGAGCCGGCAAAGTTCTCATCCCGAGAATTTCTGCTGGAGTTTGTAAACTCTGTCTGGTATCTTAAGTCCGCGAACCTAGTCTGCGAACTTGAGAAGGTTATATATCTAAAGATGATTTCTGAATTTAATCTTAAAAGACTAAGGAATGCTTTTGTAAACCGTGGCTATAAAAGTTCATGAATCGATTCATGTGAATCAAATCATCTTTGCTTCAATTGTGTCTTGTGTAGTTACATAAGATTTCCTTTCAATTGAACAACTCTCTAACTAGTTCATTTGAGTCACTTGAACTAGTTATGGTGAAGAAGAACATGGTTGATATGAAATGCTCATATGTCTAACCTTTTGGTTGACTATTGTTGAACCAACAATGTATACGTTTGGGTGCGGTTAACAAACCTAGAAGCGTACAGTCGTTTGTGTATAACAAGCTAAGTTTTCGATCTAACGGTTGAGAAATATTAGCTTGAATCTAAATCAGGTTTTCATCTAATGGTGAATATTGATTGCTTTGTAACTAAGGCAAAACCCTGATTTGAGAGACTATATAAGGGGACATCTAGAAACTCTGCAAAACTAATCCCCACACCATTCGTATGATACTAGTTTGCGTGCTAGAGTCGGTTCTCTTTAACCTTTGATTTTCTTCTTCTAAAACCAGGTTAACGACTTAAAGACTTATTGGGATTGTGAAGCCAGACTGATACTACTTTTATCGTAGTTGTGTGATCTGATCTTGCATCTTCTATCATACGAGTAAAATCAGATTGATTGGCTTGAGATCGTGAGAGTTCTCCGATATGCAAGATATAAAAAGTAATCAAAAACATCTTCGTCTCATTGTTTGTGATTCCGCAACATCTTGTTTCGCTACCATACGATTAAGATTATTGTGAGGTGATTGATTAATCTAGGATGTTCTTCCGGAATATAAGACCGGATTATCAATTGGTTCATGTTCACCTTGATTATTATCAAAAGACGGAACAAACTCTTTTAGGGTTTATTTGTGGGAAACAGATTGATCCTTTGATAGACTTGTCTGTGTGAGACAGATTTGTTTATTGTTAAAGCCTGCGATTTTGGCTCGTAGCAACTCTTAGTTGTGGGTGAGATCAGCTAAGGGAATCAAGTGCGCAGTATCCTGCTGGGATCAGAGGCGTAGGGAGTACAACTGTACCTTGGATCAGTGGGAGACTGATTGGGGTTCAACTATAGTCCAGTCCGAAGTTAGCTTGTAGTAGGCTAGTGTATGTAGCGGCTTAATACAGTGTATATTCAATCTGGACTAGGTCCGAGGTTTTTTCTGCATTTGCAGTTTCCTCGTTCACAAAATTTCTGGTGTCTGTGTTATTTCATTTTCCGCATTATATTGTTTATCTTTATAATAGAAATAATACAGTTTTTGCGTTAATATCATCAACTTGTTTAATCCAACCTTTGGTTATTGATTATAGTTGATTGATCCTTGGACATTGGTCTTTGGTACCGTCCAAGTTATTTCTCTTTGATAAAGACTCGTAGATTTCTATTTGCTTGAGTAAAGATCAAATCGAGAGATTGAGATATAAACTCGTTGATATACTTTTAATTGATTGAGTCTTGTTGATTCTCTTAAAAGTATATTCGAGTTTTTCCATACAAATTGCTAAGCGAAATATTGGGTGGTGTTGTTAGACCCCTGCTTTTTCAAAAAGCTATACAGAAACATTTTCAATGGACAAAAACTCTAAATCTCCGTTCAGTGAATGGGATAAAGGCTTATTTCGAAACTCCATCTGCTTAGGTACATAGTGCACTTCAACAACCATTAATTCTTCGGGTGTGTAAATCAAAAGTTATGATTAAACAACGGAACATGTCATATTTTTGCTTTGATCCATTGACGGCTTCAAACGATTCACACTGGATAGGCATCAGAGGCCTTCCATTTAATTTGTGGGATTCATCAAACTTGGAATTGATTTGCTCATCTTGGGGTGTATTGAATGATATACATTCGGATACTTTGAACTTTACCAAGATAAATTGTTGCAAGGTTTAGGTTACTTGTGATATTAATCACATACCAGCAGTAGTCAAGTATGCTAATCTTGTGTTGTCTATCGAATGTATATCTGAATTATTCCCTAGCAGGAAGGTGCATTTTGACACACATCTTAGGGATGTTGCTTATTTTCAGAAATCAAATCATAGTGCATTGTAATGATCAGGATCATGGGGTTCCTGATGATCACACTAGGGTTAAACCTAGACTCATGTCAGCGGTGGTTATACCTGGAGAATATTACGCCGATGATATTGCACCCACCTGCACCCTATTGATCATGCTACGCATAAACAAGTTCAAATTCTCCAGAATAGTAGGAATACAAATTCGAATCAGTCTAATAGGGGCGCATACTCGGTTTGGGTGGAAAATACACTTTTCAACTTTGAGTCAGCTTCTAGATCATCTGTTTCTTCAGCTCAGTGATTTTCTATGAACTTGGGTATGGGTCATGCAGGATATTTTCGGGAGTGGTCTTAGACCCGAATTTAGTTCTTCGGCCTGGCCATGATTCATACCACTCAGCCAATGAGGGTCATTATATGGGCGAGATGGTGTTTGGACGCCCGTCGGGTTTAATCCCGTATAAGAGAGCTCCAATCAGGCCTGCAAATGACCCGAATGAACCTGGTACGTTGGATCATCCCTTGACTAATGCAGTTTCAGTGGGCTATGGGATGGTTATGGAGAAGGAAGGAAACTCGGGTACAGTTTTAAACCAGAAAGTCCATAAGCCACTAAACTCATCGTCGTTGGATATATCCTCGAGTTTTAAAACAAAATCTGATAAATCTTCATCTGCGCCATTGAATTTGGGTAATAATCTTTCTGCTTTAGCTCACAGCGAAACTTCAAGGTCAGCTGTGCAAACACAATCTCAGTCTTCTTCGAAATCTCAAGAGGAGGAGATAAATGAAAAAATCAATTTCCATATTGCTTTTAACAAGAAATTGGGTATTGGTTGTGAAACGGTTGTTTCAAGAGAAATATGCAGAGACATGATTATCAGGTTACGAGAGTCTGAAAAGCTGCAACGCAGTGAATCTAACCAATTCGATGGGCTGGAAAATTTTGATGAAGATTCTGAAGTTGGTAATTGGTCAGAGGAAGAATCAAGAGGTACGTTCAGTATTTGTAATGAATCCCCAATTAATATTGATCGTATTATTTCAATTTCAACGGATGATACTTCTAGGGTTCATAAGGTTATTAATGGATCATAAAATTATCTCGTGGAATATTAAGGGGTTGGGTGATGATTTGAAGATTACTGCAGTCTGTAATGCAACTCGAAGAAATCATGCCACAATTGTAACAATACAAGAAACTAAGAAGGAACGGATAGATGATAATTTGGTCAGGAATTTGTGGGGAAATAATGGATGTGATTATGTGTACTTGCCATCAGAAGGGCGTTCTGGAGGGGTGTTAATGATGTGGAACAGATCAATTTTGGCAATGGAGGATAATCTTATTGGAGCTTTTTCTGTATCTATTAAATTTAGAAATTTTATAGACAACTTCAATTGGATCTTCACTGCAGTTTATGGAGTAACTGATCCTGCGGATTATGATCAGTTCTGGCAAGAAGTTGATGATATTCGTTTGCTGTTGACGGATCCTTGGTTAATTGGTGGAGATTGGAATGCAGTATTGTATACTACAGAAAGAAACAATTCTGCTGGATGTACTAGGAGCATAAGGTGTTTCAGAAAATTTGTAAATAATCACAATCTCATTGACATTCCTATGTCAGGTGGTTGTTATACTTGGACAAACTCACAAAATCCTCCTATTCTGGTTAGGCTTGACAGATTTGTCTTCATTGAGGATTGGGATAAAAAATGCATATCACTGGTGCAATACAGATTAAGAAGGCCAATATCTGATCATGCTCCAATTCTTTTGGATTGTAATGCAGGTAACACTTTTAAGCCTTCATTCAGATTCGAAAATTATTACCTGAATCATCCAGCCTTTTCTGAAAACATGAGAGTGTGGTGTAATAACTAAACCTTCTTTGGAAGTCCAAGTTTTATTCTAGCTAAAACTACAGGCGCTAAAAAAATTCATTAAGAAGTGGGGTAGGGAAACTTTTGGCTCGTTGCAGATTGAAGTAGATAATTTGGAAAAGTTTATTTATGTTTATTGAGGATTGGGATAAATTCTTTGAATGAAGACGATTATGCAGCTAGAGAGGCTACAAGAGTGCAGCACAAAAAAACTTCTTTAAACCTTGCAAGAAAGTGACATGCAAGGGTAAAGGGTCCATAGTGGCTTGCAGATGGTGAAAAAAATTCTAAGTTTTTCTATACAAATGCATCTTACAATCAAAAAGTGAATTCAATAAATAGTCTCTTAATCAATGCTGTCAGCAGTCATGATAAAAGCTTATCAATGAAGAAGCAAAGAATTTTTATGAGAATGTTTTCGCTGAAAGTGTGAGTTCAAGACCTACTTTTGATAATCTGGTTCTTTCTTCAATTAGTGTTCATAACAGCATCATGTTGGAGAAATCATTTGAAGAAGAGGGGGTAAGAATGGTGATTTGGGGTTTTGGTTCCAATAAGTCTCAGGTCCAGATGGCTACACTATGGATCTTTTCAAAGCAGTGTGGGAGATAATTAAAGGTGATTTAATGGCTGTAATGAAGGAATTTGAAATAACTGGAAGATTGGATTGGAGATTGAATTGTACGAAAACTGTTCTTATACCAAAATGTGATGGGGCAACAAGTATGCACAATTTCAGGCCGATAAGCCTCATTGGTGGCATTTACAAAATAATCTCCAAGACTCTTACTGAAAGATTAAAGGTAGTGATGCCTTCCTTAATATCTGAATTTCAAGGGGCGTTTGTGGACAACATGCAGATTACTGACGACATTCTTATTGCGTTGGAGTTGATTGATGCTAGAGAAAAAACAAATGTGTTTGGATTGGTAGTGAAGGTGAATCTGGAGAAAGCGTTCGACAACATCAGTTGGTCCTGTCTAGATTATACTGTATCAAGGTTCGGTTTTGGTATGGTTTGGCGTAACTTGGTTAAATGGTGTTTGTCTACGGCAAGATTCTCTATGACTATAAATGGCTCTGCTTCGGCAATGTTCAGAAGTGGTAAGGGTATAAAACAAGGGGACCCTATTTCTCATTTCCTTTTTATCATGATCGTTGAAGTTTTGTCTGTCATGATTAAGAAGGCTGCAGACATGGACCTGATTGTTGGGTTTAAACCATCTGAAAATGCTTTCTCTATCACTCATATTCAGTTTGCGGATGATTTGATAGTGTTTCTAGATGGTGATGTGGAGCAGATACAGAATTTGAAGAACATCTTGTTGGCTTTTGAACTGATTTCCGGACTGAAGGTAAATTTTAAGAAGAGTGTTGTTGCTGCAGTAGGAAATGTTTTGAATACAGCTGAATGTGCATTATTATTTGGTTGTCCTATGATTTCTTTTCCTATGAAGTATCTAGGTATTCCGCTTGGTAATAAATCAAAAGCAGTTGGAGTTTGGGATACCATTTTGCAGAAATTTCAAAAGAAGTTGAGCATTTGGCAAAGAAGATATTATCCAAGGGAGGTAGGCTGATGTTAATTAAGTATGTTTTATCTAGTTTACCTGTTTATTATCTATCCTTGTTTCAATTACTTGCTTCTGTACAAAAACAGATGGAAAAAATTATGAGGTAGTTTTTATGGGGTACTTCTAACAATAAGGCAAAGAAGGGATGGGTTGGATGGGGTAAACTTTCATTTTCTAAAGAAAGAGGGGGGGGTTAAGAAGCTGAGGTGGATGAATAAAGCATTACATGCAAAGTGGATATGGAGTTACAGGAATGAAGAAAAGGCTTTATGGCGAAAAGTGGTAAATCATAAATTTGAAGGCAATCCTAAATCATTATTTCCTTCAACTTCCAGCAAGCCAGTGGGGAAAAGCTTATGGGCAGGTATCTTAAAAAGTAATTCACTTGTGGTTCGAAATTTTGTCATTAAGGTTAATAATGGAGGCAAGGTATTATTTTGGAGGGACAACTGGTTAAATGGGCAAGCACCTATGACTTTGTTTCCTACTTTATTCAAATTTAGTAGGAATAAGGAAGCAACTATTCAGGAAATGTTGATGATGTCCAGTGATAATAGCTGGAATTTTGCCTTTAATAGAATGCTTAATGATCAGGAAATTGAAGATGTAGCACATCTCTTGAATCTGATTCCGGCAATTAACAGTAACAGTGGCAGTGACCAAAGGATTTGGCAGCCATATAAAGGTTTCTCTGTAGCTTCGTGTTATAAGACTTTAGAGGAAGATGGTTTACTTGTTTCCCCATATAAGTGCATATGAAATCCCAGGATCCCACAGAAAGTCATATTTTTTGTTTGGACCCTTTGTTATGAGGTGGCACCTACGTTAGACTCATACAAGAACACTATTATGGTCAATGGATGTTTGCTGTGCAAGAAGGACGCGGAATCAAATCCCCACGTTTTCCTACACTGTGAAACTACAAGGTTAGTTTGGCATTATTTTCTAAGCTTTTATAATCTAAGTTGGGTTTTCCAAGCTTCGGTTAGGAACACGATCTGGGAATGGAGGAAACAGAAGAAAAATTGCTCTCACCCTATAAGGAAGAGAATTTGGGATATTTACCCTTTCGCTATGTGGTGGCTATTTGGATAGAGAGGAATGCATGGTTGTTTAATGGGCAATCCAAAAACCTGGACTCTATAATTGACAGTGTAAAGGTTTATGTATATAATTAGTGTGTGGGCACAGATATTTTTCAGGGTTTCTCTTTGGATACTGGTTTGAATAAGTGGGATGCAGTCATGCTCTAGTTATAGATCTTTCTTTTACTTTTCGAAAGTTATACTATAGCTGAGTTTTCTTTTGTTTCTTTTAATCATTTTACACTGTCTTGGGGGTGAATTGATTTTTTTCTAATATATTGCCCCTTTTGAGTAAAAAAAAAACAAAATCTTTTTGTTCAAAAGAAATACCTGGTAATGCACATATGGAAAAAAAAAATCAACCGATTCAATCTAACTTAGCTTCGTGCATGACAACGTGTTTTAGTAGAATAATAGGGAAAGGTAAAGAGGCAGAGAGTTTATATTCATAACAGTAATAGGGTTAGATGAATACAATAACATATATATATATATATATATACATAGAACGACAAACCCTACTTGGGCCGCACATCTATGGGCCATACGCCCTACAACATAATATATATTCTTAAAACAATATCAAAGTTTCTTCTTTCATGTATTAATTTTAAAATTTAAGGTTATTTATAGATTTTTTTTACTCAACTAAATATTTAAGGATACTGCTTAAAAAAAAACTACCCTAGACAAACCGAAAATATAGGCTTACCAATTTCTTCAGAAATTCAGAGATATTTTTACCCATATAATTATTTAAAAATATAACGTTATTAAAACTATGTTGGATTATATGAAAATCGAGTATCTTTTCAAAGTTTAAGAATAAAATTAATTTGGATGGAATATAATAATATCAAGAAAATATATTTTTAAATTTTTATCCAAAGTTTGTTCTTTTCAGTATTAATTCTTAAATTTCAGGTAATTCAAAGATTTTCTTACCCTACCAAATATTTAAGCAAACTGTTTAAAAAAGGATAAATTACCCAAGACAAACCAAAAATACAGGCTTACTAATTTCTTCAGAATATTTAGAGATTTTTTTACCCATATAATTATTTGAAAATATAAATAAAATTGGGTTAGATTAACATAGTATTTTAGATATTTTTGGACAAAACTAAAATCAACGCACAGTATAGCACCGAATTAATATAGTATATTTTTTTATTTTTTGAATTTTTATCATTAATATTCAAAATTAATATAGTAATGATTAAATTTTGTTACCTTACAAACGTGTAAATATGATTTTTTTTATCTTATAAATATGTTTTCTGGAATTTTTGGATTTTAATCATAAATGTCTGAAATCAATATAGTAGTTTTATCATAAATACATGTAACTAATTCGTGCTACGGTTACTAATTCGTTTAGGAGGTAAATATTAAAAAACTTAGGGGGAAAATACTGAAAAACACCTTTTTAAAGGGAACTGAAACTACGTTAGTTCTTTCAGTATATCATAAGTTAGTTCTTTCAGTATATGGGAGTCTCTGTTTTGAAGGCATGTCATAAGTTAGTTCATTCAATATATCATTTATCTTCAAAATAAAATAAAAAATTACTACCTCAGCAATTTTTAGTTGTTTCACCGGATAAACAACCTCGTTTGATTGGGGGCCAAACATTTTAATTGGGGGCCATGAAATTTTATTTGCCCCCAAATTTTTCAGGGGTGTATCAATCCGAATATGAAAATACGATTTTACCCTTTATTAAACCTAAATCTTAAAAACCAGTTATCACTAATTAAGGCCCCCAATTTATACCCTAAACTAAAAGAGAAATCAGTTTCATTTCTCTTCTTCATCTTCCTCCCCTCCTCTTCATTTTCTCCACCACTACCATTAACGACTCTCCCCGAAGAAAAAAAATTTCTTCAACCGATTCACCGCGTAATCGTCGATGATAAAACTTTAATCGATGATTAACTTCTTCTACAAACATGGATCGTACAAATCAGACCGCTAGAGAAGCTATTCAAATCTCAAATCTCGTAGATACGGTAAAAGCAAAGGTTTACATGAGAAGAACTCTTGAAGCCAAAAAATCGAAACCCAAGAAAGGAATGGTTCCAATTAGAAGGTATGTGAACATAAACCCACCTTCTATTCGATGTTTTGGTTGTGTTCTGATTGTGTAATCGAGTTTGTTAATTGAAAATTAGAAGTTACAGTGTGTGGGTCGTTAGTATCGAGAAACAATACCCTAACGACTCTTTCGTTGCATGTTGGTTTTATGAAAAATCGTTAACGTGTTAGGTTGAATATGACGACCCTTTTTCTGCTACTTCGACATTTTGTGCCCTATAATAGAGTGATTACCGTATTAGGTTAAAGATGACGACTTTTGTGTTACGACCGTTACTTATTGCTTAACGACTCTAGATTAAAAGTGAACAACCTTCTGTTCCAAAAAATGATAGTGTCGTCATCTTAGGTCCCATAGAGTCGTCATTTAGCTATATTCCCTAGAGTTGTCACCATATTATAGGATCGTCATTGCCATTTTGACGACCCATTTTTACACTATCACGACTTAAGGACCAAAATCTCTATGTCCAATTTTTTTAAAGAGTCGTTACAATGTATATTTGAGTCGTCACATTGTAAAGAAGGGTTGTTAGTTTTGTAGACCATTCCAATGACGACCCTTTAACCGATTCCATAAGGTTGATGTCTTATTCACTTTTTTTTTTTTCGTGTTTGGAATATAGTGGCAAGAAAACCAAAGACAAGGTTCCAATAATGATAACTCCTCCTTCCAAAGCTTCCCTCCACGATAAATACTTACTTGTCGGTCCATTACGCGGAAAAAGGCCGAGTGAGGTATCATTTTCTAGAACCGAACCAAGAGACAAAGGTAACGAGTTGTCTGATTCGTCAGAATCAGACTCTCCAGTTATTTCCGCTAACAGTAGTGGTGAAGAAGATGAGATACAAGAAGATGAGATACAAGAAAAAGAGATACAATAAAATGAAATACAAGAAGAAGAAGAAGAAGAAGAATAAGAAGAAGAAGAGGAAGAAGAGAGTGATAAGGATGATGAAAAAAATGGTAGTGGTGATGATTCTGATGATGGTAATGGTGGTGATGAGGAGGAGGAAGGGGATTAAGGTAATAATGGTGGTGATGAGGAGGAGGAATAGGATGATGCTGGTGATAAGGATGAAGGTAATGATGCTGGTGATAAAGAGGATGAAGAGGATGAAGGTAATGATGTTGGTGATAAGGAGGATGAAGAGGATGATTGTAAAAAAGATGTAGAAGTTGAGGAAGAGAATGCAAAGCCGAAGCCGGTAAAGAGGGTTAAGAAGGATGGAGAACCTAGCGCGAGACACGTTCCCGCTACTCATTTGATGTTGTCTCCTCTTCGAGGTGGTAAACTTAGAGGAGAACCTAGAGATGGCAGCAAAGTTCAATTTGGATATCTTGGATCGTGGGATCATACCATCTATGAGACAATCGTAAGAATCCCAAATTTGTTTGCTATTTGATTAGTTGATGTTAACTTTCTAATTTTTTTTTTAATATTTATTTGTTTATGTTTTGTAGGATCATAAGAATGCCGCACGTATTTTCAGACACCAATCTTCTTTTAAGAAAATGGAGTTGCGGCCGCTAGAAGGTGAATGTGCAAGAGTTAGAGACTATGTTGAAAACTCCGATTTGTACTGTGCGGTTGTGAACTCTGTGATTGCGTATGACAAAGTCGCAGTATCTAGTTTCTGTGAAAGGTATTACGCTGAAGTCGACACATTCCAACTTCCTTTTGGCGAGATGGCATTAACTCCTGATGATGCGGAACAAATATTAGGGATGCAGGTCGAAGGTAAATCAACTAATGAGAAGTTCAAGAAAAGGCCTAGTTGGGATGATATCTATGGGTGGACCAAGAACTTGTTTGGTTGGTATAAAACCACCACTGATAGGCTTTTTGTGCCGGGACCCAAATACTTGAAGAAAGAGTTCAAAATTGTAAGATTAGGGAGATGTTTTCTGGGACACAACAAAAGGAAGAAAAAGAGGGTATCTCTGATATGGAATGTCTTTATGCAGCGATGGCGTATTTGTTGCACGTCCTTGCGTCGGTTATATTTCCTGATAGCAAAGGTAACAAGGTCAGCGCCAACCTTCTTCAGCTTTTGGGTCCCTTGGAAGAAGTGAACAAGTACTCTTGGGGGACTGCCATAATTTCACATCTGAATGGTCATCTTTCTCAGGCATCTCGCGAACGAACTTCTCAAATTAATGGGAATTTGGCTCTAATCCAGCTTTCTCAGTCACCCATCACTTTCAAACACTAAAAATGGCTCCTACTCCGTTCAATACTTTAGAAGATGTTGATATTGTTAGAGCACACACCACTCTCATAAAGCACTCCGTTGAGGAAGCGCAATGGGTGACCAGTAACGAAGACCCAACAAGAGGGCTTTACCTTGGGTATGATCAAACCACCAATGCTTGGTGGAAACGTGTATTTAAGGTTTTTAAAGCACTAAATGGAAATCGTTATAGGAGGACACTCCTGAAGATAAGGGAAAGGTACGCTTATTTATACAATGAATGCGTATTGCTGAGAAACGAATTGAAAGCTCGTAAGGACGCTATGCCAAATGAAGACCACATGAGTAGAGTAAGTTTGTGAATCAATAGATCGTTCATCAAAAATTATTTATTTGGTTATAATTATTCAACGACACTAACTTATTAAAATAATTGTTTTTTCAGTGTTCTTTGGGTCGGACCCAATACGAATTAAGGTATGGTCATGAGTTTTTGCACGAGGACTGCTACACTCTCTTGGAGGAAGTTGAATGGCAATTCTCCCAATATAATTAATCTCGTATAGATTAGATTTTTTAGCGCAATGTATTGAACAATTTTATGTGTTTTCCTTCTATTTTATTTCATAGTAGATATATGCTTTTTTTCAATTCAATAAAACTAGTTCAACTATCTTTTCAGTAAATATTCCAAACAAGGGCCATCATGGTTTATACATAAACAAATGACAACTGTAAAGTTATTTGAAATTCTTTGGCTAGAGTCGTCATTTTTGGACAAACTAATATTAACGACTCTAGATGTCACTAAACACAAAGACTTTTTTCAACTAGAGTCGTCAGCAATTAATATACATTAAAAACGACTCTTGTCAGCTGCAAGAGTCGTCACGGTGTAAATATATCCTGTGACGACCCATGTAGCAGTTAGTGCGAATTTTGAATTCACTCAATGTGGCTGAGTCGGGCAACAGTTAAAAGTTTTAAAAAATGACTGTTGGGACATTAATCTCTATAGATAGAGACCCATATCTCACCCCTTCTTCACCAAAACCATAATTCCCAACCTTCACATTCATTCTCATCCAAGAGAAAAAAACAAAAGGAAACACCATGACTACTCCCTACACTTCCGAAGAGAATTGCGCCATTGTGAGATCTTGGAAAACAGTCACAAACCACTTTGAAAGTCAAGGAAAAGACATTGATGATAAATCGGATGCTTAATGGAACCGTGTATTCATCGTTTTTGTGGCGTTATACGGTAATTGTAACTCAGGGTCTTTGAAACTCGCCAAGGACCGGTTCGAGGAGATATTCAACGAATGTCAATCTTTCAAAAGAGAAATGAAGGCCGTAAGGAAAGCCTTACCCGATATGTTGAGTGTTATAAGAGTAAGTATTTTAACAAGAGGTCAAACTTATCGATAGCTTTCAACAATACTAACTAAGTTTTTGATTTGCGTTTTTAGTTGGGGAAGGCGTATGCCCGATACGAGGTGCTTCGTGGGAAAAAATTCGAGTTTGGCGATTGCTACTTTATCTTGGAAGGAACCATGTATAACTACGCCATTTATGATTAAGTGTATAAGTGCACCGTTATTATCTATTGTATTTCATTTTCTTCAATGTATCGCTATGAAAGATGTATGCCTTTTACGATTCAATGAAATGATTCTATGAAATCAAAAATTATGATAATCCATTGCAAGGGTCGTTAGTATATTAACTAAGACAACAAACGACTCTACATAAAATTTGAAATGGCTGGATAGGGTCGTCATTGTCTATGAATACATACATGACGACTCTAAGTGTTTTAGTTACTGAGAGTTTTAGTTTTAGAGTTGTTTGTCTGTAAACAAAAAAAAAGACCCTTTGTGACCTAGCGAAAAAAGTCGTCAGTGTGTAACACACCACCCTAACAATTTTTCATAACCTGGAAAAGTTGCAGATTTAAGTCGTCATTGGTAGTGTCAGTTCACTGACGACCTTAAAGAGTTGTTAGTTTATACAACACTCGACTATAACGACCCTCAATTTGAGTAGTTTCATAGTGATCATGAATCGACCACTTGGAGCACCATTCAGACAATTTGAAGAGTATAGGAAGTTTACCTGATTGTTTTGAGCTCCGGGTTATTCATTTCGAGGATCGGTTCCTTCATTTTGAGCAATGGGTTCTTCATTTGCACCATTGTTCATGGCTTCCTCTATTAACATCTCTTCATCAAACATTCAATCCATGCGATTAGTTGAGACAATATTACCATCAACACAATCATGGTTGTTATTTGAAGCTTCACCAACCTCATTCCCTCCACTTGAATCACTCATTTCTAAAAATCCTAGTTTTTCCTCTCAAAACTCCTCTTCTTCTCAACACATAAAAACCCAAAACTAAAATTTTCCCAAATTTTTATCCCAAAATTAGATTTTTAATCTAAACACATTTACCACACTAATCAACTTAACTAATTCTTAATACTAATCACACAGGGGCATTTTAGCCATTTAGAAAATATTTATTTAAGGGGTGACCCAAATTAGGATTGGGTGACCTTTTTTGTCCTCTAATGCAAGGCCCCCGATTAAAATATTTGGCCCTCAATTAAGCCAGGATAAAAAATTAAGGGTTATGGTACTCCATGAGAGAGGTGTGTATAGAGAGGTTTTCTAAAGGCAACCCACTATTCTAACCCACCATCCAACCCACCGCATACGTGGCATAATTTTTTTACTTTTCATTTTTTTCTCTTTCTTGTTGACGTGTTCATATATTTCGTTTTTATTTTGGCTAAATTTTGGTAAAACACCGAAATCAGATCTTAAAAATTCTCACTACCATTATGGCGCCAAAGAAGAAATCTACAGAAGAACTTGAAACCATCGAAGAAAAATACGAATTACCGTTGAAGAAGAACAAAAATACCACTAGGTAATCCATATGCAAACCCTTAGTACAGATCAAACACATTTTGTTAATCATGCATCATGATTTTTTTACTAGGGTTTATAAATTTCTTATTTGATTAAGAAAATGTGATAAACTCCTTATTTAATTTAAACCTAATGAAATTACGTTTCAACTTGTTAATCACGAATCTTTTGCTTGAGAATAATCAAGCATCGTTTTGTTCATAAATCTAACCCATGTGTTATTTTATATGTAGCCATGGGTGAATCTCAATCGACTAGTGAGGAACTTGATCAACAGCGTAATACTGCATTGGGTGTTGACAATGACCAAGGTGGTCAGACTGTCTTGCCAAAAGTTGGTATGAAATTTAACATTGCTTATGACTTATTTGAGTTCTACCGTAGTTACGCATTCAAGACAGGATTTTCTTGTAAGAAACGAACATGCAAGAGGGATCAACATGGAGTATTAAAATTTGTAACTTATTCCTGTACGAAAGAGGGGAAGAATCATTCAGTGTCGGACTCTCCGTTAAATCTTCCCCCAACACAAAGAACTAATTGCAAAGCAACAATTTCAGCGAGATTATGTGAACATGAAAAATGGATGATAAGTGTTGTTGCTCTTGAACATAACCATTTAAATAGTCCATCGAAATCTCGACATTTAAGAGGCCACAAAAGGATCGACACAGCTACAAAGAATAAAGTTTTGGTGAACGACAAAGCAGGAATCAGGATGTGTAAGACCTATGGTGCATTAGCGGTTGAAGGTGGTGGATATGAAAGCCTCCCCTATGATGAAAAACACTGAGGAATATGGTTGCTAGAGAAAAAAAATTAGAACTTGGCGAAGGAGATGCTACGACACTTCTGGATCACTTTATATACATGCAAAACAGGGACGCAAATTTCTTCTACAAAATGGACATTGACGAAACGGGCGGTTGAAGAATGTGTTTTGGGATGATAACAGATGTAGAGAAGCCTACAAAGAATTTAGTGAAGTTGTCACCTTTGACACAACATACTTGACAAACAAGTATGCAATGCCTTTTGCTCCATTTGTCGGGGTTAATCATCATGGGAAGTCAATTTTATTTGGTTGTGGCTTGCTTTCTAATGAGGAAAAGGAAACTTTTTCTTGGTTATTCAGATCATGGCTTGATTGTATGAATGGAATCGCTCCACGAGGTATAATTACAGACCAATGTAGTGTGCGATGAAATGGGCAGTTGAGATAGTTTTCAAGGATACCAAACATCGTTAGTGTTTATTGCACATCAGGAAAAAAATACC
The DNA here is from genome assembly GCF_003573695.1 of Papaver somniferum. NCBI lineage: Eukaryota > Viridiplantae > Streptophyta > Magnoliopsida > Ranunculales > Papaveraceae > Papaver > Papaver somniferum. The sequence goes on along the minus strand of NW_020621936.1, from coordinate 8,830,225 downwards.
TGAAAAGTTAAGGAGGTATGAAAATTACTTAAGGATTAAATGTAGGTTGAAAAATGTTGTTTATGATACACAATGTCCAGCTGAATTTGAAAAACATTGGAGTGACATGTTGCAAAAGTATGAGAGCTTGAAACATAATAAATGGTTGAATAAATTATACGAGGAGAAACATGGATGGTTGAATAATGATCATTTTGTGCGGACTTTATTGTCGCCTCTATCTCAGGCCTCAGGGAACATCATCTCCATCAGAAAAAATCTAATTTGTTGACTTGTAATTCCACCCAAAAGAGCGAAAGCTTTAAAACCGCGTTTAGGGTATTGATGAAAAATGCAAAAAACTCATAAGGATCTCAAACTTGATATAGCAAAATAAAACTAAGTTCATAATCCAAACTACGGTAAAGAATCACAATCAATAGAATAAATTTGCTTGTTTCACTAAAAATCCCAAGCAAAAATAAACTAACTGCATTTGAATATCTGTATCGACTAAAAATCCCAAGCAAAATGTACAATCAAATTACTTACTGAATCTGAAATAGTATTACTTACATGTTGTTGTTTTTTTTGTGTCTGCACCCACAAGATATAATTGAAATTGTCGATGCCAATCTTTTTGTAGAAAAGTGAAGATCGAAATTGTTAACACTGGAGGTGTTCAGAAACAATCTGTATGTTAGATCCAAAAATAAAATTAAACAAAAATGTTTGCAAGATACAACATCGTCATAACTGGCCTTCATTTCATCTGTCAGAAATACAAGTCAATTTTTTTCACACAATTTGGATTATATGTTCATTTGAGTGTTTCTAGGCCTTCGCAAGTGGATGGTAGACCCCTTGAAATTTTGATAGTCAGTTCTAAATACTTGAACTACCAAAAATCCATACAAGACTAATTCCCATTCCATCCCTGATGAAAATGAATGCGGTCTCGGACAATTATTTCACGGTTATATATATACAAATGAAATTAGTTTCCGTTGTCGTATGACAATCTTCACAGATACTTTAAAATGCATATGTGTTACAATGGTAGTAAAGGATAGTGAAATAATAGTGTCTTACATCAGTATGTAAAAATAGCACAGGCTAAAGAGTTTTAATCACCCTCTGGTCCATCACTCTCTCTACTAAAATCAAACACCACCACTTTCACCTCCAATATGTTTACTGTACTCAAGCACTAAAATAGGCTTTTGGGTTCTAATATAACTTGGATATCAGTGGCATAGTTAAACTAAGGATTTGAATTCATTCGAAGCATATTAATTGTAGCATAGGTCAATTTGCTCTCTTTATGGCACAAAAGTTTGAACAAGTTATGCTTTCCACTAATTAGAATTCCAACTCAAATTAGCAGGCTACTGTGAAACCTAATTTATTAGAATTCATTGCACAATTTCATGGTACTGTAGTTGTTTCTCACATAAAAGACTCCAATTCACTTAATGTATTAAATGAACAGGGAACTTACAGAGAGTGCAATTCGTTTCGTTCACCGATTCCAACAGCTCATTCCATTCAATTTTCAAAATCCTAAACAATATAATCTTTTATCAAATTCAATGGTAAGAAACTTTATCAATTAAGAAATAGTAAATTCACGAATTTTAAAATTAAAAATTTTACTCTTGAACTTAGATGCAACACTTATCTGTTTAAGACTAATTACCTTGGTTTCATGGATCTGATAATTGAAATTTTGGGTGATAAATGGAAGATTTTTTGTCTTGATCTTCTTTATCAGCATGCAATTGGAAGAACAAGGGGAGAAATTCTGGCTTCTGATTTCTTCCATCTATTCAATCAAAAATCGAACTCATTATAACAGAGGAGTATCTGGTGTTGGTAGCAAAGAGGGAGTAAAAGACAAACACGTCAACAAGAAAGAGAAAAAAATGAAAAGTACAAATGGCATGCCACGTATGTGGTCGGATGGTGGGTTGAAATTGTGGGTTGAATAGAATTATTGTCTAAAGTTTGTTCTTTTCAGTATTAATTCTTAAATTTAAGGTAATTCAAAGATTTTCTTACCCTACCAAATATTTAAGCAAACTGTTTAAAAAAGGATAAATTACCCAAGACAAACCAAAAATATAGGCTTACTAAAAAAAAATATACATATATATATATATAGGCTTACTAATTTCTTCAGAATATTTAGAGATTTTTTTACCATATAATCATTTGAAAATATAAATAAAATTGGGTTAGATTAATATAGTATTTTAGATACTTTTGGACAAAACTAAAATCAACGCACAATATAACACCGAATTAATATAGTATATGTTTTTGTTTTTTGAATTTTTATCATTAATATTCAAACTTAGGAGTATAGTAATGTTTAAATTCTTTTACTTTACAAACATGTAAATATGATTTTTCACCTCATGAATATGTTTTCTGGAATTTTTAAATTTGAATGATAAATGTTCGAAATCAATATAGTAGTTTTTTTTTATCATAAATATGTGTAACTAATTCGTGCTACGGTTACTAATTCGTTTAGGGATAAATACTAAAAAACTTAAGGGGGAAATAATAAAAAACACCTTTTTTTAAGGGGACTGAAACTATTTTATAGTTTCTTTCAGTATATCATAAGTTAGTTCTTTCAATATATCATTTATCTTCAAAATTGTTATGTAATTTTGACTCATGTGTGGCCCACCATAACGTGAATAATTCTGAAGACTCATCCACCTCCTTTGAATGTGTCCAGAACAATCCAGTGAGCACTGGATAAACTTCACGGTTAAGAAATACCGACTCTATTAGGATAAGTCTCAAAATGTAAACAAAATGTATCTTACCAACCCTCCTTTCCTGGTTATAAATAGCCGTATTTTTTTTTGAAGCATATAAATAGCCGTATATTCTCTTCATTTGGATGTAAATGAACTTAAGAAGTAAGAAGAAAGGGGTCGTTAGTTTGACTTTGTCAAAGTGCGATTTTTTCATCGTTCTTGATGGTTTTCCTCCCCTTCATGGGTGTTTGATTTTTTCTATCACATTTCTGTGAGAGTGTTTCCTTCTTCTAAAGGTTGCTTTTACAAGCAGTCTTCGTTTAATTTTAGTAGTTGATAGTTTGAGCTCTCCCTGCTTGGGGGTTTTTGGTTTCAGAGATTAGGTTGTTGGTTGCTCTGGAGCTGTTTTTGATTTTGTGAAAGATGGAAGCAGATTTAAGAACCTCAAACCTATGTCTATGAAGAAACAACAGAGGGGAAGAAAGATGGAAGTGAATACAACAAGGATATTGTATTTAAGTTTATATCAGGAAGGGAATACAACATTAACATTCTCAATGAGATATTATCAAAAGCTTGGAAACCGTCAGGATCTATATCAGTTACAGATCTAGGAAAGGGTCACTACAATGCAAGATTTAATCTGATTTTTGATCTAGCTGCGGTTATGCAAGGAACTCCTTGGTCTGTAAAAGAAGACGATGATTATGGAGAAGGGTGTTGAAGGGTGTTTATTAGAAGAGTATGAGTTCAAGACTGTGGTGTTTGGGATACACATTTATGGTCTACCGTTCAGTACGATGAAAGCCTAAAAGGTCTATGATATTGCAAAGATAATTGGAGAACCAGAACCAATTGATCAACATATGGAGAAGAAATGGGGAAGATTCGCTAAAGTTAGAGTCAGATTAGACATAACAAGACTCTTACCTAAATACTGTTGGAAATATTGACAACAATTGAAAAAATACTGTGAAAAATACTTAACTTGAACCAATGGTTGATTTCTGATGCAGCAGCAAATCGTCGCAGAATAATAGAGGCACGTATAATATACGCTGTCCTAGAGACAATATTCGCCGGCTACTCCTCTTTTAGAGAGATGATATAGCCCTATCAACGAGATGCCTCCAGGATACAACTATCTTTAGCGTTCCTCATTGTAGCATACAAGAGAACACCCATAGAACTTGGCAGCAATGATTAACAAAACTTAAAACAGAGAAAACTGGGTAGTAACTGTTTACAGAAAACAAAGGAGCAGAAGAAGAGATGTTTCTCTGTTATGTGTAATTGAGATGAAAACTCCTCTCTTATATAGTGTTCAAGAAAAATTTGGACGTTAGAAATAATGGAATAAGATTCCCATGCGTATGACAAAAGAGGGACAGAGATTATCACTTTGTCAGGAAAACAGTCACTCAGAAAACTGTGTAAAAGAAAAGGCTGTAAAGCTGCTGACTAGAAGACTGTGTAAAGTGAAAGTTTTTGTCTGTCCAAGAGAAGCATGCGACCAGAAAACAGTGTTTGCTTTTGTCAGTCAACAAAGAAACACGCGTGGCAGACAATCAGTCAACAAAGAAGCACGCGTGTCAGACACATAAGACAACAGAAGATTCTTTTACATGTATGGAAACCCATAAGAAAACTTTCAGCAAAAAGATAGGACCCACACCCACACCCGGACCCGACCCGACCCGCCCCGCCCGCCCGCCCGGACGGACGGCGGCGTGCGTGCTTCGGTGCGAAGCACCGCGTGTTCGGTAAACGCAACCTTTCCCTAGTCTAGGTCTTCTCCCTCACACAAAACTGTGTTGACCCAAAGGGCCATGCACTTTAGACAATTCTATGGTATTTAAGTCTAAAACTCTTTAGATTTTAGTCTATGTGGGACTATTGTTTTATCAATTCAAAAGAAAAAACAACTAGTGGGCAATAGGTCTAGGGATCAAAACATAGTCCATGCATATTTGGTTTTAAAACAAAAAACCTGTTTTTTCTAACAATCCCCCACATGAATGATAAAACATGTCGACAAAATTACGAGAAAACAAATTACATCAAATTTAGGCTAAGGTGTCCCAGAGATTGAACCTTAACTTAATGAGAGGTTACCGGAACTGCTTGTTGTAGCGGTGAACACAATGTCTTGAACCGCCAACAGTGAATGCAATTCAGAAATAACAACCACACTTGATGTCTTGAAGAAAAGCTGCCAATCTCTTGCCGTTGTGCCCGTTTTGGTCGTGGGCTAAATCCCGGACTTAATGAATGTCTCTAGAGAATCAGCTCAAATTCTCATAGGAAGCGGCCTCACTTCCAACATCCACATAGGTGAGTCCATTAAGAGTGTCCTGCCACACCCCGCTTTAAGCAAATCCATGGTACTCATTAAGATCTTTACAGATCATCCTAAATCATGCAGGTATCACTATCATAAAGTTACACCATATGGAGGGACTAAGATAGTGTTGTTCCGATATCACCAAAAATTAGTTGTCTCATTGAACCTTGATCTTGGAGCTCCATTTACAAGGTTGAGTATCCTTCATGGCGATTTATTCTATGAGATTAAGTCTCATCCCCCTCGATGTGGATCTAACTACCTCTCTAGATAATCCTTTCGTCAAAGGATCTGCAATATTCTCTTTAGACCTCACAAAGTCTATAGAGATGATACCAGTAGAGAGTAGTTGTTTCACTGTCTTGTGTCTTCTTTGTAGATGTATAGACTTTCCTTTGTATACATTATTCTTTGCGCAACCAATAGCAGCTTGACTGTCACAGTGGATTGTGATGGAAAACACAGGCTTGGGCCAGAGTGGAATTCCTTCCAGGAAACCTCGTATCCATTCAGCTTCCTCTCCAGCTTTCTCCAAGGCTATAAACTCAGACTCCATGGTCGATCGAGCTATACATGTCTGTTTGAAAGACTTCCATGACACAGACGCACCTCCAAGTGTGAAGATGTACCCACTAGTGGATTTGCACTCATCTGAGTCTGATATCCAGTTAGCATCGCAATACCCTTCTAGCACAGCAGGATACTTCCCAAAACTTAAGCAATAGTTTGAAGTTCCTCTCAGGTACCGTAGAACTCTGTAGAGAGAATTCTAGTGATCCTTCCCAGGGTTTCAAGTGTACATGCTCAATCTACTCACAGTATAGGCAATGTCAGGTCTTGTGCAGTTCATCAAATACATAAGACTGCCAATAATGCGAGAATACTCAAGTTGAGAAATTCCCTCACCCTTGTTCTTTTTCAAGTTACAATTGGGATCATAAGGAGTAGATACAAGTTTAGTATTTTTCATGATTAAATCTCTTAAGTACAGTTTCAGCATAATGAGATTGACTAAGATTATATCCATCAGACGTCTTTCTGATTTTCATCCCTAAGATTACATCTGCGGGGCCTAAGTCTTTCATGTCAAAATTTTCTTTAAGCATGTTTTTAGTGGTATTAATAATATCAAAGTTACTGCCTAATATGAGCATATCATCAACATACAGGCACACAATATCATGAGAATCATCCACAGATTTAATGTAAACACATTTATCAGATTCATTAACCTTAAAGCCATTAGATATCATTACATGATCAAGTTTTTCATGCCACTGTTTAGGTGCTTGTTTTAAACCATACAAATATTTATTCAATTTGCATACTTTGTCTTCAAACCCTTTCACAACAAAACCTTCAGGTTGGTCCATATAAATTTCTTCATTCAATTCACCATATAAAAATGCAGTTTTAACATCCATCTGATGTATATGTAAATCATAAATAAAAGCAATAGCAATCAGCATCCTAATAGAAGTGATTCTTGTGACCGGTGAATAGGTATCAAAGAAATCTAATCCTTCCTGTTGTTTATAGCCCTTAGCTACCAACCTAGATTTGTGTTTTTCTATAGTTCCATCTGTTCTAAGCTTCCTTTTGAAGACCCACTTTCAACCTATGGTTTTACTACCAGGAGGTAAGTCTACAAGCTCCCAAGTTTCGTTTTGTTGAATGGAATCCCACTCATTAATCGAAGCTTCTTCCCAAAAGAGAGCTTCCGGAGAAGTCATAGCTTCTTTATAGGTTTGGGGTTCGGACTCTACAGTAAGAGTCACAAAATCTGGACCGAAACTTTTCTCGGCTCTAACCCTCTTACTTCTTCTAGGTTCGGTCTCATCATCTAGATACGGGGGCTGACTAGTTGAAGGAACATCTGAGAGGTCATCGTGGACCCTTTTGCGAGGTCCAGACCCTAAAGGAAAAATGTGTTCAAAAAACACTGCATCTCTAGATTCCATTATGGTGTTCTGACCAATGACCATGAACTTATAAGCACTAGTGTGCTCAGGATAGCCTAGGAAAACACAATCCACAGTTTTAGGTCCTATTTTGGTTTTCTTGGAGCGAGGAATGGCCACCTTGGCCAAACACCCCCGCACTTTAAATAATGCATAGGAAGGTTTTCTACCTCTCCATAACTCATATGGAGTTTTTTCAGATTTCTTAAATGGAACTCGGTTCAAGATATAGCAAGCAGAGAGAATTGCTTCCCCCTACAAGTTCGTAGGTAGCATGAACTAGCTAACATAGCGTTCACCATATCTATGAGTGTTCGGTTTTTCCTTTCGGCTACTCCATTCGACTCAGGTGAAGAAGGTGCAGTAGTTTCATGAATGATGCCATTAAGTTTGCAAAATTCTACTATAAGTATCACATACTCACCGCCTCGGTCTGACCTAAGAGTTTTAATTGTAACACCTCTTTGGTTTTCTACTTCAAGTTTATATAATTTGAAAGCGTCTAAGGCTTCATCTTTACTTCTAAGAAGATAAACCTGACAGTATCGTGAGCAATCATCGATAAAAGTGATGTACCATTTTTTACCACCTCTAGTTGGTGTTGATTTCAAATCTCCTAAATCCGATTGGATTAGCTCTAGGGGAGTTGTACTACGTTCAACCTTTTTGTTAAAGGGTTTTCTTGCATATTTAGATTCAACACAAATTTCACATTTATGACCTCTGTCAATGTTTATTTTAGGAATGCAGCCTAAATTAGCAAGTCTTTCAATGGATTTGAAATTAACATGTCCTAGTCTATCATGCCATACATGTGAGGAGTCACAAACATAAGCAGAAGAAGATGCATTAACATTCAAGTTCAAAGAAAGTACACTAAGCTTAATCATGTTTTCAGTGACATAACCTTTTCCTACGAAGTCACCACCCTTAGAGATTACAACTTTGTTAGACTCAGCTACAAATTTAAAACCTTTACCAAGTAAGATGGTTTCTGAGATAAGATTCTTGCATATGTCCGGGACGTGATACACGTCATTCAATGCGAGAGTTTTTCCTGAAGTGAGCTTCAATTCAACCTTGCCTTTTCCACTTTCGCGGTGGAAGAGTTACCCATAAACAATTTCTCATCGTCTCCTACTGTATTATAGGAGGAGAAAGCATTTCTGAACTTGCAGACATGCCTGGTGCTCCAGAGTCTAACCACCAGTCTCTCACATTGGTCACATTAGAGACAAGGTTGACTTCAGACACCATGCCAGAAAAATATCCAGAATTATCTACAATGTTCGCCTTATTTTGTTTTGGATCATTTTTGGTCTTTTTAGGTGCCTTACAGTCTTTTGCCATATGGCCGGTTTACCACAGTTATAGCAGTCACCTTTGATGGTGTTTTAGAGACACCACCCTTTGGTTTAAGATGGTACCTTTGGAGTTACGACGTATTACGTTTGTTACCATTTTGCTGGATTCGGATTTTCCTTCATGTCCTTTCTTTGATGCAGCATTCTCTTCTAGGATATGAGCTTTGTTAGACATGTCTTGCTCAGCATCAGGCTCTTGTCCTTGCATCACATATAGTTCCTCAATTGAATCCTTTTCCCTCATCTCATCAGGTGATTTCACGAGTTGTGTCGCAGCTTCCTTTTATTCTCGTTCCACGAAGGTGGAAGTTTTTCTATAACTGCAGATACTTGGAAAAGTTCATCAATAACATTTCCTTCAGCAAGAATTTCGTTGATGATCAGCTGAAGTTCCAAGAATTGATCGACCACAGGTTTTTCATTGGTCATTTTGTAATCAAGGACCTAGCTACCAAAAACTTATTGCTTCCAGCAGCCTCAGCGAGATATTTTTCCTCCAAGGCTTCCCATAAATCAAAAGCAGTAAAATTGTCTTTTGCATTATAAAAATCATACAAGGAATCATCCAAGCAGTTGAGAATATGATTTTTTCACATGTAATTCTTCCTAGTCCACCTATCCAGTCTATCTTTATAACCACGGTCATGAAGCCTTCTTGAGGGTTTTTGTAAAGCAACTTCATCTAACCTTTGGTCTTTGAGGAAAAACAACATTTTTGATTGCCATCTTTTAAAGTCTTTTCCACTAAAATTATCTGGTTTGTCAACAGTACTTTTACCCATGTTGTTACGGAAAACCAAAAGTAGTCGGGTATTGTCTTTAGATTGTTGGAAATATTGACAACAATTGAAAAAATACTGTGAAAAATACTTAGCTTGAACCAATGGTTGATTTCTGATGCAGCAGCAAATTGTCGCAGAATAATAGAGGCACGTATGATATACGCTGTCCTAAAGACAATATTCGCCGGCTACTCCTCTTGTAGAGAGATGATATATCCCTATCGACGAGATGCCTCCAGGATACAACTATCGTTAGCGTTCCTCATTGTAGCATACAAGAGAACACCCTTAGAACTTGGCAACAATGATTAACAAAACTTAAAACAGAGAAAACTGGGTAGTAACTGTTTACAGAAAACAAAGGAGCAGAAGAAGAGATGTTTCTCTGTTATGTGTAATTGAGCTGAAAACTCCTCTCTTATATAGTGTTCAAGAAAAATTTGGACGTTAGAAATAATGGAATAAGATTCCCATGCGTATGACAAAAGAGGGACAGAGATTCTCACTTTGTCAGGAAAAAAGTCACTCAGAAAACTGTGTAAAAGAAAAGGCTGTAAAGTTGCTGACTAGAAGACTGTGTAAAGTGAAAGTTTTTGTCTGTCCAAGAGAAGCATGTGAACAGAAAACAGTGTATGCTTTTGTCAGTCAACAAAGAAACACGCGTGGCAGACAAATCAGTCAACAAAGAAGCACGCGTGTCAGACACATAAGACAAGAGAAGATTCTTTTACATGTATGGAAACCCATAAGAAAAAAAAAGACCTGTAAGAAAACTTTCAGCAAAAAGATAGGATCTAGTGAACCCACACCCACACCAACTCCCGGACCCGACCGCCCGACCGGACGGCGGCGTGCGTGCTTCCGTGTGAAGCACCACGCGTACGTTAAAGGCAACCTTGCCCTAGTCTAGGTCTTCTCCCTCACACAAAAGTGTGTTGACCCAAAGGGCCATGCCCTTTAGCCAATTCTATGGTATTTAAGTCTAAAACTCTTTAGATTTTAGTCTATGTGGGACTATTGTTTTATCAATTCAAAAGAAAAAACAACTAGTGGGCAATAGGTCTAGGGATCAAAACATAGTCCATGCATATTTGGTTTTAAAACAAAAAACCCGTTTTTTCTAACAAATACATGGAGATCACTCTCAAACCAAAGAAGAAGATAAAGATAACATTCAGGTATGAAAAACTTCCTAGATTGTGATTTTATTGCGGATATTTTGGGCATCAAATGAAACAATGTCCAAATATGTCAATGAAATTAGAGAAGGATGCATATCTTAGTGTGGAAGAGATAGTTGAAAGAATGAACGATAGATCTCTGGCCAGATACAATGGATAAATTAGAGCTTATTACAAGTCATCGGATCCTGGAATGATCAACATTAACCACTGCATTGAAGTTGTAAGAAGATTGAATGTAAATGCTCAAGGACCGTTGATGAAACAAGTTAGTACGGACAGTGAGATGGATGACACACAACACCTACATCTTGAGCTGAGATATCTGAGGATGGAGGAATCTAACGGTGGAGGGAGAGAGGTGCAGGGGAAGAAAGGGTCAATAGAGCAACATGATGGCAGGGCACAGACAAAAGGCAAGAAAATAGAAAATAACAAAACTCAAGTTGTTGCTGGCAAGTCAGAAGAGAAGGAGACAGATGTAGGGAAAGTGAATGACAGTGAGACGTTAACAGATCCAAGAAAACCACCTGGTTTAAATAACAAAAATCTGTTAGAGGTGCAGGAGGGGGGACAAAGTTTGCTGTCAGAAAAGAGAGTTAAAGATAGTGGCAAGCCAGCTAGGACAGGAGAGGGGTATAGTTCACGTGCTCTGAAAGTGGGTAAGCAATATCCTAAAGCTTTAAGTGAAGCGGGTACATCTATCGGATCCAGATTAGAAAACCATATCGAGGACCAGCGGGAGTTATCCACCCAAATCGAGAAACCAAATTTGAACCAAAACATTGATTCTCCTAAACCTAATTTTATTTGCAGAAAAAATTCAGAAGAAAACACTTCATCTTCCTCAACGGCGACGGCAAGTAACAGTAGCAAAAAGAAGAAATCAGGGTGGAAGAAAGCAACTAGAACTACAAGAAACCAGAAAGATGATGACAGTAATGAAGGTTGTTCAAGTGGAAGGAAGAGAGATGCAATTCCAATGGAAATTGATGTCCCATCAAAGAAGATCATTCTCAACCCAATCATTCAAACGGGAGTGGTGGCTGCCCAAAATCAGCCACAAGGAAAATGTTGATCTTCTCCTGGAACTGTCGAGGATTGAGAAACATCTCGACATTCCGTATCCTGAAGGCGTTTCTCAGGGCTTGCAACCCTCAAATTGTCTTTTTGACGGAAACTTTAATTGGTGAGGCTTACTCTGAAAACTTTTTCAATTCGTTGAATTTTGACCATTACAAAGATGTACCAGCTATTGGAAGGAATGGTGGTTGTATGGTGCTCTGGAGGAAGGAGATTGATCTTGAAGTGGTTAGAGCTGACAAAAATATGATTCATTGTCGAATTCGTCCAGTTTTTGGTATGGAATGGGATCTCATATGTGTTTATGGTCCACCACAAAGTCAAGTAAGAAATAAATTCTGGAAGAACTTATCTAGCTATGCTGCCAATTTGGAAAAGCCTTGGTGTTTAGTAGTTGATTTGAATGCTATAAAATCAACTAGTGAAAAGCAAGGAGGAAGAAAGGGCATGAGTAATGTGAATACTGAATTCAGAAATTTTATACAAGATAGAGCTCTGATAGATTTGGGGTACATAGGACCAGCTTTCACTTGGTCTAATGGTGCCACTATGGAAAAACTAATATTTGAGAGACTCGACAGAGCTGTGTGCAACACTGAATGGTATTTCATGTTTCCTGATAATGGGGTATTACACCTGCCAAGAATTAAGAGTGATCATGCGCCAATCTTAGTCAATACTAATAGAACAAAAAAGAGGAGAAGAAAACATACTAATAAGTTCGATTACTTTTGGACTGAACATCCTGGATACAAAGATATTGTCTACAATGCTTGGATTGGTAGTCAGCAAGACACAGTGCTCAAGATCCTGGAAGTAGGGCAAAAAGTTGAATGAATGGAGTAGAACGATGTTTGGTAATATTTTTAGAGCCACAGAAGATTGTAAAGAGAAGCTCCTAAAGGTGCAAATGGAGGCACATCTAAGAGACACCAGAATGGAAGAAAAAGTGCTTTGTGAGGAAATAGAGAAGCTCAATATTATGCAACAAAAGTATTATGAACAAAAAAGTAAGGTCAGCTGGATTCCACATATGGACAAAAACACAAGATTGTTTCACTTATCTGTGATGCAGAGGAAGAAGAAAAACCAGATTGAGGCTCTTAAATTACCAGATGGCAAATGGGTGACAGAAGAGAAAGATATTTACATTACTTGGTGGATCACTTCAATAACCTATTCAAGAAGGATGCTGATGAAGAAAAGTACCAAATTATTCTGCAAGCTGAAAACAAAATTGATGGAAGGAGCAACAATGACATTACTAATGCACCAACAAAGGAGGAGATTTGGAATACTTTGAAGAGGATGAAAAGTTTGAAGGCACCAGGGCCAGATGGAATGCCAGCTATCTTCTACAAAAGTTGCTGGGAAACTATAGGAGAGAAGATCACCAAGACAATTCAACACTGCTTTGTCACAGAAACTCTTCCACATGATCTAAACCACACAAACATTGTGCTAGTTCCAAAGGTAAAAAAACCCCACTACTCCTGCTGAATTTAGACCCCTAGCCCTGACTAATATTATGTATAAAGTAGTAACAAAAATCCTAGCACAAAGAATTAAAGGGAACCTAGACAAACTAGTTGATAAAGCACAATCAACATTTATTCCGGAGAGACAGATCATAGACAACATTGTGGCAGCTAAGGAGATGTTTCATTCCATGTCAAACTCCAATTCCATCCTAAGGTTTTTTGCTCTTAAAATAGATATTAGTAAAGCCTATGATAAAATAAGCTGGAGATTCCTAAGTCACTGCCTCAGAATGTTTGGAATTGTAGATCATACTCATGAACTTATTATGCACTGTGTTAGTACAACTAGTTTTTCCATTGTTGTAAATGGGCAGGCTGAAGGGCATTTTGCAAGTCGAAGAGGTTTAAGGCAAGGCTGCCCCTTGTCCCCTTACCTTTTTATACTCTGCTCTCAAGGATTATCATGGTTGATGAGGAAGATGGAGGATAATGCATTGTATAATGGTTATAGAGCCTGCAAGGGAGCTCCAGTGGTATCACACCTCATGTTTGCAGATGATTTGCTCCTCTTTGGAACTTTGGACAACAGAACCTTACAGACTCTTATCCATATTCTACAAATTTATGCGGCTTGGTCAGGTCAGAGTGTAAACATGCAGAAGTCATCTGTGTTTTTCAGCAAAGGGGTAGAAGGTCCAAGAAGAGTGGAAGTAGAAGACATTCTGGGAGTAAAGCAAATGGAGGACACTGACAAATACTTGGGGCACCAGCTGCTCAAAAAAGCGCATTTAACTGAGTCACACAAATTCTTAGAAGAGAAGATGGATTCAAAAACTGCAGGGTGGAAGATAATCTTTCTAACACATGTTGGAAGGACTATGCTTATCAAAACTGAATTAGGTCTTATTCCCCCTTTTTACATGGCCACATCTTTGCTTCCTCAATCTACTATAAATCAGCTAACTAGAGCAATTCAGAATTTTTGGTGGGGGCATGACAAGGAAGTTAAAAAGATGCACTTTATAAACTGGGAAAAATTTGAGCTTGAAAAGAAAAAGGGAGGTCTGGGGATTAGATCTCTGAAGCAGCTAAACAAAGCTATGATAACTAAGCTAGTGTGGAAGTTCTTGGAAGATGAAGTTGTATTTGGGGGCAAATTATAAAATCCAAGTATGTCAAAAGTGGAAATTTTTGGGATGTAGAAAAACCAATTAAATGTTCAGCTACTTGGAATGCAATGTTGATTGTTAGAGAGGACACAAGAGATAAATGTTGCTAGGCTGTAACAAATGGAGAGAAGATCAAAGTATGGAAAGACCCTTGGATACCAGGAATCCCAAGTAGAAGACCTGAGTGTGGGGTAGAAGGAGTTCAAAGAAGTATGAAGGTGGAGGATCTCATTATTAAAGAAGAACACAGATGGGATGAAATCAAGCTGCAGAAGCTGTTCAACCCAACTGAGGTAGCAAAGATAATGGAGATAAATCTACCAGTCACAACAGAAGACACCAGAACTGACAAATTGATCTGGACTCCACACCCTAAAGGTGAATTCTCTTCAAAATCCTTTCTTAAATCTTTATAGCTCTCCATCTTCATCAGTAATAGAGGACTTTCCCTGGAAGAAATTCAGGAGTATTAAACAAATACCTCCAAAAATTCAATTGTTTATGTGGAGATTGCTTAGAAATGGCATACCAGTGGCCAAGAGAATAAAGAAGCATATAAGGGAAATAGATGATGAATGCATATTATGTGCTAATGACATTGAAACAAGAGAGCATATATTCCTATACTGTCAAACCACACAAGCCATTTTATTTGCTTCTCCCCTTGGGTTAAGAACAGGAGAACAGCCAGAGAGAACTATTCAAGACTATGTCAAACAATGGCTTACTGAAGGTGAAGACTATGTGAGATTGAGAATGGGTTCTTGCTTATGGTGGGCAATCTGGAAAAACAGAAACGCAGTGGTTTTTAACAGATGCAGCATGAAGATAGAGGGGATTATACATGAAGCCATGAAATGGTTCAACATGGAGAACAGTGTTGCTGATTGGGAGGCTATGCTTGATGAGAAAGATATGATGGAGAACCAAGATGATAACTGGAAGCCACCAGAAGGACAGAAAATGAAGATAGACTTTGATGGTGCAGCTAGTCCTAGGGGTTTTGCATGTGGTGCAGTTGCAAGAGACTGCAATGCCAGTTTTCAGGGCTGTCAGAACAAGAGTTTAATACATTGCACTACAATGGAGGCTGAAGGAAAAGGAGCTCTGTTAGCCGTGGAGCTGGCCAGAAAAAAGGGATTCAGAGATATCATTTTGGAAGGAGACTCGCTTATAGTCATCAATGCCCTCAAATATACTCAGTACAAACCATGCTGGAGGCTGCAAAACACCATCAACAAGATAAGAGATGAACTAAGGAATTTCAACAATGTGGAATTCAGATACACAAATAAAAATGCCAATAATGTGGCACATATGGTTGCAGATTTACCTGTAACTAATCTTTGCTCCAATGAGTTGGTTATCTTCCCCTCCTTCTTGTATAACTCATCTCCTTGACAATGAGTCTTCGGGTTGCTTTAGTTTTTCCTTGGCTGTTTTTTTCTTTTTTGTTTTTCCCCTTCAAAAAAAAATAAAAAAATAAAAAATAAATAACGTCCCACCTTTTGCTTCCCACTTTCATTTTCTCTTATTCACTATTGTTATTGATAGTACTCAGTACTACTACTACCCTTACTAGCTACGATCGTCCCATATATTCATGTATTACAACTACCCAATGAAAAGTGATTGCTTAGTACTACCATCATATCTCTATTATCCATAATAAAAATAAAAATAAAATTACTACCTCAGCAATTTTTAGTTGTTTCACGGATAAAAAATTAAGGGCTATGGTACTCCATAGAAGGCGTACAAGAGTGGTCTGAGAATAAGGTCTTAATGTCTGGATTCTGCCTTGGTTTCTTTCATAGATGGTGCTGCCAATCCAAACTGTTGATACTATAAATTAGCAGCGTACAGTTTTGAACGATATTTCCATACTTCAGTTGGTCATCCATACTTCACTGGATATTGTTTTCTGATCCAAGATATCACACTAGGTTGATAGTCCATATACTTGTACAGTGTGCTGATCCATATCTCATTTATCTTGTATCACTTATGTTAAAACCATAACTACTGACCATCAGCTAATTACATTACAGATTTAACTCGCAATTAGGGGTGCACATACCCTACCCATATCCGCCAATCCTACCCTACCCGCCAGTGTTTTAATCGTATCCTATCCTACCCACTATTTGACGGGTAGGGTAACGGGTAAAGATTTTCTTAACCGCCGTTAGATGGGTAGGGTGACGGATAAAGATCGAAATTATCCTACCCTACCCGCCTACCCGTATAATACTGAAAAGACAAAGTAACCCTTGTATTGTTTTCTCCTCCTGCCTATTTTTTTGTTATTTTAAAACATAATAGGGGTAAATTACAAAGTAAATGGATTTTCTCTATCGAACCATTTCATCGCTTTTCATTTGAACCATTTTTCTCTGTTTTCATTCGAAGTAGCGAAGTGGTGATTTTCTGCAGAAGAAGTGAAGTCTGGGTTTCGATCTGAAGCTGAAGATGTAAGTGATTTTTGTGTTCGATTTGTGTCTTATGTGTTTGAATCTATTTTTTGCTCATCTCAATCCGCTTTCTTTATCTCTGCAGAAGAGAATTTAGGGTTTCAGGATGCAAGTGCAGTTTGAGGTTTTGAGGGTTTCGATCTGAAGATGTAAGTGTTTAAAGATTTCAATTTGTGTTTTGATTTGGGTTTCGATCTCAGTAATCATCTCCGTCTTCATATGAGTAATCATTTGAGTAATAAGATCTAGGAATTTAGTTGAGAAATTAACATGCATGTTAACTGATTGATGAATTTCTCGTAGAAATTTACTCAAACGTAATAGTTAAAACCCATGTCTTTAAATGTAAAAAGTTTTAATATTTCAAACGGGTACTAAATCTATTTTTTGAATGCCAATTCGGTATTCAAAACTCCTTTTGGAAGCCAATAATGTAGCATTTTCTGTCTTGCAGATCATTACCTTTGTACATTAGTTGAAGAACCCTTTTCCTTTTCGTCTCATTTGAGTTACCTCAAATATGTAAAATCATAAGAAACTGCAGTTTCTGTGGACTTTTCTAGCTTCTGTGTTTTTCTTGTGAGCCCTTTTATGCGCACCTTGATTCTTGTGTTAGCTTAGAAAAGAATATATCCACTCTACCATCTGGTTATGATGGACTTAGGTTTTGCTTACATCGCATCTTAGTGTCACATGTATTTTGTAGTGCCAACTCTTAATTGTAACGTTCGTTTTGTCGTAACAAATGTTTTATTATTGCAGATTCAAGGCGCGGTGTTTGCTTTTCCAGAGGAGATTGCAAAGAAACTGTTTAGTAAAGAGATTCCTGCTGGGAATACCATTTCCAAGATCAGCAAGGTGGGTGGGTTTCTAAATGTTTGTCAAATGTCCTGCTACTACTGCTTCCATGTGAAGTTGTTGTTGAAGTTGGCTAACAAGCTAGTACAACCACTAGGTTAACAATGTTATGCTGTTCGGACATTGTATTGTCCTGTATATAGTGTAATACATCCTATGGAGTTATTATTCAATTATCTGTATCTTAAGTTAAATGCATTTTTCGCTGATCGATGATTCACAGAAAAAAGTAATGAGAAAATGACCAAGAGTGCTTTCATATTTGCACTCTTGGTCATTTTATTTCTTTCTTTTTAGCCTTTGTTTTCTGCAGACCTTATTATTTCTTGTATCTGGTCTAAACTTTGTAAATGTGATTGAATCATCTGCATTCAGATGTATCATGATGAAGGTTAAACTTATAGTTGTTTCTTATTTTTTTGTAGACAGTAGACGGTAACAGTTGAAACTTCTGGCAGTCTCGTCCTGATGTACATGTATGTCATAATCAGAGGTAGAGTTGCAGGTACTTTGTGCTATTGATTGCATCTACTCATTTGTTCCCCAAAACTGAACTGAATTGAAGTAGGGTTCTAAGTTCTATTTGTATACCTTACTCTTCTCAATCTCATATTCATCTTTCAGGGTCTCGTTGTCTTGGCCATTAATCTATTGTTGCTCACTATTTTGTTGTCTTGGAACATTGTTGCTCACTGTTTTGTTGTCTTGGCCATTAATCTATTGTTGCCTGCACGGTGTGATCGTAGTTTACTTAATACTACATACTTGTCTAGTTTTACGGTAAAACTTTACTTAATACTTGAAACCATTCACCTGAGTTTTATTTATGGTCTTATCATAAGACTCTTATGGGTTGTCAGTGCCAGTGCAGTTGAAAACACAACCAAAGCAAGAATTGCCAAAACAATGAAGCATGATAAATAACATGCTTCTTATTTTTCAACTGCCTATGCAGCATGATAAATAACATGCTTTATTGATCGTCTCTTTTCATAATCTGTTAACATCATATTGTAAGAACATGTTGCATGTAGTAGGTGTTATGACTTATGCTAGGCAACAACATGTCCCATCAGGGAAATGTTTCACATTAATTCTCACACTTAGCCTCTGCTTTCTATTCACATCACTTGTTCTTTGCCTTATAACCTCTATTTGTATTGGGAACTTTTTCTCTAGATGCAGTATTCTTTTACAGTAGAAGTTCTACTTTGTTCTCAGGATTAGTAACTGTTGCAGTAGCATTACCGGTTGCAGTATTCTTTACTGGTTGCAGAAGTGACTGGTGAGGAAGCATGGTTGAGATTACAGAATTGATGTCAACGAGACCTCCTATTCCCTCTCAAGATTCATATCAATCTGTGCAACAAGGGTCCGTATTGTTATAAGATTGGTAAACAATTGGTTAGATGAAGTGAAAAAGGATTTTAATGAATTATTCACAGCTTATAAGGCAGAATATATAGGTGTAGGAAGTGTGTTAGCCTCGTCGGAGTCCGTAGGTGATACTGGTGGTAGTCCTAGTCAAGAGAGTTGTAGTTCTAGTTCTACGTCACATAGAAAGAGAAGACATAAGGCCCATAGAGAAGAACGTAAAACCCAGTTATCTATAACGGAGGATGTTGACAAATCAGAGGTGGAAAGATACTTATCGGAACAGATTTACTCACCAACAAAAGACAACAAAAATGGTTCGAAGTTTGATATACTCACTTGGTGGAAAAGCAATGCTGCAAGATTTGATATTCTATCACTTATAGCAAGAGATATACTTGCTATTCCCGTCTCTTTAGTTGCAAGTGAATCTGCTTTCAGTACTGGAAAGCGAATACTTGGTCATTTCCGAAGTTCTTTAAAACCCCGAACTGTGGAAGCATTGATTCTCCTACAAAACTGGTTAAGGACACCGATTGATATGGATCCATCTACATTTGGAGCTGAAGAGAAGGAGGATGACGTCTTAGAGTCAGGTATACAACTTTCCTACATTGATTCTCCTACATTTGTCAAGTCTCTGTTGTTTTCAGTTTCTTACAATATAGTATAACCATATGTATATTCCTGAATCTAAAGCTTAGAATCTAAAGAGACGAGCATAAGCATAAGGATGTTAGACCAACAAGTGATGAGTTCCTTCAAAAGAAAAAAAATTGAAGCATATGAGTTCCTTAAATGAAATGAACAGAAACCAGTTTGAGACTGTCCACTGTTTTTTTTTTTACCCATAAGATGGTCCATTCTCATCTGTAATTGCCACTCCTCTTCTAATGAGACTGTCCACTGTTGCGATTGCATGTTGAAATAGTGAACCAACCAAAAGTCTGAAACCTGGGTGCTCCTCTTCCCTCTCTCTTCTTTCTTTACCCATATTGCATTTTGGAGATATTGTGATAGAACTATGGAATACAATTTTTCTTTACCCATATTGTATTCCATAGTAGGATGTTGGTATTATTACTTGATGTTGGTATTATGACTGAATTATGTTGTGATATTACTTGATATTGTGACTGAACCAAAAGTCTGAACTTGTTGTGATATTGTATTCCATAGTAGGATGTTGTGATATCTCTCTTCTAACAGATACAGAACTTGTTGTGATATTACTTGATGTTGGTATTATGACTGAACTTTGAATCAAATCATTCACTATTATGACTGAATCTAACAAGAGATAACTTGTATGCAGATTTATTTGGTGATCTTAGTACTTATTCCATCATCATAGATGATGATTGAAGAAGAAGGTCAATATGAAGAGCTTTTGGTGAGGATACTGTTATATGAAGAACAAGGTCACGTGAAGAACATGGAATTGGGCTGGGATTCATCGTCTATTTCAAAAAGAATACAACTCTTTTCTTGAGAATACTTTTGTTTGTACATTTTTTATGGTTATGCTTTTGTTTCTAAATTCATCGTTGGTCTACTAGCACAACATCTATTTCTACGCTTAATCAAGTGATTACTAGATATACAAGTTATTCTGGTGCTTCTCTGTGGTTTAGCAGTACCATGGACCATCATTGCTGTGTTTCGCATGTCCATTGTTAGACATGTTTATACTTGTGGTTGAGGCTCTGTTGAGATGACAGGAGCAGGCTTGAGCTGCTGCAATGGTAATGTTGGTGCTTGAAATGGTTTCTGCCATTGGTTACAGGTAAGGAATTATGGAAGCATCTTAGATGGATCTGAAATGGGCACTGTAAAGAAGCAGCATAAGATGGTGGTTACAAAAGGAGCTGAAATTTTGTATTGCAGGTGATATAGATGGTGCTTGGAGCTACATGGAAGAAGAATTGTGCTGGTGGTAGTAAACGGTTATACCCGCCACCCTACCCTACCCTACCCGCCAGAGAATGTGTTGGGTAGGATCTTACCCGTTTAATGGCGGGTAAGGTGGCGGGTAAAAATTTTCTTAACCGCCAGTAAACGGGTAGGGTGGCGGGTATAGGCCATATCCTACCCACCCTGCCCGTTGTGCAGCCCTACTCGCAATCAATCTCTACTATATTTCGCCGTACCTATTTTTGCTAACAGAAAAAACATAAAAACATTCTCTTGTCTTCAAAGAAAAGATTATAACCCCTGGAGTTAAAAAGCTTTTGGATTTCTTTAAAGAAAAGACTACAACCACTGAAATTTTCAAATTTCTTCTTGCTTTGATTTGTCACTCTTACCAGCAGCCGCCTTCTGTGCAGGATGAGGAGTTGCTACATGGCCCTCATGACCCTTGCTTCCATCGGCACCTACATTCAAAATGAATATTTGAGATCTTCCTACCATCAGTATTGCAAGATAAATCTACCTGAAGAAGTTCAAGTATAAACAATAAGAAACAACAAACCGCTAAATACATCTAACTAAATTTTACCTGGACCACGATAACACAAGGACAACAAGAAACCTATATCAAAGTTGGAACTTATTACCAGATTGCTGGGGCATACTCAAATGAGCCTTCTTGTCAGCAGGGGTTTTGGATGCAGAAGTCTCAGCAGATCTCTTCTTGCTCTGCTTCAAGTTCAAATATGTGTAAAGTGATAAAGTGACTATTGATTAACTTACACGAAAAAACAAGAATGACTGAGCAGAGAGAAAAAGCTGAAAGGAGATTCATTTCTTACACAATTACAGAGAAATTAACTTTACTGCTGACACTGCAGCTAAGAAAGGAGCAAAAATGAGTGCAGGGCAGAGGCTGGTTTACACTGGAAGGCCTGTTTTTTTGACTAGAGTTGAATATCCAAATGTGGATTACTATAGGATCTGTTAGTCATTCTTTTTGATCAAAGCCTATGTAGTTGGCTTCTTTGTTGATTTTTCCCTTTTTGATTTGTAACTTTCACTTCCTTTTTTCAATTAATAAATATGTGATTCAGAAAAAAAAAAAAAAAAAAGCTGAAAGACCACAATACCTTGCCTGAAGAATCTTCACCTTTGTCATTATCACTATCATCTTCGACATCATTGTTATCATTGTCGATGCCATCTGAAGCTCCGGTATAATCGTCTAAAGCCACAACTCCTGGTAGCAACCTGCCTTCTAAAAGAGGAAGAATAGGACCTCCCATTGAGATATGGGAAATTCTATCGGCCAAACCTTGGCTCTTCAAATATCCCCTCGACCCACCACCAGCTACAATCGTAGTCACTCCCTTACCAGTAAGATCAGCCAAACATTCAGCAATTTTCTGCAATGCAAGAAGCAGTTAACACCGTATGACCCATGGCTGTGCCAAGCATGTCTGAGACGAGTCACATAACACACTATAACTCTGTAATCATTTGGCTAATTTCATACAACTATATTATGCAGAAAAGCTTGTAAAGTGACACATACCTCTGTCCCACTAGGCCATCCGTCCGTAGCATATGCTCCAATGGACCCAATCCATATAACAGTCTTCGCATCATTGAAAGTCGAAGTGAACATATTGATAGAAGTGGGACCGATGTCCACCCCTCTCCAACCATTTGGGATACGAGCTATTGTTGCATTCTGCATTAAATCACATTCAAGTTAAAAAAAAAAATCACCCATTAACAATGTAACTAGGACCGGAAATGCAAATAATCAGATATGACGTCGTAGTTTTAAGAAAAAGTCAAAGAAATAAACCTGGACATCGTGAGGAGGACCTATTCGCCTAACCAAAAAGTCCAATGGGATCACAAGATGCACTTTCTTCTCCTTAGCCATCTAAGGATTGCCTTTGCAGGGCCGAACATGGACTCCTCTACGAAGGATGACCCGATACGGCAGCCTTGGGCCTTCCAAAATGTGAAGACCATTGTTCCGCCTAAAAGGAGGATATCGACCTTATCCAACAAAGCTTCAATAGTTTTCCTCATTGTAGAGAGCTTTGAACCACCAACAATGGCAGCAAATGGTTTCTTACTTTGTGAGACAGCTCCAACAAGATACTCGAGTTCCTTAACAAGATCAGGAACCAAATCAAGCTCTCATACTTTCAGTAATTAAACCCGAAAACACCAAGAAGAAATGTGCACAGGTGTCAGGCCCTTTCTAATTCTAGAGTACATACATGGAGAGAAAGAACAATGCATGCATCATGTTTGGCCACATGTACCAAAACAATAGAAATA
Source organism: Papaver somniferum (assembly GCF_003573695.1). Classification (NCBI taxonomy): domain Eukaryota; kingdom Viridiplantae; phylum Streptophyta; class Magnoliopsida; order Ranunculales; family Papaveraceae; genus Papaver; species Papaver somniferum. Next base: position 8,807,162 of record NW_020621936.1, on the reverse strand, counting down.
CTTCAGGTGCATTAAATAACACAAACAGTCATACCTGCTTCATAAGTAGTCCAGCCACAGCAGGTTTTAATAATTTAGCAACTCCCTCTGTGGATGCATGAGCTGACAAAGTAGTGCAAAATGCATCATTGACATACAGGTCAGCTAGAGAAGCTAACTTCTCTGAAAACTTGGTGACATTCTCCATCTCCCCTCTGTGGGTTCTAACATTCTCCAGCAGTAAAACGCCTCCATCCGGGATTGCAGCAACCATTTGTTCAACATCTTCTCCGACGCAGTTGGGGGCCATTTGAACCTATTCAGGAGCACATGCTAATGAGAACATTTACAAGGAAAACTTATGAATCAGGGTAACGGAAAACTCATTACGCCATCTTTTTGTCGCTAAAATGTGAAATCTCAATACAATAAGACCAATATAATCCATATATCACAGATATAAAAGCAAAAAACATTAAACGAACAGGTTTTAACAATCAAAACCCGTTACCTCAAAATCAAATATATTACAGAATCGTATTAAAAGACAACCAAGAAAAACAAGGTCAGATAACCAGACACTTACAACGAGACTTCCGCAGAGAATTACCCTAGCCCCATGAGCAATCAAGTACTGAATAGTGGGACTAGCAGCCTCAAGTTTAGAAAGATTAGTAATCTCCGCCTGATTTCCGATCAATGGACCATCAAAATCAACCCTCACAAATACTCTTTTCCCTCGCAAATCGTCATCTGTTAGATCATACAAATTTCTCTTTCTCTTCGGTGGCGTCTTTGGTTCAGGAGGATATTCTTTTCTAAAATAAATTGGGACATACTTTAAACTCGTCATTTCAGAACAAATTACTGCAAATCCCCAAAACACAAAACTCATCAATCAAGATCATTAACTAGAACATAAAAACATTAATTATGGGACCAATTAAAACTTCCGAGAAGAGCGAGATTCTATCTGTGAGGGACTGAAGGTTCAAACCCTAAAAGGGAACAAATCGCTGTTATTAGGGGTGCACATATCCTACCCTTACCCGCCACCCTATCCTACCCGCCAGAACTTTTACCCGTATCCTATCCTACCCGCTATTGGCGGGTAGGGTGACGAATAAATATTATTTTATCCGCCGTAAAATGGGTAGGGTGACGGATAAAACCCTAGATTATCCTACCCTACCCGCTTACCCGCCTCATATATGTAAAAGACCAAATAATCCATGTCCTTTCTTTTGTCTCGTGCCCATTGATCAGTTATTTTAAAACAAATAAGGGGTAAAATGTGAACTCCATTTCTTTTGTCAAATCCATCTAAATCAGTAACACAGAAATAAACAATTCTCGTTTTCTTCCACATCGTTTTCTCCTTCAACCATTTCTTCAATAATTCTCAGATAAATCTTTGAAGTACCCGAAATCAGCCATGGCTTTGAGATTAATAGCTAGGGTTTTAGGATGATTCTTGTGAAGCCATAACGCAGAAGCATAAAACCCTTCTTTATCTGATTTACCAGTACCTCTCACACCTCTCAAGTTACATATCAAATTCAAAGTTGTTAACGGATCTCGTTTAGAACCCTTTAATCAGTTGATTCAAGGTAAGATCTAACTTCAAAGTTGATTTTGTTTCAAATTTTTTTTTTGTGTTAAACTGATTGAAATCATAGGGTTTTACGATTTCATGTATGTTGCAGGATACGATATTAGGTAATTTTAATTGATTAGAACAGTTCCAATATATGATTGATTAGACATAGTTCCAATCATAGCTAATCTTAATTGAGATTATTGATGTACATTGTTTGATATGAATTTGTTGCATAATACGAGGAATCTGAGTGCGCAAAGCTAATGAAGGGTTTAATAAGTGGTTCTTCCTCCTCCTCCTCCTCCACCTCAATTAATTCCTGATTTGAAATCCAAACTAATTTTCAGGTGAAAATTCACTAAACCCAGATTTCCTTTTCCACTTTTTTTACCCAAATACTAGGAGGGTTTTGTGTAGTTGAAGTAATTTTTATGTGGGGTTGCTCATTTTATTTTTAGGAAGTTAAGCTACTTAGATTGAACGAAAATTTACATATTTGTATTTGGAATCAGTCAGTGTGTTTGTAGGCAGCCTAACAAGTACACGTATTTGCTTGGATTGTTCCTCTCTGAATAACTTTTGAGCTTAACTTATATAAGGAGTATGAGGAAAGATTTATCGTTAACATATATATGATTTTCAGTCGTCTGTAGTTTGTAATTGTTTTGACTATGGGTAATATAAACAAGGATTATCAGTGGAGAGTTGGTGTATTGATGAGTGCAGCTGTTTTCTTAATTCTTCTTCCATTGATTTATGTAGTCTTGGGGTCCAATTCATCACTAGCTAATACAAGTATGTGAGCACACAGTCCATGATCCATGCCATCTCTCTTTGTTCTCTATTGTAGCTTTTTAAGTGGGACGTTTTTCATCAATTACTAATTGGCATTAGTGGTTGATCAGTTTCAAGTAAAATGTGTGCTATTACTGAATAGTTAATTTACATTTGGTTTTTCTAATAGTGTTACTATTTTTGGATGGAATTTTAGGAATCAACAAAATTGATGTATAGTTGAACATAAACTGTTTTGATATGCCTTAGTTGAGATCTTGTTCCCTTGCTTATATACAACTCATTACTCATTGCTTGAATTGGAGAGCCAGACTATATTTTCGCACTATATACGCATTCATACGAAATTGATTCGTTTAGAATTAATTGTGAGAAACATGGGGTGAAAATGATGCAACATGGACATCAGATTATATCAAGTACCTAGTCACTATTTACTCCAATAATGATCTACTGCAGTACAACTCTGAATTCGTGATGTACACATGTCTTTCAAGATGGTTTTGTTTAAAGCACTTAAATAATGCATTTCTGCCTACATATGTTGAATTAGAATTGTAACTTGCAAAGCGGACATGTTGATTTGTGATTGGTTGAAACCATTGCTTGTAGAGACATACTACCCAAAATTGGTGCTTGCAGCTCTTGCAAGCCAGTTTAGAATTGTTGGTGCGTATGATGTTGTAACAGTCCACTTAGCTTCAGTTGGCCTCCCACCCGAAGTTTTCTAAATATTAAGCAAACAATGTAAACCGTTGGACTCCAAGCCCAATATTAAGAATTTGTTAGCATTTAATATGCGAACTACCTACTAAAATTTATGTCTATTTTTCAGAAATAGCTTGAGGCACACACTAGAAGCTCGTCCTAATATTCGGTTTCAAACTACAGAAGTAAGTTATATGTTGAGTACCTGTTCCTTAGCTCGTCCTAATATTGAGTGTGACCTTACTTACGGAGGATCTGTTTTATAAGCTCATATCTGCTTATCCTTAAATTTTCATGTCTTAGACTATGACTCTTAGTTGTGAGGACAAAGCAGTCCAACAAATCCGACTTAGTTGAGATCTTGTTCCCTTGCTGTGAAATCAATTTGTTCCGTACCGTAGCTTGAGAATCCTATTAATCCATAATTAAGAAGCCATTGGAGTCGGTGGTAATGGTATTAGTCCTTGAGACATGAAATTCTTTAGTTCAGAGTGATTAGAGGTACTCCACCTTTCTTTTAATACTTCATGTAATACTTCTTTATATAGATGATGGCCAAAGAGCAGGTTTTAGTGCATAAACACTTTTTGCATAATTATTTATCCATTTTATACTGTCCAAGACTATAATCTGGAATTAGTTTAAAATTGATACTTGGTCTTATGTCTACTTGAAAAGTACATATTGATATTCCACACTTTGTATTTATACGTGTTTATACTTGCATATATAATCAAAGATCATTCTAAATAAAATAAATGAATTTTTGATACAATCTATCTGTTATGCAACTGCAACTGATTCCATTAAATTAAACTGATATGTTCTGCAGATTTATTTGGTGATCTTAGTACTTATTCCATCATCGCATATGATGATTGAAGAAGAAGGTCAATATGAAGAGATTTTGGTGATATACTGTTATATGAAGAACAATGTCACGTGAAGAACATGGAATTGGGTTGGGATTCATCGTCGATTAACTCGTTTCTTGAGACTATAAATGGCTTTGTGCCTAGCAGGAGACTTTTGTTTGTTCATTTTTCCCTAGTTATATTGGCAGTACCATTGGGTACATATTCAGATTAGTTGGATCATATTTGCTCTGTTGTTGCAAGATTTATTTCTTTTGTTTTTTGGAAGTATTTTCTGTATTTACTGCTGACCAGAAAGTCCTGCTGATCATATACTTTGTTTTCTGTTTTTCGGAAGTATTTACTGCTGACCAGAAAGTCCTGGAAAAAAATAATAATAACTGTTATACCCGCCACCCTATCCTACCCGACCCGCCAATTAATGGGTCGGGTAGGATCTTACCCGTTTAATGGCAGGTAGAGTGGCGCGTAAAAAATTTCTTACCCGCCAGTTAACGGGTAGCGTGGCGAAATGGGCCATATCCTACCCACCTTACCCGTTGTGCACCCCTAGTTGTTATCTGTGGACCGATAAAGAGAGAAAAGAGGTTTATCAATCAATGATCCCACTGACGAATAAGGTTAGTTGTTTTTCCAAGCTGACCAAGCGTATCTTTTTATAGAGGGCGAGCATACCCCCTAACTTGGTGGGATTTAAACATTAAACCAAACCTTTTACCTATTTCTTATGAATCCTGTTTTTGGACGTACCTAAATCTTTTTAGGCATACAAAACAATGGTCCTAACTTGGGTGATCTTGACCATCAGGGGTTAGCCCAATTGGCCAGGAGCCTGACTCTCAAGTAGGAGGTCAGGAATTCGAGTCTCCACTCAAACATTGGAATACTCGTGTAATTATACTAACTTTACTATGGGGTTCATGGGGCCGAGTTTGCTCAGTGGGGAGTAAGCCGGTGGCTACGCTTCCGGGGGCAGAACGAGCCTATGTCTAGTTTAAAAAAAAAAAAAAAACTTGGGTGACCTTATAAAGGGTACCCTATTGGTAATTCAATTACATATATACCCTTAAATCTTTTAAATTACTAATCTATCCCTTGCCCTAATACAAAATCCTAAAATCATTAAACCAAAAAATCAGTTTCAAAACAAACCTTTCTTCTTCCTCCTCCTCTCCTCTGCCGAACCTCCTCTCTTCTTCTTTTTTTTGCATCGCAGCATCGCCGAAATTGATAATCGTCGATTCATTAAAAGTTTATCGACGATTAAACTCAACTATATAATGGGTCGTCGTAAGAAAGTATCGCGTTCTAATAGATCAATTGAACAACCAGTTGAAGATGAAGATATAAAAAGTGAAGAACAAACTGAAATTCAACCACAAATCCAACCCGAAGAACAAAGTAAAGAAGAACCAACTCCTGAAATGAGAATAAGAAGGTTAGTTCTACAAACCCATCTCGTATTTGATGTTTTTGATTGGTATAATAGGTTGAATTCGTCAAAAATTAGGGTTTTGTGGCGGTTACAGGATAGGGTTCGGTGTAAAATTAAGTTTAGATTTGCGCCGAACTGTTATTGAAACCGAACTCTGAAAGTGCATATGAACGGTTCGGCTTAAAAGTACATATTAGTTATGAGCCGAACTTAGTCACATAGAACCTTATATTTAGGATCGGCTTATTCGATAGTATTAGATTTGCGCCGAATATGTATTGATGGAATTTCATAAATTTTGCTTGTGTATAGGATCGGCTTATTTGTATGATATCATTTTGCGCCGAATATATGTTTTCATTCATAATTATAGATTCGGCTTATTCGATAGTATTAGTTTTGCGCCGAAAATGTGTTGTTGGAATTTCATAAATTCTGCATGTGTATAGGATCGGCTTATGTGTATGATATGATTTAGCGCCGAATATATGTTTCAATTCATAAGTATAGATTCGGCTTATTCTATAGTATTAGTTTTGCGCCGAATATTATTGTTAGAATTTCATAAATTTTACAAGTGTATAGGATCGACTTATTTGTATGATATCATTTTGCGCCGAATATATGTTTCAATTCATAAGTATAGATTCAGCTTATTCGATAGTACTAGTTTTGTGCCGAATATATAGAATCGGCTTGTAAGTCTTTTGTACGTATGGGCCGAACCACTCTTTGTGTATGATAATCAAAATTTCAAGACGTAGTTCGGCTCATATGTGTTATTTCGGGTTAGCCGAACCTGTTAATGTGATTTCAAATCCATATTTCAAATAGTTTTTATTCCTTTGTTGTTCGAAGTAGGCTTATAACTTTTATACTTGTGTCAGGAACAATGCAGCTAAAAATAGGAAGAAGATGGAGGTAACGCCTTCTACTTCTAAAACTCCCGATCCTCGAGGAGGAGGTAAGAAAAAATTGGGAGCGGGAGGTAGAGGAGGCATTTTAGAAGAAGAAGATGAACAAGGAAGAGTTGAAAGACAAGAAGAAGGAATAAATGATGATGATGAAGAATTTGATGATAATCAAGAAACACAACCCCACCGAATACCTGAGAAAGAGAAGAAGGGGAAGAAGGTTGCAGAACCCGAGAAAGAGAAGAAAGTTGCAGAACAACGGATCACAGGTTTACAATTCCTGATGAAGATGACGTAATTCCACCTCGATCGGATGGTTTGCCTCATGGTCTTCCAGAAGATGGAGGAAATGTGTTGATTGGTTATGCCGAATCTTGGGCGAATAGAATTTATGAGACTCCTGATCACAACCGTGCAGTCTGAGTATTGAGACACTAGAGGGCAGCGGAATGGAAACTTTCTGAAGAGGTTTATGAGGTGGTTGGTTACGTGCAATCCTCTGCTTTATGGCCTTACATTCAATATGGATTAGGAATATGATAGTGTGACGACCTCTGCCTTTACCGAGAGATTTTGTCCAGAAACTTACACATTTCAATTACCTTTTAGAGAGATGGCAATCACTCCTGAAGATGCAAGTAAGATTACAGATCTTAAAGCAAGGGGTGTAAGTGTGGATGTTGATTTTTATAACATGAGTTGGGATGAGCTCTATGATGATTTTTCAAAAGTTGTTGTAGTGATAGTGGTAAAAAGATTCGTTTCAGATTTATGAAGGAAATAATTTTTAGATTTAATAAAAATAAAGCAAATTAATTTTCAAATAGTGATGTCAAGATTTAAAATGGACTAAGGCTCCGGATTCACTATTACTTCAAGTTGATTGGTTACAAAAATATTTCATAATTATTATCTAGCTCTTTTTCCATTAAATCACTTATTAATCTATAAGGTATCCAAATATTAAATTGTAATCCTTAATCATGATTTATCAAAGAATTAATTCTAAGCATAAAACATCAAATTGATTCACAACTAATTAAGAAAACCATTTTTATCTCTTTTTTTTATTGATCCAAGTGAATTAAATAAAATAAATAATTAAGAAATTATAAAAAGAATTTACCAATCAAACATGAGTGAATAGCTCCTCCGTCGCCTCAGTCACCAGGTATTTTAGCCGCTCATCATGATGGAAAACCTCTCAAAATATTTTATTGATGCTCAAAAGTGTTTTACAATGAAGACAAAGAGAAGTAAATAGTATAAAACAGGATTCTGCGACCCACAGAAGGCGTCCAGAATCAACGACGCAGAGATAGTGTTGTTGGTACAATGACTCAATCGCAGAAAGGAGTGGAAAAGTGTCGCAATAAAGCGACAGTTTTTAATGACTTTCCTGCCTCGTCCAATGTTCTTCGTGTTCTTCAGTTCCAACAGCAGCAGGAACTTCTTCTTCACAGCGCCTAGTTCTTCGATTTTACGTCTCTATTCTCTTCCAGACTCTCCCTAAACTTCCTAGCCTTTCCCAAACTGTTTTGCCTTGTATTTATAGTGAATTGGAGCCAAAAATCCGACCATTGATTGCATATATTCTCCATTTAATCCAAATATTCTCGGCTGCCAATAATAACGAAAATTTCCATTTTTAATCCCATGCACGCGTTAACTTTGATCCTGCACGCTCCCAAATGTCTTCTCCACGCCTCAACACTCTTCCAACGCTAGTAGGACTCTTCCATGCACACAAGAACTCCATTTTTGCTCGTGTTACAGTGCATGTGCTCTGTTTTGGGCTCAAGGATCATCACGCGTTTTCCAGCCACTTCTGATCGAACCCACTGCCCATAATGTGTTCCTCATGCCATATCACATCTTCCTACCAAGTTTGAGCGATTGAATCTCCCTAAAACACCTTCATTTTGTTGATTGAAACTCTAACAGTTGAGAACTTCATTTCCCGCCAAAAAAAAGTTTTTGAATTTAAAGAGATGAAATGCCCCTAATCGTCTGTGGAGTGTAAATAGCAAATGCCCAATTGAGGTGCCCCTTATTAATTGGGTTGCCCCTTAACCAAAATGAGAGTCCGAATAACAAATGTCCTCCGGGGATGCCCCGCATAATTTTTCGAGCACATCTTTCCAAAAATGTTTATTTCCTAAAAATACATAAAAACACAATATTAGTACAAAAATAGATTTCCAACAATACGGACATTGAGGACAAATTAGACACAAAAATGTGTCTATCAAATACCCTCAAACTTATTATTTGCTAGTCCTCGAGAAAATCTAATCTAGAAAGTAAAATGACTGCACTTAGCACGTGCAGCAAGCCGTTAAACCACTAGGTTGCCCTAGTGGCGGAGTGTTGTCTCCGGAGGGTTTACCAGAGGTGTACCCACAAAACCTTTACTCCAGACCCTAGCTATCTACAACGAACCTTGGAAGGCACTAAAGAATCTCCTTGGTTGGCTTACAATCACTGACTACAGGAGGAAGTACCCTGATGCGAAATTCCAATTGTTGTACACGAGTTTACACTCAAGCATACTAAAATTCATATAAAGTGACAGAGCTCTACTCAGATAGTTGCACTATGGACATCATATTCGGAGTCAAACTAATCATATGGATAGAAAAAGGAGATGGAAATAGAAAAATGTAGATGGTTTTGATGTTAACCAAATGATCGACGTTTCACATATCTGTCTGAAAGCCACTGCCAGAATGAACCTATCCTAATGGACTGAGATACCGGTCTGACTAACATCAACACAACTGGCATATACAAGGGAACCAGTGGTCAATAACTTAAATCTAGATCAACAAACTGGCAAATACAAGGGAACCAGCAGTTGACTAAACAGGACAATAACCATTTTTTTTTAACTTAACGGCATGAATAGATCTTTTTGATCCAAGCGCATGCTTCTTGTCAGCAGATTACACGATAGTTCCCACGGGTCCTGCATTCCACGCTTGCTTAGGCGACGGAAACAGGGAGAACACACGCATATTGCTATCCAAGTGTTAATACTTATTCCGACTGGTCTAACTGGTCCGGTCTTTTTTTTTTTTTTTTTAGTAACTCAGTCACTCTAATTCACCCTAGCAGTGGTAACAACTTGAATCGTGTGCCCCACCTAATCACTTAGAGAAACATAGTTTAAAATGAAAAAATAAAAAAGAAATGAAAAGGACTCAACGAGATATGGTGCAACTATCATGTTATTTCTAACACCTGAGCTCTGTGCTTTTATGAATAGACTCTTTCGATGTTTCCATCTAATCAGATTGGTTCCTCAACTCCTACAACCAAGATGCTTCCATCCACTTAGATTAGTTAGTGCCATCCTGAATACGCATAAATTTCTAGGCTCTGGAGTTTATTTATTGCAACTAAAAGCTAACAAAAAGTTTCTTCCCCACCCCAAACTTAAATCTAACATTGTCCTCAATGTTTCTAATTAAAGAGCAGTACCAAAAGTAAAATAACACGAGGAGAAGTTGGAAAGATAGTACCTGGGTGAAGAAAATCAAAAACTAATATACAACATACAACTGCCTCGATGGTCAATCAAGGGTAAACAGGGTCCTCCAGAGGGACCTCCTCAACATCACCTGTAGGAAAGGGCTCTAAAAAGGGTTTCAATCTCTGACCGTTAACCTTCGAAAACTACTACCATCCGGTTCTCGATCTCAACAGCTCCATGAGGAAAAACAGTGCGAACAATAAAAGGACCCGTCCACCGAGAACGTAACTTCCCAGGGAAAAATGCAAGCGGGTATCATACAGAAGAACTTTTTGACCTGGAGAAAATGACTTCCGTAAAATGTTTCTATCATGCACAAGTTTCATTTTTTCTTATACTCCTTCGCACTATCGTAAGCATCTATACGAATCTCGTCCAACTCATTGAGCTGGAGTTTCCTATGGGCTCCTGCCTCGTCAAGTGAAAAATTTAGCTGCTTAACAGCCCAATAAGCTCTATGTTCTAACTCAACAGGTAAGTGACATGCCTTTCCATAAACAACCGATAAGGCGACATTCCAATGGGGATCTTAAACGCAGTACGGTAAGCCCATAAGGCATCAGTAAGCCTAGACGACCAGTCTTTCCGATTAGGATTAACTGTTTTCTCTAATATACGTTTTATCTCCCTATTGGAAACCTCTACCTGACCACTAGTCTGTGGATGATACGGGGTAGCTATCTTATGTAATACCATATTTCTTCATCAGAAGCTTAAAAGGCCCATTACAAAAGTGCGACCCTCCATCACTAATTATAGCTCGTGGTGTACCAAAACGTGTAAGTATATTATTTTTCAAGAACTCAATCACAACCCTATGGTCATTGGTTTTACACGCAACCGCCTCAATCCACTTAGATACATAGTCTACGGCGACAAGGATGTATAGGTTACCAAAAGAATTAGGAAACGGACCCATAAAGTCAATACCCCACACATCAAAGACCTCAACAATTAAAATAGGGTTCAAGGGCATCATGTTCCTACGGGAAATGGTTCCTAATTTCTGGCATCGTTCACAAGTAACGCAGTAACTGTGGGAGTCTTTAAACAACGAAGGCCAATAGAATCCACACTGCAATATCTTAGCAGCAGTTTTCTTAGCACTAAAGTGACCCCCACAAGCATGATCATGACAAAAGGAAATAATACTGGACTGGTCACTCTCAGGTATACATCTCCTAATAATCTGGTCTGGACAATACTTAAACAAATAAGGATCATCCCAAAAGAAGTGCTTAACCTCAGCTAAAAATCTAGAACGATCTTGTTTACCCCAATGTTGGGGCATTCGACCAGTAACAAGATAGTTCACTATATTCGCATACCAAGGTAATTGGGTAACAAAGAACAATTGTTCATCAGGAAAGCTATCCCTTATAGGAAGGGAATCATCTGGGGAACTAACAACTAGCCTAGACAAGTGATCTGCTACAACATTTTCGGCACCCTTTTTGTCTCTAATGTCTGGAGAAAACTCTTGCAACAACAGAATCCACCTAATCAATCTAGGTTTAGTATCCTTCTTAGACAAAAGATATTTTAAAGCAGCATGATCAGTATATATGATGATCTTAGAACCTAAGAGATAGGGTCTAAACTTGTCTAAGGCAAACACAATGGCTAATAGTTCCTTCTCGGTAGTGGTATAGTTCAACTGGGCATCATTCAGAGTTTTGCTAGCATAGTAAATCACATGAAGTAACTTATTTTCTCGCTGACCTAGCACAACACCAATAGCATAATCTGAAGCATCACACATGATCTCAAAGGGTAGGTTCCAGTTGGGTGCCTGGACTATGGGGGCGGTAGTGAGTAATGACTTAAGCTTCTCAAAAGCCTCTAAACAAGCATCATCAAAGACAAACTTAACATCTTTTGCAAGCAAATTGCAAAGAGGTCTAGACATCAAGCTAAAATCCTTAATGAAACGACGATAAAAACCAGCATGCCCTAAGAATGACCTAATATCTCTTACGGTTTTTGGGACCGGTAAAGTTTTAATAAGGTCAACTTTGGCTCTATCTACCTCTATACCCTTTGAAGATACAATATGCCCTAGAACAATTCCTGAACGAACCATAAAGTGACATTTCTCCCAATTAAGCACTAAATTCTTTTCCTTACACCTAGTCAAAACTAATGACAAATGATGCAAGCACTCATCGAAAGACGAACCAAACACTGAAAAATCATCCATAAAGACCTCTAAGAACCGTTCTACCATGTCAGAAAATATGCTCATCATGCAACGCTGAAAAGTCGCAGGGGCATTACATAGCCCGAAAGGCATGCGTCTATACGCAAAGGTACCAAAGGGACAGGTAAAAGTGGTTTTCTCCTGGTCTTCTGGGGAAATAACGATCTGATTATATCCAGAGTAGCCATCTAAAAAGCAGTAGTGACTATGTCCAGCTAATCTCTCTAGCATCTGGTCGATGAAGGGAAGGGGAAAGTGGTCCTTCCTAGTGACCTTGTTCAATTTCCTATAGTCAATACAAACACGCCAACCCGTGGTCACTCGGGTCGGGATTAACTCATTGTTATCATTCTGGACTACAGTAATACCAGATTTCTTGGGAACAACCTGAACGGGGCTGACCCACTTACTGTCTGAAATAGGGTAGATAATGCCTGCATCTAATAGCTTAAGAACCTCAGTTCGAACTACTTCTTTCATATTGGGGTTTAGTCGACGTTGCATCTCCCTAGAAGGTTTGGTGTCTTCCTCTAAATAGATCTGATGCATACAAACAGTAGGACTTATACCCTTAATGTCTGCTATGGTCCACCCTAAAGCTTCCTTGTTGTTTTGAAGGACGGTTACTAGCCTACTTTCCTGATCTCTATCCAAGTCGGAAGAAACAATCACAGGTAAAGTCTCAGACGGGCCTAAAAACACATACTTCAGGGTATCTGGCAATGGTTTTAGGTCCAACTTAGGAGGCTCTTCTAAAGAAGGAACTAGGGTAGACTTAGAAACTGGTAGTGGTTCGAACTTAGGTTTCCATCCATTACTAGTATCTAACAAAGGGGTTGAATCTAACAAAGCATTCACCTCATTAATCACCTTATCATCATCAAAATCAATCCCAAAGTGAGCTAGGCATTTCTCTAATGGATCTTCTAACAAAGTGTTTGGTAATGACTCCTCGACTAATGTTCCTATCATGTTCACCTCTTCTATATTCGAGTCATCTAGTTCAGAGGGTAGCTTACTAATATTAAAAATGTTCAGCTCAATAGTCATATTACCAAAAGACAAATTCATAATACCATTTCGACAGTTAATGATCGCATTGGATGTAGCTAAAAACGGGCGACCTAAAATCACTGGTATTTGGTTCTCTGGGTCAGGGATAGGTTGGGTATCTAGGATAACAAAATCCACCGGATATATAAACTTGTCGACCTCTATGAGAACATCCTCGATCACACCACGAGGAATTTTAACGGACCTATCAGCTAACTGAAGTGTCATCTGTGTAGGTTTCATCTCACCAAGTCCTAGCTTAAGGTACACATGGTATGGCAGTAAGTTCACACTGGCTCCTAAGTCAAGCAACGCTTTCTCAACACGGTACTTACCTATTGTACAAGCAATGGTAGGGGACCCTGGGTCTTTATACTTAGGAGTAGTGGTATTCTGAATAATAGAACTCACATGACTAGCTATGAAGGCTTTCTTCTGGACACTGAGCTTACGCTTTCGCGTACACAAGTCCTTAAGGAACTTGGCATAAGAGGGAATCTGCCTAATTGCATCTAATAATGGAAGGTTGATATTAACCTGCTTAAAAACCTCCAATATATCATTAAAGTTGGACTCCCTCTTAGTCGGAACTAGCAGCTGGGGGAACGGGGCTCTGGGAACAAAGCCGGGCTCATCAGGACCCTCATTGGTCTCTTTGGAGACTCTATCAGTCTCCTCATTTTCTGGCTCATAAGGGTGAACTACAGCATGTTCACTATCAGGCATGGCAACCTTATTGTCAACTTTCTTTCCACTCCTAAGGGTTGTAATAGAGTTCACATGATTGTACGATTTCTCTGCTTTAGGATTGGGTTGAGTTTGACTAGGAAACTTACCTTTTTCCCTCAAAGACTCATTTATATGACTAACCTGGGTTTTCAACTCGGAAATAGCCTGAGAGTTAGCCTGACCTATTCTCTTATTTTCTTCTATACCTTGAGCAACAGATTGCTGAAACTGCATAGTGTTACGAGTTAACAAAGCAAGAGACTCTTCTAAACTCATAATCTTCTTATCCGAAGGGTTCTGAAACTGTGCCGGGGCTGAAGGATTCTTAGGATAGCCAAAACCTGGGGGAGCTTGAGAGTTACTAGACTGACCTTGATTCTGGCCCTTAGACCAAGAAAGGTTGGGATGGTTTCTCCAGCCAGGGTTATAGGTTTCTGAATAAGGGTCAAACTTCTGACGGTTATCGAATCTAGTGTTGTTATAAAGAGCATTGGCTTGCTCTTCAACAGTATGGTCTTCCCAAAAAGGCTCTATTCTACCACTAGTACCACTAGAATGACCTAATTCCAACGCTTCTAACCTTTTGGCTATGGCTGCTATTTTAGCATCTGACTCATAGGATCCTTCTACCCTATTGACATTTCCTCTACTTAGAAGAATTGTTTTCTGGGGTTCCCTATTATTTTCCCATTGTTGGGTCTTATTGGCGATTTCATTCAAAAATGTCATCGCCTCATCAACAGTTTTATTCTCAAACCCACCTGTGCATAAGGACTCAACCATGGTCGTTGTTGAATAGTCTAAACCCTCGTAGAGGATCTGAACTAACCTAACCTTCTCTAAACCATGATGAGGACATTGAGAAATTAAGTCATTGAACCTTTCTAAATACCTATATAAAGATTCTCCCTCTTGTTGAGCAAAACAAAAGTACAAATTTGTGTCCTAATAGACGATGTTTTGTGCCTTGGGAAAAACTTATGTATAAAGGCAGATGTAAGTTGTTCATAGGTTTCAATTGACTCAGAATCCAAACTATACAGCCAAGATTTGGCTTTATCTTTTAAGGAAAAGGGGAATAACCTAAGTTTCAGTGCATCATCACTAAGGTTTTTAATTTTCAGAGTACTACATACTTCCTCAAATTCCCTAACATGAAAATAGGGGTTCTCATTCTCTTTTCCTAAAAAGGTTGGGAGCATCTGTAAAGTCCCAGGTTTGAGTTCATAATTTGCCTCGGTTTCAGCTAACTTGATACAAGACGGACGAGAGGTCCTAGTTGGGTTCAATAAAGCTTTTAAAGTTGCCATTTCTGGCACTACCAAAGGACTAGGAGAACTTTCTTCACAAAGACGCAGATTCTCAAAACTGAAGTTTCCAAAAACGGGGCTCTCTAAAGAAGAGTCTTCGAGCTCCCCGCCTTCACAAGAAGAACTACTAGGTTTATCACTAATCAGACGACCTAGAGTGTTTCTTTTCCAAGCCCGTTCTACCTCGGGCATACACTAGAAAAACAAACTAAAAAGAAAAGCCCTAAAAGGGAAGGGAAGTTCTATGCAAACACAAACAAGGCTGACTCCACCACAGCAAACCTACTGAATTCTAGCAAACAAAAAGCATGATGGCTCCACTTAGATTGTTTCTAGACCAGCTTCTAATCCTTCGAAAGGGAATTCGTTACAATTTAAGCAAACCCCTCTGGAGTCAATCCGAGTCAAAGTAAGTTGAATTGAGGCGAGGGAAGCTCAGTGGAGCTTTGATACCCAAGGCCTCACCGCTATCACAAGGCGGCGCAGTCACGCATTCAACTCACAGAGACCATCATGAACTTCGAAGTATGCTAAAAGAGTAACCAATATTTTTCGAACGACTTTCCTACTAAGCTCGTTACCCTATAAGTCTCGTTCTATTCCAAATTTTAAAGCTTAGGTTCGCGTTTGGTTTCGTTATCCTAAGGCGGGCAAGAAGGGAACGGTGATGAAATCCGAACCCTTATCTTGTATTGGCCAGGCCTTGCCCTTTACTAGGAATTTAAAAACAGTCCAAATTCGTCTTCAATCAATGAATCACCTTAAGGAATACAGTAACTCGCTTACAGGAGATTCGCGAGTGTTTCGATGGACTTACCTCCCGTACCAGACGGGGGATGAACCGTTGAAGTCGACTCGGGCCACGACTCCTTTGTCATGTACGAACCCGAGGGGCCGAGACGATATCGTAATCGTCTTCCTTCCATGCACACAGTTTGTATTTAAGGTACCCTTCCGTAGGGTAAAAATAACTTAAAAATGTCCAACGTTACAGTCCAAGTCCAAAGTAAAGTGCAAAAAATATTACAAAAATTTCCTAATACAATTCTAAAAAAAAATTAAAAATTAAAAATTAAAAAAAAATAATAAAACTAAATCCTAAAAAAATAATTATTTGTCTTCTTTTTTTCTTTTCTTTTAACTTTAAGCTTTGTTCCAAGTACTTAGTATCCAACTTCAAACCTGCAAATCAAAGACACACCCAAAGAAACGTAAAAAGGAACAAATGAAAATAATAATAAAAAAATCTAAAAATGCTACCTAAACACAAATCCGCGTCGCCGGCGCCAAAAATTTGATGATTTTTCAAAAGTTGTTGTAGTGATAGTGGTAAAAAGATTCGTTTCAGATTTATGAAGGAAATAATTTTTAGATTTAATAAAAATAAAGCAAATTAATTTTCAAAGAGTGATGTCAAGATTTAAAATGGACTAAGGCTCTGGATTCACTATTACTTCAAGTTGATTGGTTACAAAAATATTTCATAATTATTATCTAGCTCTTTTTCCATTAAATCACTTATTAATCTATAAGGTGTCCAAATATTAAATTGTAATCCTTAAGCATGATTTATCAAAGAATTAATTCTAAGCATAAAACATCAAATTGATTCACAACTAATTAAGAAAACCATTTTTATCTCTTTTTTTTATTGATCCAAGTGAATTAAATAAAATAAATAATTAAGAAATTATAAAAAAAAATTTACCAATCAAACATGAGTGAATAGCACCTCCGTCGCCTCAGTCACCAGGTATTTTAGCCGCTCATCATGTTGGAAAACCTCTCAAAATATTTCATTGATGCTCAAAAGTGTTTTACAATGAAGAGAAAGAGAAGTAAATAGTATAAAACAGGATTCTGCGACCCACAGAAGGCGTCCAGAATCAACGATGCAGAGATAGTGCTGTTGGTACAATGACTCAGTCGCGGAAAGGAGTGGAAAAGTGTCGCAATAAAGTGACAGTTTTTAACGACTTTCCTACCTCGTCCAATGTTCTTCGTGTTCTTCAGTTCCAACAGCAGCAGGAACTTCTTCTTCACAACGCCTAGTTCTTCGATTTTACGTCTCTATTCTCTTCCAAACTCTCCCTAAACTTCCTAGCCTTTCCCAAACTGTTTTGCCTTGTATTTATAGTGAATTGGAGCCAAAAATCCGACCATTGATTGCATATATTCTCCATTTAATCCAAATATTCTCGGCTGCCAATAATAACGAAAATTTCCATTTTTAATCCCATGCACGCGTTAACTTTGATCCTGCACGCTCCCAAATGTCTTCTCCACGCCTCAACACTCTTCCAACGCTAGTAGGACTCTTCCATGCACACAAGAACTCCATTTTTTCTCGTGTTACAGTGCACGTGCTCTGTTTTGGGCTCAAGGATCATCACGCGTTTTCCAGCCACTTCTGATCGAACCCACTGCCCATAATGTGTTCCTCATGCCATATCACATCTTCCTACCAAGTTTGAGCGATTGAATCTCCCTAAAACACCTTCATTTTGTTGATTGAAACTCTAACAGTTGAGAACTTCATTTCCCGCCAAAAAAAAGTTTTTGAATTTAAAGAGATGAAATGCCCCTAATCGTCTGTGGAGTGTAAATAGCAAATGCCCAATTGAGGTGCCCCTTATTAATTGGGTTGCCCCTTAACCAAAATGAGAGTCCGAATAACAAATGTCCTCCGGGGATGCCCCGCATAATTTTTCGAGCACATCTTTCCAAAAATGTTTATTTCCTAAAAATACATAAAAACACAATATTAGTACAAAAATAGACTTCCAACAATACGGACATTGAGGACGAATTAGACACAAAAATGTGTCTATCACTCTACAAGTTGTTCGAGGAAACTCTTGGTTGGGATGCATACAAAACTGAGCTGGAGTTTTATCGATCCGTTAAAGATGTCGATTCCGTATTCATACCCAATGGCAAAAATAAGAAGAGTAAGAAGATCAAGCTAACTAACTTGAAAAGGGAATTTGAGAACACAAAAAGGATGAGGTGTTGGTAATGGACGACATCAAAGTGAAGCAAACCGGAACTTCCTACTTGCTTTACACTCTTGGCAGAGATATCTTTCCCGACCTTACGGAAACAAGGTAAATGTTAATTATCTCCAACTGGTAAAGAATCTTGCTACTGTTAACAAGTATGCTTGGGGAACGGCTGCGCTAGCTTACCTGCTGGACCAACTTGCGACCGCATCTAGATTGACAAGTACAAACATCGGAGGGAACTTCACTATGCTTCAGGTAATTTCTGGGACATCAGTGTCTGGTTCGGCTTATAACTATCACGTACAAGTCGAACATTTTACTTATCTGATTCGGCTCATAAAGCTTGTTCCATATAAGCCGAACAATGCACTGAGTTTTCAAATTTTATTCTTACTTTGTTGTGTCCAAGTAAAACTTGTTTCTATTACTTCAATTTCTTTAATTTTTGAATGTGGTTCTTTGGATGTAGGTGTGGGTATATGACCATTTCTAAATTTTGTAATTGGCCAAAACATTTGAAAAGGATGTCGATTGGGTTGACACAGAGCCAATTGCAGCACGCTATGAGTACGAGGACTCGAAGAAAAGGAATAAAAAACAGTTGGTGGCAAGTTTGAGAGAGAAGTTAGACACAATGGGTGTTGATGAGGTCGCTTTTCAACCACATGAGAAGGAAGATGAAGAAGATGAATTTGTTGAAGATGAGTATATGTCGGTGGGTATGTACCATGGTCCATTGTTTTATCCCGGTGGTTATGTTATATACGATCCTCGGCGAGTACTCTGTCAATTAGGATGCATCCAAAAGGTTCCTTTGTTTGACGAGAAAGTCAGGTTGTTACCAAAGAGTGGTAATGGAACTAAAAGCACCACTTCATCATGGGAACCAAAGTATGATCCTGATCCCACCCTTGAGTATTGGAAGAATTTAGACATTAACAAATTAGATGTGTTCAAGTTAACACCTTTAGTTAATGATCCATGTGAGGAGGATCTGAGCTACATGGATTGGTATAACCAAATTTCTCATCTTTCATTATAAATAAGAAAAGTCAAAAGGTAGCTGATAAGGCTAAGGCGAAGTCAATCAAGATCTCCGACAAGTCTACTTCCGAAGAAGTAGTCAAGGCTTTCAAGATAATGGTAATAATGACTTCACTTTATACTATTGCATATATTAGTTCATGGTAAAAATGTCTTCAATCTTTGGTTGTTGAAAAATGAAAAAATAGGTTGCCTCGGGTAGGGAGATGTTGAAAAAAAAAAATGAAGGCCAAACTTGGTTGCAAAACAACTATGACCGTTGAAGAACAAAAATACCTCTACAAGAAGTGGGATGCAATCATCAACAAAGGACAAGGACCCGAGGAACCCGCACAAAGGCCTACCACTAAGAGGTATCGACAAGTTGGTGAAGGTACAAGGTGAGGTGGTACTACCGGCTCATCCGGTGATGCATCGGAAGATGAACACCAAGGTGGAAGAAGAGGTGGTTGTGGAACTAACAAGAGGGGTCATAGTTAAGTGACCTTTTATGTTTTCAAGTTCTTTTTAATGTTTTCTTAAGTATCAAGTACACTTTTATGGTGTTGCAAACACCTTGGCTTTTAGGTGCTGAACTTTCTTTTTAATGGTTGTATTAGTGAACTGGGATTGTAGTATGGACACCTTGAATTTCATGCTTTAATCGATAGCGTAACAGTTAATTTATTATCTATTTTTCCTGGAATTTGTGATGTTCGGCTTATCCTGTAATTTCAGTTGCAAGTCGAAACTAAGATTCGTCTTATCCTGTAATTTCAATTACAAGCCGAATCTTTTTTCCCTAAGGTTCGGCTTACCCGTTAATTTGAGTTGCAAGCCAAACCTGTATAATTAAATTTCATCAACGGCTAGTTTTTGTTTTTATTTTTAAAACCATTGATCCACTGGGGAATATCTATATATAGTGCTGCCCCTTTCTAACAATTTTTTAACTAAAGCTAGTGTTGTTCCTCCAAACAATTTTTTATTTTTTGCATTTCTACTCAAAAATGGAACCATTCACCGTTGAAGATGATAAAATTCTTGTCAGAGTTTTCATTCAAACTTATCCTGAGCGGCCTAATGAACATCATTCGATGTTTTGGAAAAGAGTTAAAGAATTCCATTTTGAGTTAGATGGGATTCCAAAACGTCGTAAGTGGATGGAATTATCTGAAATATTTGAGAGTATCCATTATACCATGCGAGATTACATCAGAATATTAAGATGGATCAATCAATATCATTCCACTGATACTAATGAAGAGAAGGTTAGTATTCCAAATTCCACCGCGCTTATAGGTACGCTTTTGTTTGAATACTAACTTCAGTATTCTTCTTTTTTAAGGATGCTAGAGTTCAAAGACTTTGGGAAATACGCCATGGAGGAAGATACAAGCTTGGAATGTGTTATACATGGTTGAGGAGAAGAATTCCGAGATTTATTAGAGAACTAAATGGCGAGATTCGTTAGAGATAATTTAGGATTCATTGAACTATTATGTAAAATAGGGTAGTAAAGGATAATTTATGATTTTAATTAAAATATAATCGTGGTAGTTTACATTCAAATCAGTATTGACAGGTAAAACAGTTATCGATTCCGCTTATATGGGCAAAATTTTGTATGTTGAACCTTGAAGAAGTTTCAAAATTTGAAAAATTAACCGTTAGTTTTACAGATTCGGCTTATGTTGCAAAATTAGTATAAGTCGAACCCTGGCATTATTGCACACAAATATAGGAACGACTCTTTTTTTTGAAATATATAGTCGTTGTAAACCTGTCTTATATATGTACCTACAAGTTTTTTCATATTCTAAAGCACGTATACTAAAAAAATGGCACCCCAACTCATGAGTTTACTTTAGAAGAAGATTTGTCTCTTTGCACTAATTACGTAGCATACAATCCAAATAAGGGTGGAGAACGACGAGTGAAGGGTCTGATGAGTATGTACTACTTGGTTACAATTCATGAAGCCTTCTGCACGGAAACAGGTAACCCTCACAACCGGGATAGTGCGTCCTTGTTTTGTCATATTGAAACTATTAAAAAAAAGTCACAAACTTTATAACTTTAGTTCGGGTTGTGAGTCGATATCGTCTCAAGGGTGAAACAAATTCTGAGATTGAAGTTCGATCTCTACAGGAATGACGAAGATGGAAAGGATAGAATTTCGAATACAAAGATCACTACTACATTCTTACAAGGTTTCTCATTACCCGTCTAGGATATTAGAAATTTATTGTAAGGCTACTATGTAACGGGTATGTAATCCACATTTTCTATGAATTTGAAAAGTCTATTTGGAATGATATAATAATTCTTGTTTTTATGAATCATGCCAGATTCGGCTTTCTTTGAAATAATGTTACAAGCCGAACCTGATATAAAAACTCTGGGTTTTTTTTATTTTGTCAGGTTCGGCTTTCTTTGAAATAATGTTACAAGCCGAACCTGACGAAGAAACTCTGGTTTTATTTATTTTGTCAGGTTCAGCTTTCCTTGAATTAATATTACAAGCCGAACCATCTCCTGTGTTCATGATTCTGGTTTCCATAACAAAAAAGTAAATCATTCAAGTATTTCGTTTTGATGGGTACATGTAATTGCAATTCTAATGTTGTATCATCCTCCTCATACACGAAAATAAAAAGACACAAAATACGCAGATAAATCCATAAAACATTTTTATGGAGATCCTAAACGAATCTCATCCTCTTCACTAACCTCTTTCTCATCATCTTCACTAACCTATTTCTTATCATCTTCATCCTCATCACTTGAAAACATAATTACTTCTCCACTTGGTATCGACACATTTCAAAGCTTGCCAAAGATTCATTTCCGTTTCATAATTTTCACACCAATCCATTGCGTAAATATTTTCAAATTAGGCCAAAAGGCTGCACCTATCAAGGGTGGTAATGGGAAATCGGGTCTAAGTTGGAGGCTGATAAAATGACAATTTTTAACTAATCCAATAACAAGTCTTCTATCTTTTACACCATCATGGCAAGGTCTTGTTGGAGGCGCGTAAGTAAAACTATTACCCGTCCACCCGAAACAATGTACGACGCAATTGAATGTCTCCGCTATTAAAAACCCACAAACGGGCATTGACATCCAATGTTCTTGGGTGATTTTTAAATCCCGTGTAAACGACGTTCGAATGCAATGTACTTCGCTGCCACCCCCGCATCTCCTTTTGCACCATATATGAAACGTACAAAGAAAGTTGAATGCATCCGGAAATATCTTGTTAATAGCATACATCAACGATGAATCTTGATCAGAAACGAACACTTTAGGAAGAGAACCCTCCCGGAAGATTAACTTCAATTGTTCTAACCCCCAAACATAACTTTCCTTCTTTTCGTTTTTCAAGAAACAAAAAGCAACGGTGAACGGTTCCTTTGTCGACGTATGCCCCACAATGTTCATCAACGACATCTCATATTTGTTAGTCTTGTACGTGCAATCCAATATAAGAACTTGTGGGGAGCAGAGATCCAATTGGACGCATTCCGGGTGGGCAAGAAAAAGGTGTGTGACTTGACCGAAGTCACCCAACTTCTTTTGGAAAGCGTAGTTATGCTTTACCCCTAACCACATCACTTGTTGCATCACCATCCTACCTAGAAAATTGAGTCTTCTAATCTTATTTCTTGCGTTATAGATAGTTTACATGGTCGACTCGTTATTCTTGTCGCCCGCCTTCAATTTACTAAGAATCCTAGACGGTGACAAACGTGCTCGTGTCATTTTATCCACTTCTAGAATCTCGCTGGGTTTGAGTCGCGCTACTTTTGCATGTCCATGAAGGTCACATGGACGTGGGTGGTTATGACGACAATCCATTTCTTTATTCGTAACCCAATATTCATCATCTTTGTTCAAGAACTTATTCTTGTTCTTGAGGTTGAAAACGATCTTGAATGGGCACTTTGTTTTCTTCGTCTTTGTCCTATTCTTTCTCCCGGTCTTCCCAACATATACAAAATCCTTTTTAACCTTGCTAGCGCCGCTTGCACTTCGCTCACAAATCAATTCAAATTGATCTCCTCGGCTTTGTCTTCCATTAACTAGTACGTAATTTATCTCCATCGCGCGTTCCTCAACCCAAGCCAGTGTTTCGGGTTTAGTTTTCCAAATTTATGTTCATTTAAACACAAATAATTAGTAAGAAAAACTTAGGAATATCCCGACAACATTAAGGTAAACAACAAGTTCTTACGTACCAAATCATTTTGGAAGTGATCCTTAGTATCTTCGTGAATTATGTCTACTGGATCAGGTTTATTTTTCATCGGTACAGGTCCGCCAAGCGCGATCTACAAAGAATATCACTAGGTTAAATACTACAAAGAAAAATTAATAATTAGGTTCCGGCTTATAAGATATTCTCAATATGTGTCGAACCATCAACAAATTATTTATCCAACAATGATTAATGGTATGTTCGGCTCATATGATTTTCATTATATAAGCCGAACCGTTAACATATTTTATTCCAGAACTCTCAGGAATATATTCGGATTTCTATGAAACTTTCATATAAGATGAACTAATGTCTAGCAAATGGGTTTGAAGCGGAAAATATATGTTCGGCACATAACATAAACAGTTTCAGCTAGCCGAACTGTTCATCAATTGGGTTGTTTCGTCTCAGAGATTTAAGCCAAACCTCATCGTGGTTCGCCGAACCATGATGAAAAATACAAACTTTTGATAATTTCGAGCTATAGAAGTGTACCTGTGTATTAGAAGCATTGGGTTCCTCATCAATGTCCTCATCATCTGGATTTGGCTCATAAAAATCATCATATTGAGTTTGAGTTTGAGCTTGAATTTGAGTTTGAGTTTGTGTAAAATCATTCTCATAATCTAAGAAATCAGCCATTTGGGAATTATTGTTGTAGTTAATGTGTATTTTTCTAGGTTTTTTAGATGAATAATGACCCTCCTCATCCTCCATTGAATCAAGAAAAAATATTTCTCACTTTTTCCTTCTCCTTCTCTCCTTCTCAATAAAAACTTGATTTTTTTCCCCAAAATTTTTCATCTACACAAACCTTTATAATTCTGAAAAATTATCTTAATCACTAAACAAAAGTTTTAATCACTAATCCAGATTACTAACACTAATACATAAAGGGCAGATTTGCCATTATAAAAAAATTGGTTAAGGGGCTTCTGATTTTGGTATTTGACATCCCTTTTTATCTTTATTCAGTATGCCTAAAAAGATTAAGGTATGCCCAAAAACAGTTTTCTTTCCAATCCCTATTTATCCTAAATCTCATCCCAGCTAAACAGATCAGATTCCGTAAAACCTTTTATAGATTGGGTAAACAAAACTCACTCTATTATTTTTCATAGTTAACCTAAAGTTTCATCACTGCCCAAAGTTGATGGGATCTGGAAATTAGTTCCCAAATCACCATCTTAATTATGTTTGAAGATCCAACGCCAAACTAACTTCTATGTTTGTACGTAAAATAAAGCAACCCATCAATATTGAAACAACTCCGATTGTTAAACTCCCCGTTGCTTAACGGAGCCTCTCTTGTCAAACAATTTTAACTTTAAATATTAATCATGACAGATTGTTAGCCAGTTTTAAGGTGCTTGATTCATGCTTGGCACTACCACCAGATGTTAAGGAGTGTCAGCGGAAAACCACCAAAGGATGAGTAAAAAAGTTCAAATACGGAACCATAACCTTTCTGGACATGATTCTAGATCTTGTTACTTGTTAGTCTACTGGTGCTGGGACTATGGCGCATTAGAAAAATAATTGAAGATTAGGATATCATTGGGAGAGTTTGGTGCAAACATTGCTCTATTAATTCGAATACAAAGGGTTATCTTAGTTTTCATTTTTCTAAAAGTACTTTTCCTGTTTTACTCTTTGTTTCAATCGAATCGACACAAAAACTAAAACATTTAACAAAGAAAGAAAAATTGATTAATAATTCAGTGATTTGCGGTGGTACACTACTAGATTCAAGATTTGATTTTTCTTTGTCTATTTAGGAATTAAATTTCAGAGAGAAGGAAATTTATCTGTATAATAAGGTGAATTTTGTTCACCTTACCTAGAAAGAGTTAAACTAAAATTGACGTATGTGGTTGGGATGGTTGGTAAGGAAAGTAGGGATGAGAAATAGGTAAAATCAAAACGAAATATATTAGTACATTACAAGGCGAACAACTTACACCTGATATAAGTTGGCGGTGATAAAATCAGGAGTATTAGTATGCCACTCCTGGTTACAAGATATTTTCGAGCTAATTTTGCTAACTTATCAGCTACCTTGTTACAGTTCCTATTTTTGAAAAAGTTTTACGAAACCGCTGAAAGTCGTTTTTACATTAATTTATATAAGAAAACTTTCTCCAATAGAAGAAGTACCATTTACCGCTTGCACAAGAAAGAGAGATTGTTAGAGCACTGCTCGGTTGAACCGCCAAGCGTTGGTACGTCAAGGTTGGTTATCATATTTTAATACCAAAACTTAAAGATCGGTTGATTAGATTACTAGAGTCAACTTTGTTAGGTTAGACTAGGAAGTCTAAAGAAGTAGAGACATACAATTAATACTTTGAAGACCTTAAGATTCTGAAGACGTATTGATATCAGTGAATACATCATCCTTCTAATTGAGGTTAGCACATGTAATAGAAAGTGGCGAGGAAACAAGTACTCAATGTGGACAAAAAGTTACAGAAAAATTGTCCGGGAGCTGTTCAAACGTATCATAGAATGAGAGCTATAATGCATGGAAAAAATGTTGCATGAAGTGGTTAAGGTGCATTTCATGTTTCTTGTTACGAATAATTGTCAATATCAATCCTTTTTGTTCACATGATTATGTACCTACACGTTTTTAAATAACAATATCGTTAGAGCATTGCTCGGTCGAACTCATAAGTGTTGTTATACCAAGCTTGTTGTCAAATTTAGATGATCAAAACTATATCTTGATTTCTAGTCTACAGTGAGTCAAGTATCGAATTAGGATAGAAGTGTAGTCGAGAAACGGACATCATAGCAGTCGTCATGCGTTTCACCATTTGAAGGTGAAGATCAACTGAAGCTTTTGGAGAACTTCTTCAACAAAAGGTAAGTGAAGACTGAACCACCCATGTCTCAAGTTATATTCACCTTGCTATCTATGATACTATGTCGCATGACTAATTAGACTATGCACGCATAAAAATAATTTCGAGTCAAGTTTATCTTGGTAATATCATTCTCGAAATATGACAAAGCTTAATGAACGTTTGTTCATACTTAATGAATTTCGGTTAAGAAAATTTTATTGTTCAAAATAAAATCATGATTCAAGAATTATCATTCGAAAATAGCATGGAACAGTAACATGTGTCATTGATGTTATTTGGGAATGTTTCCAATTGATTTAGAGAGACATATAGAACTACTGTAAATTCGGATACAAGACAGTATGCATACTAGTCTTACAAACTGGGAGAACTGTTATAGGTTCGGAACCATAGTACATGTACTCATTACAAGTACCGGAGTAGCTATATGTCGACAATAGATTTTTGGTACGGGTAATAGTATGCATACTTTAAAAAATCTGTGAACTCGTGAACCCGGATCGGTATACATAAAACTGTTGGTCTCGGTATCGGTTTGGTATCCATACCGGTACGCATACCAAAAAGTTCTCTGAACTCCGGAACTCGGCTATGTCCTAAGGGTATACATACCGGTACACGTACCATGACATAACTGTCCATGGACAAGTTAAGTATATGTACCTAGTACACGTACTCACCATGTCGAATGTTTTCAAACGCAATAAAATTATTCCTGTGAGATAATCAGAATTTAAATAAATCTCTAAAAGCACTATGGGCATATTTGATCACATGATTGTGACTCAAGATTAAAAGTCTTAAGTGTTTTCTGAAAATGATTAAGCTTATAGTTTAATTGGCTAGTTTCGGTTGCGGTTCAACCTAACCAGAGTGTATATCTTGCGTATGTAAATCAGATTTCAAAGATTCATCTAACTATGGATATTGTTTGCTTGGTTCCAAAACTATCTGAGCTTAAACCTAAAGCAACCTACTCTTTGAAAGTCTATAAAAGGGAAAACTCTAGGAGCTGGGATTTTTGAATCTCCGACACTATTCTTGTGTATCCTAGTTGCAAAACTGGAGTCGTCCTCTCCATAAACCTTTATAGGGTTTAGCAACTTAAAAGACTTCATCTAGAGATTCGTGAAGCCAGGTCCTACTATCTCTGAGAGTTTGTGTATCCTGATCTTGTTTTATTTTTGAGTTAGACTCCATCAACAAGATAGATAGTAATCGCAAAGTTCCCTTTGTCTCGGATTTTGTGATTCCACAAGGCTTTTTACATGTGAGGTGAATAAGAATCTAGGATGCTCTTGAAGTTGTAAGTTTATGATTTTGAGGTTGCCTAGACTTTGTCTGTTAGAGCATGGCTCTGTTGAACCCACCAGGCGTTGGTATGTCAAGTTTGGTTGTCATATTTTAGTGTCAAAACTCATATAGAGTCGTTTGATTAATTATTAGAGTCAACTTCTTTGGGTTAGACTAGAAAGTCTAGGAATTTTGAGATATACAAGTATTGATCTGAAGACCTGAAGAATGTGAAGAAGTAACGATTGCAACGACGACATCATCCTTCCTCTTGAGGTTAGTAATATTGAATTATCTTGTTTCCATTCCTAACATATATTTCAAGTCGTTTGAGATTGAAAACATAACATACGAACATATATACATATGAAACTCTAGTGTCAGACTTGGTCATATTTGTATGATCAAAGTATAAGGGAATTATATTACGAAGTATAACGTTTATCTTTTAAACTTCGTAAATAAGACATCGACATAATCTATTGTATTTAGTTACTTGATTATGTGCATTATATAGGCATGGTTTCATCCTAGGAAATTATGTTTTATTACATTGGTTTAAGGAAGTGGATGCATGAACTTGTTTCATAATCGAAAGAGAAATCATGGTGTGTTAGCCCGTTTATTCATTGAATATTGGGATGATCAATACAAGATGACAAGGTAGAACCTGAAAAAGCATGGGTCTAACAACACCACCCAATATTTCGCTTAGCAATCTGTATGGACAAACTCGAATATACTTTTAAGATAATCAACAAGACTTAATCAATTAAAAGTATATCAACGAGTTTATATCTCAATATCTCGATTTCATCTTTACTCAAGCAAATAGAAATCTGCGAGTCTTTATCAAAGAAAGATAACTTGGACGGTACCAAAGACCAATGTCCAAGGATCAATCAACTATAATCAAGAACCAAAGGTTGGATTAAACAAGTTGATGATCTTAACGCACAACCTGTATTATTTCAATTATAAAGATAAACAATATAATGCGGAAAATGAAATAACACAGACACCAGAAATTTTGTTAGTGAGGAAACCCCAAATGCAGAAAAACCCCGGAACCTAGTCCATATTGAATACGTACTGTATTAAGCCGCTACAGACACTAGCCTACTACAAGCTAACTTCGGACGGGACTATAGTTGAACCCCAATCAGTCTCTCACTGATCCAAGATACAGTTTTACTCCCTACGCCTCTGATGCCAGCAGGATACTGTGCACTTGATTCCCTTAGATGATCTCACCCACAACTAAGAGTTGCTACGACCCAAAATCGCAGGCTTTAATAATAAACAAATCTGTCTCACACAGACAAGTCTATCAAAGGATCAATCTGTCTCCCACAGATAAACCCTAAAAGAGTTTGTTCCGTCTTTTGATAATAATCAAGGTGAACAGGAACCAATTGATAATCCGGTCTTATATTCCAGAAGAACAACCTAGATTAATCAATCACCTCACAACAATCTTAATCGTGTGGTAGCGAAACAAGACGTCGTGGAATCACAAGACGAAGATGTTTGTGATTACTTTTTATATCTTGCCTATCGGAGAACTCTCACGATCTCAAGCCAATCAATCTGATTGTACTCATACGATAGAAGATGCAAGATCAGATCACACAACTACGATAAAAGTAGTATCGGTTTGGCTTCACAACCCCAATGAAGTCTTTAAGTCGTTAACCTGGTTTTAGAAGAAGAAAGCTAAAGGTTAAAGGAGAACCGACTCTCGTACGCAAACTAATATCACACGAATGGTGTGGGGATTAGTTTTGCAGAGTTGCTAGATGTCCCCTTATATAGTCTCTCAAATCAGGGTTTTTCCTTAGTTACAAAGCAATAAATATTCACTGTTAGATGAAAACCTGATTTAGATTCAAGATAATATTCCTTAACCGTTAGATCGAGAACTTAGCTTGTTATACATAAATGACTGCACGCTTCTAGGTTTGTTAACCGCACCCGGACGCGTACATTGTTGGTTCAACAATAGTCAACCAAAAGGTTAGTCATATGAGCATTTCATATCAAACATGTTTTTCTTCACCATAACTAGTTCAAGTGACTCAAATGAACTAGTTAGAAAGTTGTTCAATTGCAAGGAAATCTTATGTAACTACACAAGACACATTTGAAGCAAAGATGATTTGATTCACATGAATCGGTTCATGAACTTTTATAGTCACGGTTTGCAAAAATATTCCTTAGTCTTTTAAGATTAAGTTCAGAAATCATCTTTAGATATATAACCTTCTCAAGTTCGCAGACTAGGTTCGCGGGCTTAAGATACCGGACAAAGTTTACAAACTCCAACATAAATTCTCGGGATGAGAACTTCACCGGTTCGCATACTGGGTTCGCGGACTTGGCTCACGCAAGTAGTTTGTCAACTCTAGCAGAAATTCTCGGGTTTGAGAACTTCGGCAGTTCGCGGACTTGGCAACTTGCCATCTTCCGGTTCTCTTGATCAACAAAGTTCTAAAACTTCGGTTCAAGGAATCCATGGTTATGTAATCTAAAATCTCATTTCAATCATTGAAACATTCTCAGAGGAAGTTATACAGCCGTTATTCACAGACCATTTTTCGTCAGAGCAATTTTCAAAGTGATTGAAATTTATCATGACTTTCGTCACTAGGTGAAGATAAACTTGATCGAAGCGAAAATCTTACCAACGTATATTTCGAGATATAGATAGGCGAGGTATAGTCGGCTCGAAATACCAAATGTGTATAATCTAGTCTATATATATAGCATACAACTTTTTTCTCAATGAGTAGGAGATAGAATAGATAGACTTTTGAGTGATAAATAAGTTCAAGTCTCCACATACCTTTTTTTCGAGAAGTTCCACCGGTTCCTTGAGTAGTTCTTCTGCTTGTATGATGAATCGCCATGAAGTCCTTGAGCTCAACTACACTTACTATCCTAGTCCGAGACTTAGCTATAAGAGACTAGAAATCAAGACTTATAGTTTTGATCACTAACATTGACAAACATGCTTGAGATAGCAACGCATGTGAGTTTCACCGAGCACTGCTCTAACAATCTCCCCCTTTGTCAATTTTAGTGACAAAACTATCAATATATATGGAACACAAAAAAGATAATAACTTTAGTAGCTCCTATTCCATAAGTGTAATCTTCAACATTCCTCGAAATCTTCGCCATTTCCAAGTACTCCAATGATCCCAAAGATTGTAAGTTTAGCATCACCGTTGTTGAAGATCCGTAGCTATAACAACGAGAAAACATAGTCCTCGACCATTGTTATACAGTTTCATAGTATTATTACACAGTGTCAAAGTCCAATTGTATCACAACTTCAACAATAATACTATGGTGATATGTATCACTCCCCCATAGTCAATACTCCATCTCGATTATGGAAACCACTCCCCCTTACACAATGATCCGAAAACCATATGTATTTGTAGTGTGAACTACATATTAATTCTCCCCCTTTTTGTCAATAAAATTGGCAAAGGTACAAGAAAGGGATCATAATGAAATTTCCGTAAGAGACATTTCATGACCAAAAGAAAGAACACACATCAACTTATTTAGATGCAATCATATAGCCGAGGCTAACAACATTCATCAAGGAGTTTAAAGATACAAGATAACCCCTCTAAAACTCCACAGCCGCACACCCCTCAAGATATGACCATTAAGCACAATTTCAAAAGAACTCTCCCCCATAAGATGTTATTCCCAAGGGAACAACAACGAGCGACCTAAATTTCAAGAGAAAAGAAGGATTTTTATTGGACACCAAAACCACGAGAATGATTTTTATATCCAAAAACTCAATCAAATTAATCACAAGTAAACCCATGATTAATCTAATCGGAACACGTAATCAAATTAAATACAAAAATAATCAATTTAATTAATTTTTCTCAACATAAATAAACTTACGGAGCTACGACTAAGTTCACCATAGGAATGATTAGCTTAATCGTACAAATACTCAGCATAAGAAGGAACTTATGGAGTAATAACTAAATAACCAAATGAGATGATTAATTTAGTTCCAAAATGCTCAACATATAACATCTTACGGAACAACCAACAAAGCCAATCAAAATAATTGACTTAGTTGTATCGTGATCAACATGAGATACACAATGGAGCCTCACGGTAATACAAAAAAGATGGATCAATGAAGATCAATACCGTGGAATACACAAGGATTCATTCTATCTTCAATCATTATATGCATAACAACATTTAATATACATCATCCTTGCACAAAAAAGATTTAACCTATCTTCTATCAAAGATTGACAATATAGGCTTAACTTTTGTATTTGTCAAAAGTCAATTCGTTCTTAAACCAATAAACGAATACCGATCATGAACGACTTTACTTTTGACAAAATATGGGACAACATAGTTCGCGGACGTAAACACCAATATCCCATAACAAGTTTCAATATAGCAAATCATAAAGATTAAATACTGCAAAACATCATCCTCCAAATAGTTTTAGAATTTAAACCAAAAACCTAAAAACAAGAAGATGAAATGTGTAGTCACAATCATCGCTATCCAAAACACTAGTTATTCTTCCAACTAAACCACAAAGAATACATAATAGGCAACAATGTCTTTGAGAAATTCTTTATCATTCCCGAACTCCGTGTTGTCAACAGCCATTGGAACATAAGGTTCGTGGAGATATGAGTTGATATCAACAAACCGTCTTGGATGATTATGTCGAACCAGGGCTTTCTGAATTTCCAAAGACCTTAAAACACAAGCCTTTACTTCAGGAGTCTCCTTTCTTTCTTCATTCAACTCATCAAGAACATCGGAAAACTTTTGAGAGTTAGAAGGCACGGCCCTTGGCTTTCTTGTATTCCTCCGTTTTCTTTTCAAGGACGGAGTTAATGGTGATTTTTCTTTTTCCTTGATTGATGGCTTAACAATCATGTTGACATCTTTTCCATCCAACGACATGATACTTTGAGAATAACTATTACCAACTGGTTTTTGTGAGTGAAATTCACAATCTCATCAAGCAGTCTTAAGATATAAAGAATGTCAAAGAGGAAAAAGGAATATAGGGTTAGAAACCTTTAAACAGGTTCGTGGTCGTCCAATTCTAAAATCCTATAAAGAGTAGAATTATTGATAATAACCCTTTCTTTTATTAGATAGACAGAAAAGAACAAACCTAAGAAAAAACTTTTCCTAAAGCATGTGCGTTCACAACCTTGTCTCTTTCGATCAGGCACATGAGACAAGATTTACCAATCAACACAATTAATTTGTGATGTGGTGAACAATAATTTGTCCACCATTTTCCTCTTGAGAGGAGTCTTCTGACCTCTGTCTATCAAAACGATTTGACCATACTTTCTTCTCAAATGGTCTTGTTTTGTCTTTGGAAACTGACTTCTTAAAATAAGATAAAATCCTACATACCTCAGCGGTATTCTGAGCAAGTTTAAGCTTCCTTGTTAATTGATTTGCTTTTCGTTGAAGTTTGTTGGCGTGTATCACTTGATGTTTGTACTTGTAACATCTTGATAGTTCATGTCCCTTCTGAGAACAAAACGAGCACGTCAATCTTGGATAATATTCAGGCATCTGTGGTGCGACAGCAGCTAAACACATAGTGGATCCTAAAACATCACAAACAGAGTTTCCAAAGGATGGGTCAATTAAATCTTCCAACTTGATTGGCTTTCTTTTTTACCAAAACCATCAAGATTGATATAGGTATTGCTACAACTATCAGAATCAATGTTTTCACATAGAAGACCGGCACTTGATTTCCTATCTTCATCAGAATCATAGATTTCCGACATCTCATCAAGTATTACAGCAAGACCTTTGTTCCCAGTGTATTTTCTACGATTTGGGCACTCGTTTGCAAAATGACCAAAACCTTTACACTTGAAGCACTGTGTCATATCCTCGTTATCATCCTCGTCAGCATCCTTGTTATTAGGAGGTATGCGATTGTGAGGTTTATCTGACGACCTAGGCTTGTCTCTTGAGAACCGTTTACTTCTATTCAATAGAAGATCCCTAAATTGTCTTGTGATCAAGGAGACTGATTTGTCAAGATCTTCATCTGAAAAATCACCCTCAGACTGATCATTCTCAGAGACACAAACACTTTTACTCTTATTAAGTAACTTAGTGTTCCTCTGTGCTTCAAAGGAAACATCCTTTCCGATTTTGGATGTATGCTCATGATCAAAGATCTGTAGCTTTCCAACCAAGGTATTTCTGGAAAGATTATCAAGGTTATTTCCCTCAACGATGGCATGCTTCTTAGACTTGTATCTAAATGGCAGCGATCTGATAATTTTCATCACAATGTCCTTTTCAAGAATAGTCTTACCCAATGCAAAAGATGCATTAACAATTTCAGACACTCTGTGATTAAACTCATCAAATGTATCTTCATCTGCCATACAAAGGTTCTCCCAATCGGTATTAGGGTTTTGAAGCCTAGCTTCATTTTCACTGGAGTTGCCTTCAAATACGGTTTCTAAGATATCCCGAGCATCTTTAGACCTAGTGCAGTTTGTCACATGGTGTCGAAGACTTGGGGGTAATGGCATGTATGATAGCATTCAACCCGTCAAAATTTGGTTTGCAACATTTATCTCAGCAGGGGAGTATTCACCAATAGGTTTGGGAATGTTCGCATCTCCAACTGCTACAACGGGAGCAACATAGCCATTAACAACATATACCCATGATTGAAAATCACGTGCTTGAAGAAAAGATCGCATAGAAATTTTCCACCATAAGTAGTTAGAGCCATCGAAGACTGGTGGTACGTTAATAAAGATAACACCTCCGTCCATAGATTCAGATCGCTACAAACACATACTTGTAAAGTCTTAAACATGTTTGCCTTCTCTGATACCAATTGAAAAAGCAGGGGTCTAAAAACACCACCCAATATTTCGCTTAGCAATCTGTATGGAAAAACTCGAATATGCTTTTAAGAGAATCAACAAGACTCAATCAATTAAAAGTATATCAACGAGTTTATATCTCAATCTCTCAATTTGATCTTTACTCAAGCAAATAGAAATCTGCGAGTCTTTATAAAAGAGAGATAACTTGGACGGTACCAAAGACCAATGTCCAAGGATCAATCAACTATAATCAAGAACCAAAGGTTGGATTAAACAAGTTGATGATATTAACGCACAACCTGTATTATTTCAATTATAAAGATAATCAATATAATGCGAAAAATGAAATAACACAAACACCACGAGGAAACCGCAAATGCAGAAAAACCCCGGGACCTAGTCTAGATTGAATACACATTGTATTAAGCCGCTACAGACACTAGCCTACTACAAGATAACTTCGGACTGGACTATAGTTGAACCCCAATCAGTCTCCCACTGATCCAAGGTATAGTTGTACTCCCTACGCCTCTGATCCCAGCAGGATACTGCGCACTTGATTCCCTTAGTTGATCTCACCCACAACTAAGAGTTTCTACGACCCAAAATCGCAGGCTTTAACAATAAACAAATCTGTCTTACACAGAAAAGTCTATCAAAGGATCAATCTGTCTCCCACGGATAAACCCTAAAAGAGTTTGTTCCGTCTTTTGATAATAATCAAGGTGAACATGAACCAATTGATAATCCGGTCTTGTATTCCCGAAGAACAACCTAGATTAATCAATCACCTCACAACAGTCTTAATCGTATGGTAGCGAAACAAGATGTTGCGGAATCACAAACAATGAGACGAAGATGTTTGTGATTATTTTTATATCTTGCCTATTGGAGAACTCTCACGATCTCAAGCCAATCAGTCTGATTGTACTCGTACGATAGAAGATGCAAGATCAGATTACACAACTACGATGAAAGTAGTATGGGTCTGGCTTCACAATCCCAATGAAGTCTTTAAGTCGTTAACCTGGTTTTAAAAGAAGAAAACCAAAAGTTAAAGGAGAACCGACTCTAACACGCAAACTAGTATCACACGAATGGTGTGGGGATTAGTTTTGCAGAGTTGCTAGATGTCCCCATATATAGTCTCTCAAATCAGGGTTTTGCCTTAGTTACAAAGCAATCAATATTCACCGTTAGATGAAAAGCTGATTTAGATTTAAGCTAATATTTCTCAACTGTTAGATCGAAAACTTAGCTTGTTATACACAAATGATTGTACGCTTCTAGGTTTGGTAACCGCACCCAAACGTGTACATTGTTGGTTCAACAATAGTCAACCAAAAGGTTAGCCATATGAGCATTTCATATCAACCATGTTCTTCTTCACCATAACTAGTTCAAGTGACTCAAATGAACTAGTTAGAGAGTTGTTCAATTGCAAGGAAATCTTATGTAACTATACAAGACACAATTGAAGCAAAGATCATTTGACTCACATGAATCGGTTCATGAACATTTACAACCACGGTTTGCAAAAGCATTCCTTAGTCTTTTAAGATTAAGTTCAGAAATCATCTTTAGATATATAACCTTCTCAAGTTCGCAGACTAGGTTCGCGGGCTTAAGATACCCCACAGAGTTTACAAACTCCAGATGAAATTCTCGGGATGAGAACTTCGCCGATTCGCGGACTGGGTTCGCGGACTTGGCTCACGCAAGTAGTTTGTCAACTCTAACAGAAATTCCCGGGTTTGAGAACTTCGGCAGTTCGCGGAGTTGGCATCTTTCCATCTTCCGGTTCTCTTGATCAACAAAGTTAGAAAACTTCGGTTCAAGGAATCCATGGTTATGTAATATAAACTCTCATTTCAATCATTGAAACATTCTCAGAGGACGTTATACAGCCGTTATTCACAGACCATTTTTCGTCAGAGCAATTTTCAAAGTGATTGAAACTTATCATGACTTTCGTCACTAGGTGAAAATAAACTTAATTAAAGCGAAAAGCTTACCAACATATATTTCGAGATATAGATAGGCGAGGTATACTCGTCTCGAAATACCAAATGTGTATAATCTAGTCTATATATATAGCATACGACTTTTGTCTCAAAGAGTAGGAGATAGAATAGATAGACTTTTGAGTGATAGATAAGTTCAAGTCTCAGCATACCTTTTTGTCGATAAGTTCCACTGGTTCCTTGAGTAGCTCTTCTACTTGTATGATGAATCGCCATGAAGTCCTTGAGCTCAACTACGCTTACTATCCTGGTCTGAGACTTAGCTATAAGAGACTTGAAATAAAGACTTATAATTTTGATCACTAACATTGAGAAACATGCTTGAGATAGCAATGCATGCGAGTTTGACCGAGCAGTGATCTAACAGAACCAGTCTTACATTTTGTTGAGAGTCAAGGTATAAACGTTCATATATTATGGTATGTAACTAGTTGTAATCGTCCACAAGATGCTTTGGAATTCAAGGTGTAACTTCTTACAAGATACATTGGAATGCAAGTTGTAATAGGTCACAAGATGCTTTGGAAATCAAGGTATAACTGGTCACAAGATGTATTGGGAAGTTAGTGGTAATCGGTCACAAGCTACTTTGGAAAGCACTGTGTAACTGGTCACAAGTTACTTCGGGAAGCAAGGTGTAACCATTCACAAGCTACTTTGTTGAGAAAAATGTAATCGATTACAACATATCTTAGGGAACATGATATAACCGGTCACAACCATTTATTAGAGTGATTGTATAATCGGCTCCAAGAGCAAAACCGAGTTTCCAAAGTTCACATATTTCTTCATGATGTGTGTGAATTAAGAATTAGGGTTTGCTAAGATGAGAAGCTTCTAGATGTCGACATTATTTGAACATGTGTACAACTCATATCATTTATTGTTCAAAGATTTTCCTTGGTGTTTTAAGTGATCCCAGACCGAAATAATTAAAAAGCATTTAATTATGATCCTTGATATTATCTGATTTTATTTTCAGCAATTAAAGCATATCCTCTAAGAAAGGATTATTAGTTAATGTGCTAGACTAATAATAGAAGTTTTCTATGAGAGATTTCGGAAATATGGTTTGACATTTATTCGGAATAGGAAAACCGAATTTTGCACTTAATGCATATCTTGAGAATACTTTCGGTTTTGGAATTTCCTTGATGATCAAACAACCTTGGTCTATAAATAGTTAAGTTTGCATCTCTTGCAAAATATCCTAAGAGATAGGAAAACTTCATTCGTGTTGTTTCTGGTGGAGACGTCTATCCGGAGAGGAAAGTACCCTAATTAGGCGCAATCTCTTACGACCGCTCGTTTAAATACTTCTGTGGGATCAAAAATCTCTATGAGTACCGTTGGTGGGAAACTAGATAATTGCATTATTATTTTAGTTTTTGATTATTGATTTGATTGACTAAAGGTTGTTGTAACTTTGATTGCACCTAGTTTGATTATTCTTGAGAGCCTTTTCTTATAAAATAAGTGTCACTCAAACTAGATCAAAGTATCGACAAGATCTTTAAAACTGTTGTTATATCTAAATACATCTAGTTATAATCCACTATTGACGACTCCGTTCTGTGTGTGAGTGATCACCAGAGGATTCAAGTTTATGTTGTGCAGGTTTTAAGAAGGCAATTAAATATTTGAATACGATGAAGATTTTTTTTTTTTTTTTTGTATCTTTGTGAATTTGTGCACACTTCTTGATCGGCTGGGATCCGACTTAGATTAGATTTATCTAGTCATAAAGTCGCATTGATCGACAACTATCATTTGGTGGCATTCTTCCAGTGTTTGAATCTGATAGTTGTAAATC
Source organism: Papaver somniferum (assembly GCF_003573695.1). Lineage (NCBI taxonomy): Eukaryota > Viridiplantae > Streptophyta > Magnoliopsida > Ranunculales > Papaveraceae > Papaver > Papaver somniferum. The sequence continues at coordinate 8,768,835 of NW_020621936.1, read as the reverse complement.
TGAGTCTAAGATACCGATTAAGATTGATCTTACTCGACGAAGGAGTTTATTAAATTAAACGAAAGAGCCTCTGTCAACAACAACTCAAAACTATCTTTATCACTAAGATTTATTAGAGTGGTTACCACTTTTTTTCCTTTAATGTTTGGAATATGACCCAAAGGAGTGGTGATTCACATGTGTGACTCTAGAAGTCGAATGCGCAGGGATACTGAAGAAACAAAGTATCTAGGGATAGTCTGCTTGGTCTCAACTATACGAAGTTGGCATTAGGTTTTGTATAACGGCTTAATTCTGAGAGTATTCAAAACTTGACTAGATCCCGGGGTTTTTCCTGCATTTACGGTTTCCTCGTTAACAAAATCTTGTTGTGTCATTTACTTTCTATTCCGCAATTATAATTTGTTTACTATAATTTAAATTAAATTACGCTTGTACATTAATCTGAATCACTTGACATTGATCCTAATCGTGAATCGGTTTTACTGTAACTATTGTCAAGTAAATATCTTGTTGTTGTATTGTCTCGATCTCACCCATAAGCAATCACACAAGGTATATGACTTAAGTTGTATTCTCTCGACTGTCCATAGACGATCACTTAAGATACCCGACATATAGGTTGATATTTAAGAGATTGTGGTATATTTGAATACCCTCATCTTTTCGATTGGTATTACAACAGGAAAACATGAAAAAAATCTAATGATCTGTGTTTGGTGATATCCAACCTATAAGAATAAATTCGAATTCACATAAATCAATTTCTGCTAACCTACCGCTAAGGTTTGACGACACAAACTATCCATGGTGAAATCTGCAATGAGATCATTTTTTCAATGACGCGATCTTAATACTTGGCTATTAATTCAAGAAGGGTATGAACGAACGAAAGTGGAATGTTCAGAAAATGATTTTAAACGCTTAGTGCTATACACTCATAAATAAAAATTTCTTGCCAGGCAGAGTTTTGACGGTTTGAATGCCATAATACATGCAGTGAGTCAAGATCTTCAACATCATGTCTCCTCGTGTGAAACTTCCAAGGAATGTTGGGATACTCTTGAGACCATTTTCGAAGGTAATAATTTTGAGAAAAGAAGTTAGAATTCAATCTTTTTCTTCTGAATGGCAATACCTTAGAACGGATGATAATGATACCTTTGAGGATTTTAATACTAAACTTTCTGAGATTGTTAATGCTTCTTTTTTACTTGGAAAAACTACATCTGAAAAAGAAATAGTATGCAAGATTCTCATATCGATACCATCCAGATACGAGTCTAAGAAATATGTTATAATAGAAGCCATTGATTTTTTATAATTTCTCGAAAATCTCTTGTAGGAAAGTTAAAGATCCTTGATAAATAAATTTTGTTGAAAAACAGGGATGTTAGATTTTTTTTTTTTTTATTCAAAAATAGAGATTCATTGATTAAGTATATGTTACATAATTGTCTTGAGAGACCCATAAACTCATCAAAAAGTTCAAAATTGACTTTCAGACTTCTATCCTTTTTTGCCAACTTGTCTGCAACATCATTACAATCTCTCTTAACTGAAACACATTGCCAGTGTGCAATTTTATTCAAAAGAAATTTAATATCTAAAACTAGACCTTGATTCAACCAATGAACACATGGTACTAATTCATTAATTGATTTAACTAAAACTTCACTATCACATTGTTTAGCTTCTTTGAGATGGCTAGAGAAACAACTGCCTTCACAGCTTTGCATTCTAGTTCCTCCACCTCTATTCCTTCATTCATTCCTCCATTAAATATTGTCCTTGCACACTAAAACAGGTACCTGCAAAATCCCTTAATATCAGTCCTATACCACCTTGAGAATTTTGTTCAACAAAAGATGCATCAAAGTTGATTCTCAGATAACCATTATCAGGTGGTTTCCATCTGAAATTCTGTAATAACACAATATTGTTAACATCATTGTTGGGAACATGATAAGCAATCCTATTGATATTATACAGAGTCAATAATCTATTAGGATTATGATTCTAAAATTTTTTAGAGCACCTATCCTACAAGAATGTTAGATTGAACGCTTCAAATAATACTAAACAGTCTTCGAATGAAGCAAGTATAAATTGGGATGAGGAATGTTGTAAAAAAGAAAACGGCTTGTTAAAGATGGGCTTGATTCAACAATTTTACTTATGAGACAACGGGTTAAGGATCTTTTATTGAAAGATAAACAAATTTTTAACAAATCATCATCCAGTTATAAAAGGGATGATGAAGAAATCCAATGCTCCAAGTGACGTGGTTTTAGAAATATGGCCAAAAACTGTTACAACAAAGAGCTCATAAGTGCAATAAATATTATCCCACTACCTTGGATGATATTCCTGAGGAGAAAGACTATGAAGGAATATCAAATTGTGATGTACTTCTTTCCAAAACTAACAATGGTCATTTTAGTGAGTCCAACCAACGCCTAAAGGACTGTTTAGAAAAACTTGAGTTGGTCACTAAAGAAAATCAAAATTTAATAGGGGAACTTGATAATTTGAGAAAATCCCTGTCTGATAAAACTCAAGGGGTAAACTCTGAGCAAGAAAAACTTATTGACATAGTTTTTTCGAAAGATAAAGAGATTGACATCCTAAAAGGAAATCTACAACGTGTCCCAGGAAGTTCAAACAAAGTTGCTGCCATGCTTTTTGGACGAAATCTTTTGGAAATCTATGCGGTATAAGGTATACAGGAAAACCTTGTACAAGTAATAATAAGTCTTTTCCATCTCAACCAGCATTGTCAGAAGTGTGTAAGGAAAAATATGATACCTTATGTTTTGTTCCTTTTGTGGAAGAAATGGCCACACTATAAACTTTTATTGGGATTCCAAAAGAAATAATAAATCCAACAAGAAACTCTGTAAGGGCATGAAAATTTTTGGAGTTTGATATTAATGAATTTAGTAGATCTAAAAGAGAAGTTACAAACTCTTGTAATGCCAAGAGAAATGAACAACATAAAATAAGAACACAATCCACTGTGTTTATAGATCATCCCCAGGACGTTTACCTGTGGTGAGATTAATTCTCACCCCAACACACACTGATTGTGTTAGAAAAATGCGTCCTCACTTTTTTCCCAAATTTTCATATGTTATGAGGCATAATCTTAGGCAGGATTCAGAAATCTGTTCATTTGAAAGGTAACAAGAAACTCATGATGACTCTTTCACTATTTTTGGGTGGAATATATTCGGTTTCCATAAACCTAACATATATTGCTCCTTGATTTACTCTTATTTTGTGGTATATATCTTTCATGTCCTAAAGAATATAATATTAACAATAATGGACAAATCGGTAAAAACAACTTTATCTCTTGATGGTTTGGCTTTATGTGCATCGGTCATGATTGAAACAAGATGTTCATCAACTGAATGATCGACAAGATTCTTTAAGAAAACAGACCCCTTCTGTTAAAAGTTTTATTAAGCATCATGAATTTATGATCAAAGATTCAAAGGAATCACTTGTTGATCTTCAATCTCAACTGTTTGAGATAAACAAACATTCAATTAGTGTTAGAGCATGGCTCGTTTTAAATCACCAAGCGTTGGTATGCCAAGTTTGGTTGTTATATTTTAGTATCAAAACTCATCTAAAGTCGCTTGATTAAATACTAGAGTCAACTTTGTTTAGGTTAAACTAGAAAGTTTAGGAATGTTGACACATACAAGTATTAATCCGAGACATGAAGAATGTGAAGAAGTAACGACTATAACAACAAAATCATCCTTCCACTTGAGGTTAGTAATATTGACTTGAAGTGTTTCAATTCCCAACGTATCTTTCAAGTCGTCCTATATTGAAAACATAACATGCGAAGATGTACATATTGTATATACTACTCTAGTAGAGGGACATGATCATAATAGATGATTATAATATTAAAGAATTAAAATATGAAGTATAACGCTTATCTTTTGAACTTCGTATATATATGACATTGACATAATCTTGTATATATTGTTTATGATTATCAAATGAAGGATTCGGTTATTCAAGTCTAATCGAAATCCTTGACAAGAAAAAATTAGTTAACTAACTTAGTGTTTTTCTTGTCTAAAGAAGAGGTCTAAGTTATTTCTGAATAATTAGAACCTGATAAGAGAGATCGAGTTAATTCTGATTTTGTGTCTTGTCGAAATAAGCGATTGACATACACAATCGGTTCAGTTAAGAACTAAGTCATCTTTGGTATTGTGAAACCAGACCCAACTATTTCTTTGTAGTTGCATGTTCTGATCTTGTTGTTTTCAATCGTATTGAGTACTATCTTCTCTAAGATTTGCTCGAGATTTATTCTCCGATAGGCAAGATAAAAAGTAATCACAAACATCTTCGTCTCATCGTTTGTGATTCCACAATATCTTGTTTCGCTACCATACAATTAAGATTATTGTGAGGTGATTGATATTTCTAGGTTCGGGAATATAAGTATGGTATATCAATTGGTTCCAGTTCACCTTGATTTATCAAAAGACGGAATAAAACTCATAGTTTTATCTGTGGGAGACAAATTTATCTATACAATAGACTTTTCTGTGTGAGACAGATTGGTTTATCAAGTCTTCGACTTTGGGTCGTAGCAACTCTTAGTTGTGGGTGAGATCAGCTAAGGGAATCAAGCGCAGAGTCCTGTTGGGATTCAGAGGCGTAAGGAACGCGACTGTACCTTGATCAGTTTGTGATTGGTTAAGGCTCAACTACATTCCAGTCCGAAGTTAACTGGTAGTAGGCTAGTGTCTGTAGCGGCTTAATACAGTGTGGTATTCAAATATGGACTAGGTCTCGGGGTTTTTCTGCATTTGCGGTTTCCTCGTTAACAAAATTTCTGGTGTCTGTGTTATTTTTTTTCTGCATTATATTTGTCTACATAATTAAAATATCACAGGTTGTGCGTAGTTCAATTAATTAGATAATCCAAACTTTGGTTGTGATATTAATTTGATTGACACTTGAACATTGGTCTTTGGTACCGTTCAAGTTGTTTCTCTTATTAATTCGGCTCACATATTTCTATTTGATCGATTGCAGATTGATTTGAGAAACCGAGATACAACTCTTGGATATATTTCCATTGATTGAGTCTAAATGTCTAGTTGATTCTCTTGGAATTATATTGAAGTTTGTCCATACAGATTGTTAAGCTAAATATTGGGTGTGGTTGTTAGACGCCGTTTTTTCAGAAGTTCTTCCAAGCTCTTCAGTAGATCTTCGTCTTCAAATTGTGAACGCTATAAAGTCTAAATCTCAACTACACATTTTATCCTAGTCCGAGACATAGCTATAAGTAGACTAGAAATCAAGTATATAATTTTGATCAACTAAACTTGACAAACAAGCTTGATATAGCAACGCTTGCGAGTTCGATCGAGCAATGCTCTAACAATATCCCCCCTTGTCTATTTTAGTGACAACACTATCGATATATATGGATTACAAAATAAATAAAACTTTGTAGCTTCTGATCCATCATGCTTGATTTCCTTGGCTCTTCAACTTTCCTTGAAATCTTCGTCACTTCCAAGTTTTCCAGTGATTCTGAATGTTTTCAACTAAGCATCATTGCTGTTGAAGATCCGTAGCCATAACAATAAGAAAACATATGTCTCAATCATTGTTATACAGTGTCAAAGTATCATTCAACATCAAAGTTAAATTGTATCACAACTTTGAAATAATACTACGATGAATGTACCACTCCCCCTTAATCAATAATTCCATCTCATAATGAAAACCACTCCCCTTACATAATGATCCGTAAACTATATGTATGTAGTGTGAACTACCAAATTAATTCTCCCCCTTTTTGTCAATATAAATTGGCATAGGTACGAAAGCTACGGGATCATAATGAAATTATCAAGGAGATATTATGACTAAAAGAGAACATATCAACTTTCTTTAAATGCAATCACATAGTCGAAACTGAATTCATTCATCAGGGAGTTAATAAAGATACAAGATAACCCCTACAATATTCCACAGCCGCACTCCCCACAAAGATTTGGTAATTAAGCACAAGTTCAATTAAGAACTCTCCCCCACTTGATGTCATTCCCGAGTGAAAAACATGAGCGACCTTACTTTTACAAGAAAACACAGATTTATTTGGACATTAACAAACCACATGAATTTGTATCCAGAAAACTCGAATATATTAACCACGAGAAGATCTTAATGATTAATTTAATCGGAACTGCTCGACATAATAAAACGTACGGAGCCATACAATACTTCCACAAAGAGTGGATCAAGGAAAGATCAATACTGCGGAATATCTCAAATGACTCTATTTTTCATCAATATTTGCATAAAGACACAATGGACTTAAATTTTGAGCATATATGAGACAAGCACAGTTCAGGAACGTAGACATATATATATATATATATATCATAATCAATTGCAATATATAGAATCAAAAAGATTATATACTGCAAAATCATCTTCCAAATAAATGTAGAAATTAAATAAATAAATCTAAAAACATTGCAAGATAAAAACCGTTGGAAATAAATATGTGTAATCACAATAATGGCTATTCCAAACCCTAGTTAACCTTCTTAAAAGATAATAATTAATCCTTAAAAGAAGTTTCCTAGACATTAAGATTCTTGAAAAATTCTTTATCGTACCCGAACTCCTTGTCGTCAACAGACATTGGAACATAAGTTTCATGAAGAAATGAGTCAATCCCAACAAACCTTCTTGACTGTTTCCGAACCAGGGCCTTCTGAATTTCAAGAGTTCTTAGAACAACATACTTAACTTGCTGAATCTCCATCCTTGTTTCTTTCAACACTTCAAGACAGCAGGAACCTTTGAAGATTTGAGGTGTTAGCCATTGGTTTCTTCATATTCTTACTTTTTCTCCCTAAGGTTGAAGGATAATGATATTTTTCTTTTTCCTTCATGACTGATGGCTTAACAATCATATTAATATTTCTTCCAACAGACGATATAATGCTTGGAGGCTCCATAAAAATTGGATTATAAACATAACACAACAACAACAGCTTCACAAGCAATCCCCTTTTTGAGGAAAAGATTTCAGAGAAAGAAAAAGAGAATGTAGGATTACAGAACCTTTAAACAAGAAGGATTCACGTACGATCAACACAAGCAACCCTAGAAAGGGTATAAATATTGAATTTAACCCTCTTTTTATTAACAGAAAAGGCGAAAGACTTTTCAACACCAGTACTTAAGGATATGAAAAGAATTACCAGAAAGACAGAAAACAGAACTTAAAAGAAAGTTTTTGAAGCAAAACCCGACTATGCACAACTCTTGTCTCTTGAGACAAGATGCACTTGTAACACAATTAGACTTTGTTTCGGTGAACAATAATTTGTTCACAACAAGGTTCCTGTACAGAATTTTCAATCTCTCTTTTCATAGGTCGTTTAGATCTAGTCCTTTTCTGTAAAGGTCTAAAATTTTCTTTAGAAATCAACTTTTTATGAGAAGAGAAAATTTTACATACCTTGGATGGATTCTGCTTTAGAACAGACTCGAGCTTGCTAAACGATTAGCTCTCTGTTGCAATTTGTTGACATACCTTATTTTATGTGTGTACTTGAAACAATTTGCGAGTTCATGAACCTTAAGAGTACAATAAGGACATGTCAATTTGGAGGATAGTTCAAGCACCATAGCCGAGCAAGCTTCTAAACAAAACGAAGGACCTGAAACATTTGAGATAGACTCTTCATTATAAAAAGTTAAATTCATTTCATCCTCCAGGGTGATCGAGGAAGTGTCTCCAGAAAAAATGTCAAGATTGATATGTGTATTGCTACAATCGTCAAAATTGATATTTTCACATAGGAGTACTAAACATGAATTTTCATCTTCTGTAGAATCGTAACGATCAGAAGTTTCATCAAGAGTTGCAGCAATACCTTTGTTCCCGGTGTATTTTATATGATTTGGACACTCATTAGCAAAATGACCAAAACCTTTACACTTGAATCATTGTGGCATATCCTCATCATCAATGTCGACAGTATCCTTATTTTTAGGAGGAACACGAACATGAGGCTTAACTGATGATCTAGGTTTATCTCTGGTGAATCATTTACTTCTCTTCAAAATAAGGTCTCTAAACTTTCTTATGATCAGAGAAACTGAGTTGTCAAGATCTTCATCTGATGATTCAGTTTCAATCAAATCATCCACCGAGTTGCCAACACTTTTACTGTTATCAAGTACTTTAGTGTTCTTTTGTGCTTTGAAAGCAATATCCTTTCCAGTTTTGTATGTATGCTCATGATCAAAGATCTTTAACTTCCCAACAGGAGTATTCCTGGAAAGTGTTTCAAGGTTATTTCCCTCAACGATGGCATGTTTCTTAGAATTGTATCTTGCTGGTACAGATATGAGAGTTTTCATCACAATATCCTTTTCAGGGATAGTCCTACCCAATGCAAAAGATGTATTAACAACTTCATACACTTTGTTATTGAACTCATGAAAAGAATCTTCATCAGCGATACAAAGGTTTTCCCAATCATAATTTAGGTTTTGAAGCCTAACTTCTTTCTCAGAGGTATTCCCTTCAAATACGGTTTCTAAGATATCTCAAGCATCTTTAGACTTAGTGCACATAGTCACATATTGCTGAAAATATGGGGTAATGGCATGGATGATTGCATTCAATCCGTCAATATTTTTATTTGCAGCGAGAATCTCGACAAGATCATACTCACCGATATAATTTGCAAGAATTACACAGTTTACTGTAACTAGTGGAAGATTATAGCCATTTACGATACACACTGTAGTGATCTACACTACAAACGAGTAATCAGGCCCAATCTTGTAGGATCTATACTACAGAAATTGAGATAAACCTCAAATGAGGGAGAAGAACAAACACACAAATTATATATTCGATAATCAAAGGGGATTACAGACTCTACTAAATAGGGCACAACCTGGAGGCATGTGCGACCCTCACAAGTGAGACTACAACAACTACCTACAGCTAAGGGTGCCCTTAATCCGATGGGTTCCCATAACTATTACATGGGACATGACAAATACCCACCCCTTTAAATTATCCTTTTCCTCAAGGATATGAGTTAAAAAGTCAGCTTGAGTGATGGAAAGACTCTCATTACAAGACCAAAACCACACTGCTAAATAAACCCCATGTGATTCCCTTAAACACTTCAATACTAGGCTCACCAGTCCACCTTCTTGTCCTTTGTGACTACATTGAATATCTACGATGTTAGGTGTTCCTTAAAATCAACCAGTGAACTTGACTTTCTTTCAAATATAGAGCTTCGCTGACTGTCACAAGTCTGTCCACTTTTATCATCAAAGCCAGAATATGTGTCCTTCAGTTGAGTGCCATGAATAAGTATCACTGTACCTGAAAAAGCGGGGGTCTAACAACACCAACCAATATTTCGCTTAGCAATCTGTATGAACTAACTCCGAAATACTATGTTAGAGAATCAACTAGACAGTCAGACTCAATCTAGATTAAAGTATCTAAATGAGTTAATATCTCTCACTTGTTTTGATTTACTCAAGCTAAACCAATATCGAGTCTTTTTAATCAAACACAAGGAATAACTTGGATGATACCAAAGACCAATATCCAAGTGTTAATCAATGAAATCAACAACCACAAGGTCCGATCTCTAATTGATTAAACTTTAACGCACAACTTGTATTATTTCAATTATAAAGATAAACAATATAATGCGGAAAATGAAATAGCACAGACACCAGAATTTTTTTAACGAGGAAACCGCAAATGCAGAAAAACCCCGGGACCTAGTCCAGATTGAATACACACTGTATTAAGCCGCTACAGACACTAGCCTACTACAAGCTAACTTCAGACTGGACTATAGTTGAAGCCCAATCAGTCTCCCACTGATCCAAGGTACAGTTGTACTCCATACGCCTCTGATCCTAGCAGGACACTGCGCACTTGATTCCCTTAGCTGATCTCACCCACAACTAAGAGTTGCTGCAACCCAAAATTGCATACTTGATAATGAACAAATCTGTTTCACACAGAAAAGTCCATCAAAGGATAAATCTGTCTCTTACAGAAGAACCCTAGGTTTTGTTCCATCTTATGATATGAAATCAAGGTGAACAAGAACCAATTGATAATCCGGTCTTATATTCCCCGAAAAACATCCTAGATTAATCAATCACCTCTCAACAATCTTACTTGAATACATAAGAGGACATCGAGGAATCAGAAACAGTGAGACGAAGATGTTTGTGACTTCTTTATCTTTCCTATCGTTGAACTCTCACGATCTCAAGCCAATCAATGAGATTGTACTTGTACGATAGAAGATGCAAGATCAGATCACACAACTACGGTAAAAGTAGTGTCGGTCTGGCTTCACAATCCCAGTGAAGTCTTTTAGTCGTTAACCTGGTTTTAGAGAAGAAAACCAAAGGTTAGAGGAGAATCGACTCTAGCGAGCGCACTAGTATCACACAGACGTGTGGGGATTAGGTTTTCTCAATGCTAGATGTCTCCTTTATATAGCCTTCAAATCAGGGTTTTGCCTTAGTTACAAAGCAATCAATATTCACCGTTAGATGAAAACCTGATTTAGATTCAAGCTAATATTTCTCAACCATTAGATCGAAAACATAGCTTGTCACACACACTTGGGGTAATTTACTAGGTTTGTGAAAACCATGCCCAAACGTGTACGTGTATGTTGGTTCAACATAGTAACCCAAAAGGTTAACCATATGAGCATTTCATATTAACCTTGTTCTTCTTCACCATAACTAGTTCAATTGACTTAAATGAACTAGTTAGAGAGTTGTTCAATTGCTATGAGATCTTATGTAACTACACAAGACACAATTGAAACAAAGATGATTTGATTCGATTGAATCGGCTCATGAACTTTAGCCACGGTTTGCATAAAGCATTCCTTAGTAATTTAAGTTTCATGTTCAGAGCACATCTTTAGATCATAACCACTTAAGCTCACAAACAAGTTGGCGGACTTAAGACAACCGGCAGAGTTTTCCAAACTCAGCAGAATATCTCGGCAAAGAGACTTACCCCAGTTCGCGGACTAGGTTCGCGAACTGAACACGCAAACGAGTTTTTTAAAATCCCAGCAGAAATTCTCGTTAAGAGAACTTTCGTCAGTTCGCGGACTGGGTAAAGCCAATTCCTCCGGTTTCTCTCAATCAACAAACTTCGAAACTTCGGATTAAGGAATACATAGTTATGTAATATAAACTCTCATTTCAATCACTGAGACATTCTCAGAGGACGTTATATAGTCGTTATTCACAGACTGTTTCCCGTCAGAGCAATTCTCAAAGTAATTGAAAATTTTCATGACTTTCGTCACTAGGTGAAGATAGACCCGATCAAAGCGAAACACTTTACGAACACATGATTTCGAGAAAAAGATAAGTAGAGTATACTCAGCTCGAAATGTCAAATGTGTATGATCCAGTCTATAGAGCATACGATTTTTTCCTCATAAGAAGTATGAGATAGAATAGATAGACTTTTGAGTGATAGATAAGTTCAAGTCTCCACATACCTTTTTGTTGATGAAGTTTCACGGTTCCTTGAGTAGATCTTCGTCGTTGTATGATGAATCTCCATGAAGTCCTTGAGCTCAACTACACTTTTCTATCCTAGTCCGAGACTTAGCTATAATAGACTAGAAATCAAGACTCATAGTTTTGATCACTAATATTGAAAAACATGCTTGATATAGCAACGCATGCGAGGTCGACCGAGCTATGCTCTAACAATACCATCAGAGACTTCAACGGAATTCTTCTTGTTATCTTATCCTTAATTATCTTGCACATGGAGCTGTTGTCCCACATATACCTTCACGACCAACACAGAAAAGTATTCCAGCTTATCTTTTATAGCAAGGACATCTACTTCATTGCTGACATGCAACTCAAGTTTCTTGTTCTTCATAACGTGAAGGGTTTTCAACTGTTTGTAATTGTTCTTAGCAAGGTGGTGGCTTTAAGTAGCTACGATGGATTCTTTCCCAGAGTCACTTCTGAATCTTCTTTCTTGGAAGGAGGAGACAAAATTTTGACAAGAAATTTCCCATCAGGCCCTTGCATGAGATAATTATATTCATTTCCTCCATTAATCCAGTTGTATGAGAGTGGTGACTTGTATGAGAGTGGTGACTTGTGCTGGCTTGTAGAAAGGTAGCTATTGTGATGAATACCACAAGCCAAAACCTTCTAAGAAATATGTAGCCTTTTATGTGCAATAAGTTAATTTGAAACCCATGTAATGTAGTGACAAGAACTGCGATTACCCTTTCAGTTTGGAGCATAATAATCCTGAAGATATGAGAATCAGTTGAGCTGGAAGCTAATATCAGTAATTCACTAGGTGACAGAATGGACTTGACAGACTCACCCTTCCCTTGTATTGTTGAGCCATTAGATTCAGTAAGTGGACAACGAATATAATAACCCTTGACGGCTAGCGGAATTGTAACCTTCAAAAGCTCGCGAAACTCAACATATCTCGTCACCATTTTTGTGAATATTGTTAGGAAGGCGAAAACATGAATTGCAATGATAAGTGGATTTGGTGCAGACCCATTTAAATTCCAACCATCCTCATGAATAATCATTACTACACAGTAAAACTGGGTGTCTAAATGTGATGCAATCAAGATCAATTTTGTCCAGTAACAGTTCTTTGTCAGCACAACATGCGGGTTAACCAACACATCAGGTGCCTTCTCAGTAGACTGCACTTTTCCTCTATAAAAAATAAACCGACTACAACCCATAGTACCAGTACCATTACCTCTACTCCATAAATCAGTTGAAACCAATTTAAATTTCCACCTCAAATACCCTATCCACCGCAACACATGTAGAATCTGAGACACCTCTTCTGTCCACTTCTTTTGTTCTTCTTGAATTGTAAGGCTTTCATAATTCCCAGAAGTAGGTAATTTAAATTTCCACCTTAAGTAATCCACCAACGTTAGCATATCATAATACCCACAAAATAACAACACATGACGTAAGAGACCACACCTCTGTAATTCAAAGACCCCTTGAAAAATTATTATAGCTAAAGAAGCAAATGAAATAGACTCGTGGACAGCTTCACAACTTTCCGACTGAACCCTCAGAACTTTGAATGAGTTAAGTTGAAGTATGACAGTAATGAGCTACTTAAACTGCAGCTGTACCCCAAAAGAATCTTCTCTTAATCTACCAGGCCCTTATTCAAACATCCACACATATGAATTCATAAACAACAGTTTGAGAACCTTGAGTGCATTCCTATATATAAGAGCTAGTTGTTCAACAAGCACTTGACTATACAGTTTATGTGTCTTCCTAAATCTCTCCACTTATGTCCAGTGTAGTGTCACTGTACTTTCGGTTACACTATCTTGATATGACATTTTTAGAAGTAACTTACCTCCAACACTACTATCACCCATGTGAGCCAACATACATAGATTGGAGTACAACAACTGAAATTTTGACTGGTACCCAAGTCATAAATCCAGCTCATAAGCAGATTTGTTATCGTAAGCATCCATGAATTTCAACCCATTACAAGCAAACAAACAAGAACTAATGTAGAATTTGGAAATATTTCCATCATAAGGAAAGCACCTCACAACAGATTCAATATCTTTACCACGATCAAATAACTTATGACCATAATTGTAACTGGTCGTAATATCTCCCTGTGTCATTTTATCAAATACCAGTACAAGTGAATTATAAAACAGTGAATATGATTCATATCCATGCTGATGAATGAGTTCATGATAAAATATCCCATTGTCTTTGTTTAGAAAAGCTGACCCAAGACGAAAAATAATACAATAAAACGTTTCAAGATATACTTCATAATCACCAACAATATGAGAATACCTGTGAATAACTTCAAACTCCTTTCCACGATCAAATATCACTTGAGAAAAATGCATACCACCATAAAAATATTCTCCACTAATTGAGCACAGAGGAATCAACCAAAATTCAAGCATTCTTGTGAACATCTGACATGAGCTTGAAGAATCCCGAAATATTGGCTCAAACAATTTGCCCCTATTAAACATGATATGAGCAAAATTGAAACTATGTAATGCATCACATATAACATTAGAAGTCTGATTTAATATGTTGAAGTCCTTTACCTTACTCCATTCAAATTAAGAATCCATAGCAATATTAACTGAATTGATTACGGAATCTAAAATCTTACCCTCTTGGTAATCCATAAACTGTGAATTCACTTTACACCCATAACGGTAAGAAGAAATAGATTCGGCTTGGTGAGATGAAAAGATTTGATGAAGCTGTAATGATTTCTCACAGTTGCGATTTGAGCTGCCATCTTCAGCTTTATTAATAGTTGAAAAATGGGTTTCGAAACTGAATCGATAATTACCTTCGTCTGTTGCTAGAGGAGTTGAAGGTTTTAAAGTGAAATCGTTTACTGAAATTGAATTGATAGGAGTTTCTTCCAGTTTTTCACTAATTGGTTTCTCCATTAGCGTCACTTCCTTCAACACAGATCCAATTAATTCGAATCTTTTCCAATAAATTGATTCCTAATTCTCATCAGCAGATTGACTTAAATATATCTCCCGCTCCAGCAATAGCAATTTCTTTGTTTCTCTTGCTAGAATTACCTTGCATTTGGCTAGAATCAGATGAGAATGTTTATTTTTTAAGACCCTTGCAATTACTTTTAGAACATGAAGAACAATAGATAATTGCTCGGCTAAAGCCTTAAATCTATTACCATCATCCATGATCAATCCAGGGAAAGACCGTCTCTGATACCACTTGTAGTGATCTACACTACAAACGAGTAATCAGGCTCAATCCTGTAGGATATACACTACAGAAATTGAGATAAACCTCAAATGAGGGAGAAGAACAAACACACAAATTCTATATTCGATAATCAAAGGGGATTACAGACTATCTACTAAACAAGGAACGACCTGGAGGCATGTGCGACACATACAAGTGAGACTACAACTACTACCTACAGCTAAGGGTGCCCCTAACCCGATGGGTTCCCATAACTATTACATGGGACATGACACACACCTATGATTGAAAATATCGTGCTTCAAGAAAGGCACGCATAGTGATTTTCCACCATAAGTAATTAGATCCATCGAAGATTGGTGGGACGTTTATAGAGATAACACTCATGTCCATGGAGTCAGATTGTTATAAACACAAACTTATGAGGTCTTAGCGTGTTTTCCTGCTCTGATACCAATTCAAAAAGCGGGGGGTCTAACAACCACACCCAATATTTAGTTCGGCAATCTTATGGACTAAACTACAACATAATTCGAAGAGAATCAACTAGACATTCAAACTCAATCAAGGAAAGATATCAAAGAGTTATATCTCTTTATCAAATCAATCTGCAATTCAATAGGATGAAATACATGAACTGATTGGTATGAGAAAAACTTGGACGGTACCAAAGATCAATGTCCAAGTGCCAATCAAATCTATTCCATAAACAAGGTCGGATTTCTCAATGGATTGAACTACGCACAAACTGTGATATTTCAATTATATAAAATATGATGCGAAAAATAAATAACACAAACACCAGAAATTTTGTTAACAAGGAAACTGCAAATGCATAAAAACCCCGGGACCTAGTCTAGATTGAACACCACACTGTATTAAGACGCTATAGACTCTAGCATACTACAAATTAACTTCGGAATGGAATGTAGTTGAGCTATAACCAATCTCACACCGATTAAGGTACAGTCGCGTTCCTTACGCCTCTTGAACCACGCCGGATTCTACGCACTTGATTCCATTAGCTGATCTCGCCCACAACTAAGATTTTCTACGACCCAAAGTCGAAGACTTTATAAAAAAATATGTCTCCCACATATAAGTCTATTCTGATAGATAAATATATCTTCCATAAAAAAACCTATGAAGTTTTTGTCCCGTCTTATGATAAACCAAGGTGCAAAGAAACCAACTAACAATCCGGCCTTATACCCCCAAAGAGCAGCCTAGAAGATTTGTCACCTCACAATAACCCAACTGATTAACAGAACAAGTTATTATGGAATTAAAAATTTTGAGAGAAGGACTTTGTGACAACGTTTTATATCTTACGTATCAGAGATAAACTCGAGTAAATCTTAGAGAAGATAAAACTCAATACGATAGGACAAGTAAGAACATAATACGCAACTACAAAGAAAATAGTTGGATCTGGCTTCAGAATCCCAATGAAGTCTTTAAGTCGTTAACCTAATGGTTTTAGAAAAACCTAGGCTAAAGGAGAATCAACTCTAGTACGCAACTAGGAACATACAGAAGTGTGCGGATTAGTTTTCCCAATATAGTATTTCAAATTAAGATTGCTTACAATCAACGATAAGATATCTTAGTAACAAAGAAACCAATGTACACTGTTAGATGAAACCCTAATTCAAGATTCAAGCTAAGTATGCTTAGAAATAAAGCAATTAATCTCCACAGTTAGATGGTCTTAAATTGTTACGCACGAATGAAATATACTTATTGTGAGTGGGGAAAAACGATTTACTGGCTTTTACGGAATTGAAGAGTCGACCGTGTGGAGACTCCTTGAACCGAGCGAAATGTTGAACCTCACACAAATGCACTGCAAGAAGGGAGTGCTTTGAGTTCGAGAGATCAATATGTAAGACCCCGACCTAAACCAAGAACAATGGCAGTTCCAGAGTCAATTCGGTCACAAGAGAGGATGGTTGATCTGTAGGAGGGAAGCTGAGAATTGCGTGAGATCAATGGTGATCTGAGATTGTAGATGTGTTGTGAATTCAGCGTGAAAATGCTATGAATGATTGAATTTTGCTCAATTGAGAGTAATTTCTGTGAGTTCGTGTAGACGAAAGATTGTCTGTATGAACTTTGATGAGAAATTGCTCGTTTTGGCGAATGTTCTTCGATTGTTCGAAAAACCTCTATCTTCAATCAGGATTCAGGGACATTTTATAATGTCGGAGTTGAAAACACCATGATCCCATGAAGTGTGACAGTTGATGGAATCAGAGAATGGGAAATGGGGAAATCATGTTAAAACCAATTACTCATCGTGCAGAGACTTGGTTAACTTTCCACCCACTACTTTGTTGACTCTTCCAACTGATTGCACGACTTCCTCACATTCTCATCGTGGGTGAACACACGTGCCGTAGACCGCCAGACCAAAACCCTAGTTAGTATCCCCCCATGTGACATGATTGAAATCTCGTGATTGTGGAGTCAGTTGCTGACTTTATGGGACGATGAGTCCATGTATTGCTGAGTTGAACATGATTAGTAAATGTTTCGAAACTCATGAATTTAATGTGTCTGCTGAGACGAGGTATCATCATAACCTAAGACGAGCAAAACTATGTTGCTAAATTGTTGAATATTGATAGTTGAACCAATATTATTTGATTTGAGTAAATATTGCTAGTCTGAGCGAATATTGCTAATTGAGTAAATATTGCCGGTTCGAGCGAATATTGCTAGTTTCGAGCAAATATTGCTAGTTTGAACAAATATTGTTCTTTTGATGAATTGTTGGTAGCTGGACCAAATAAAATGTTAATTTAAGTTACTGACTGCTGAGTCGAGCACAATAAATATGAATATCAATCATGGAATCAACATAAAATTATCAGAGTGTTCGAATCTGCACAGAATCACGTTTATGCAGAGCTCTGGATTCAAAACCCTAGTTTTACCGAAATGATGATTTATTCCAAATCAACACGGGACCGGCTACAGGGGATGACGGGTTCACCATATAACGCCCAAATGCTCGAATGAGCAAAAATACCAAAGTCTCTTGAGGACCAGTTGGTGAAAGAATAATTAAATGTTGATTTAATCATTTACTGAAATAATGCTCGTGTGAGCAACAAATCATAAAACCTGATGTAGAAAATATGAGGGGCCGACCAAGAGGTCATGAGACCGGATCTTGATGGTCGTGGGACCAGTAGATGGTCGTTTGAGCGAACTTCCAATTGTTTGGAAAGAGTTCGAACCTAATATGAGCAACTGAGCAAATTAGGTTAAAATCATTAAAACATGTGGGCCCAGCTGTTTGCAAGCCTCAAGGTCACCCTTGGTCGGTCAAGGGGATGTGCCCGGGTCACCATAGTGTCCGTGCTTCAGTCCTGAGAATTTTGATATTTTCTGATGCACGTTTGAGCAACATTTGGAGAAAATATGAAAAATCCATGGTTTTGCTGAAACTGGGAAAAATACATGAGATGATGAAAATAATAAATAAACAAGGAATCACAAGGTTTGGGACCGGCCACGGCTAGGGCATGGCCGGCCGCTGACACGCGGTCCCAAATGCTTTTCCCAGTTTTATGTGATTTTATGTATTTTTCATTGATTTAAGGGAAATTCCATGAAACTGGAGAGTTTGGCGAAATTAGGGAACTTCCATGAGATGAGAGACATAAATTAAAATATAAAATAGGGAATGGGAGTGTGGGACCGGCAATGGCCGTGGCATGGCCGGCCGGCCAATGGGCGCGGGTCCCAAGGCACTCTTCCCAATTTTATGTAATTTTGATGATTTTAGATAATTTTCATAAAATCAAAGGGATTTGTTGAAAACAAGATATTTTGTTGAAATCAGAGAGTTTACATGAAATCAGGAAACAAAACACCAAATAATAATAAAATAATGGGCATGTGGGACCAGCTAGGGAATGGCCGGCCGACTAGAGCCCGGTCCCACAAGTTTTTCCTAATTTTTTTAATATTTTCCATGATTTTAGAGAAAATACATGAAATTAGGTAATTTTAGGGAAAATTCATAAAATCAAGGAATTTTCTTAATTTGAGAAGAAATAATAAAATAATAGGACGTGAGGTGTGGGACCGGCCGCGGCCAAGGCATGACCGGCCGGCCGGCGGTCCTGCGACACCTTTCCCTAATTTTATTATTTTTTGATAAAATCATGTGATTTAGATAAAAATACATGAAATTAGGTAATTTTCATGATTTTAGGGAAAATTCATAAAATCAAGGAATTTTCATAATTTGAGAGAAATAATAAAATAATGGAGACATGAGGTGTGGGACCGGCCACGGCCAAGGCATGGCCGGCTGGTGCTCGGTCCCGCGACACCTTTCCCTAATTTTATTATTTTTTGATAAAATCATGTGATTTAGATAAAAGTACGTGAAATTAGGTAATTTTCATGATTTTAGGGGAAATTCATAAAATCAAGGAATTTTCATAATTTGAGAAGGAATAATAAAATAATGGGACGTGAAGTGTGGGACCGGCCACGGCCAATGTATGACCATCCGGCGGGCGGTCCTGCGACACCTTTCCCTAATTTTATTATTTTTTGATTAAATCATGTGATTTAGATAATTTCTTTGAAATAAAGGAAATTTGCTCGAACGAGAGGATTTTCATGAGATCGTGAAAATAGTAAAAATATGGTAAAATAAAAAATTGGGCGCGGGACTAGTCACGTCATACTGGCCGGCTGATGAGCCTAGTCCCTTGGCGCTTTTGTTTAATATTTTATTATTATTATTTTCCCACCTATTTTGCATAGGTTCCTCGTTCGTTCGCATTTTTGAAATGCTCGTTCGTGCATTCAAAATGTTGGTCTGTGCATTATCTGCTAATTACACTTGCACCATTTTTGTCAGGGCTTGGATATTTATTACTAACCTGTGGAATTCTGCTGGGAAGAACCACAGATTGAAGTAACGAAATATAACGAGGAATCGTTGAATATTCAGGCGATTAATTGACGACTCGTAGAATACTGCTGAATATTCAGGCGATTAATTGACGACTCGTAGAATATTGCTGGATATTCAGACGATGGCTCGTAGAATATTGCTGGATATTCAGACGATTTAAGATAATTAATTGTTGGCTCTATACTAGAAGGGCTTCCTGTCTAGGAGCATTAATTATCTTAGGGTTGAGCAATATGAACTTGCTGGAGTGTCATATTCCTCTTGCATAGTTGGGGAAAATCTGGTTACATCCCGAAGACGTTGTCGCTCTATACTAGCAGACATGTTGTCTAGGAGCCTCCCAATCTTTCGATTATATACAGTATGAGATGTGCCGTGGCCTCAGCTGAGAGACTGCACATCTTCATCTTCTCTGAGAGACTTTCTCCATCAGAGGTGGCATGAGCTTTCATGCATAGAGACATGAGTCTCGATACTCATCCGATTGCCGGATTCTGAGTAATTACTGAAATTGCTCAGTATTCATGAGATGTGTCGTGGCCTCAGCTGAGAGACAACACATCTACACGTACTCTGAGAGACAGCCTTCTCAGTCAGAGATTTTATGACATGAGCTTTCATGCTTTAATGAGAGACATGAGCCTCAATACTCATCCGGTTGCCAAATATGGAGTATAGTTTTACAATTCTACCCTTTGTCGACCACCATCTACATTAAGTCCCCTGCTTAGTGAGGAACAGTCATGTTCCTCAGTCAGCATTGAATGGTGATTTTCCAGGTACAGACAAAAATAAATAATTGAACTTAGTCATAAGATAAGATGTTACCGGATTTCGACTGAATGAGAAAACCATGGTTTAAGCGGAAACCTCTGTGGAATAATAGAACATCATCCAGTGAACATAAATTGGTGTAAAACCGCTGATTCGATGGTGGAACCTTGGTTGGTTTAGGATTCACGGGCCGGGCCCAAAAAGGAAATCCTTATGGAATTAGGTATAAAAGGAATTAATTCCTCTTTTCTTTTTATTTCTCCCACACGTCCGCCACCTTCATCTCCTTCCTCCCTTCACGTCAGCAGCAGCGGCAGAGAGCAGCAGGAGAAATTCGCCGGAATTCCACCGCCGGCACCGTCCGTTCACCGTCCGGCCGAATTCCGGGCGGTAACGTCCAGGTAATTTTTTTTTTTTTAATTTTGCTTGCTGATTTCATGAGTTTTTCATGCTTCCATCATGTTAAAATTCTATACATGTGTATATGTTGACGTGACTTTTGTAGAAAAACCCTTGTTTTATCAAACGTATGTTTGATCGTTAGTTTTGAAAACCAATAAAAACCCCTGATTTATGGGAGATTTTTTTTGTATATATGGACTTAGTTCCAGTAATAAAACTTAGTGTATGAGCTTTCATGTGAACCAAGATTTTACCTTAGTAGATGTGAGCTTTCACAAAACCGAAATAAACCCCGTTTTAAAAGACGATGCTCATTCGAGGAAAATAGATATATATTTTTATGTATGTGAACTTATATCCAGTGACAAAACTTTATTTATGATCTTTCATGAGAATTAGTATTTTATCACAATAGGTGTGAGCTTTCACAAAACTAGCATAAACCTTCGTTTTTAATAAAACGCTAATACGAAGGAAAATAGATTTTTTTTATATATATGTAGCCGTGACATATTTTATGTGAAACATGATGACATATTTTATTCACATGGATTTGTTCTTATTAGATAAATTCTGAAAATTTATATGAACAAATTGCATTAATTATTGCTTTGTAAAATCAAGACGGGTTTTGAGTAACCTTCAAACTAGACAATTATTTGATGAAATCATGTCTTATTGTAAATTTCATAGTTCAGTTGTGTGAATGTTCACATTATGAAAATTATGTCTATGATTTTATGAGAAAATCATTTTCATGAACTAATGAAGTTTTGTTCGTTATGCAGGTTTCAAGGAACGAACTAATTTTGTGTGTTACTCTTGTATTGCAACACTATTTAGTGAAATTGAAAGAGGTAAGAGTTCAAGATTTACCATTTTGTAGACACCGGGTTTTAATTTGCATGATTCCATCATCTTATTGAATTGCATGCGACTGAAACATTGTGTGGATTTCACAGCTGCTTTGAGGATGTCTGATTCTCCAGCCAATGATGCTTCCAGAGATGAAATGTGCAGATGATGATATCTCCATAGAGGAAACATGCATGGATGAGACTTCCGTTGGTGAAAGACGAAACACCTGGAGTCAAGAATGTCCCAAACATAGATGACGCATTCTTTGAGGTTCAGGAGCCCGAAAATCGTCTCAAGTCCCCGGTATATCGCCTTCTGATCAATCCCAGGACGGTCACTCAAAAGAAATTGGTGACTCCTCGTGCTGCTATTCGGTTCTGTCTTGAACGAGGACTATTCCAGGCTTCAATGATTGAATTCAAGCTTTCTCGACGCCCTTTAGAGAAGTTTCGGATGGTCTAGACACATGCTGGATTTCCTCGTGTTAGAGCTATGTGGATAGAGCACAAATTACCAGGGCCGTTCAAACATCTGGAGATTTGTATATCTTTCATGACGCACGAGGTATTGTAGCTCTTCTTGCTCGCTGGTGCATCCCAACTCATACGTTTATATGCAGCTGGGGAGAGTTCACTATTACCTTGGAAGATGTAGTTGCTTTGTTGCATCTTCCAATTACAGGTAACTTTCCTGAAGAACTTTGGACGGGAAGAGAAAGCAGTTTCCAAAACTTTAACAGCTGAGATGGAGAGAATCAACAAGGTTTTTGGTAAAGGTTGTTACGCTCATTGGTTGACACATTGGTGGCCACGAGACGCCCCTCTTGATGAACCCGACGGTATGTTGTCTATTGCTGCTTTCTTGTGCTTATGGCTGTCCAGATGTGTTTGAAGATGCTGGTACCTTGTTGAAGCCGTTTGTAATTCCTTTCGCTATTAAACTGGCTCAAGGTGAACAACTTCCGCTCGGTAGCTTATTCTTGGGTTCTTTATATTCTAACCTGGACTCTTTAGTCGTAGACTCCAGTGTTTCGAACGGCTTCATGAAGATTGAATGCTACGCCAATACGATGTTCCTCCAAGCTCTGATGTGGGAGCGTTTCGGAAACTATGCACCCATTCCCCGTAGTGTCTTACAAAGTCTGAACTCTGCTGATGCTCGACGTATCTTCCATGAGAAAGACAACGCTAGGATTATGCGCTGGTCTACGAAGCAAATTCAGTCCAAGACACGCTTCATTGACGTATTAGATGACGAGTCTGAGTTCAACTTCCGTCCTTGGGTGGTGGTTCCTCCTCACGTTTCTCAATTGAAGACTTTCAATGCTGGAGAAAGTAAGTATTTGAAATCCGGTGCTGATTTGAGTGATGGCGAAAGATCTTTCATGCTGAGTTGTACTCCCGGTCACATAATATCAGCAGCGTATGGAGATTTTTCGGTGGAGGAGTATAATATTGACAGAACCGCCCGTCAGATGGGTATGGACCAATGTGTTCCAACCTTCAGAAGGAGAAGACCATCAGTGGAACAACTTAAGACTTGTTTAGATCACACATGATGAAGGGAGCTCTATTGGTTCCCTTGTATTGATCGAACCACGTACGTGACTCCAGGTTACATGGAATTCTGGGATCAGCAGCTTGAGCGTCTTAATGATTATGTGACGGCCTCCCAACCTTTAGTGAAGGATCCCCTTCTTCTGAGATGAGTGCCTCTCGTCCCAGACTAAGGAATATTTCTGGTGGTGACAAACGAAAGACATCTCCAGGAGGTTCACCGGTATGTATTCTTTTGCATATTCCTCATACAACTCGTATAATCGTCTTTAATTACTACATCAATTTCTTTTGCAGGAGGGTCGTGCTGTGAGACCTCGAATTGAAGTGAATTTCTCAGAGGCGGAGGCAATTGCCCACGGTGGAGAAGGCAGGAGCAAGAATTGCAAGTTGTTGCCCAACACCATAAAGTCCCCAGTCGCCTTTTTGGTGAGTTGATATTTTTTCGCTGTGACTTCTTCCATCCGCATTATCAGGATCTCAAAACCAATATTTGTTATTTGGTTACAGGACTTTGCTCCGTCTAGTATTGACGGTCTTCGATTCTCTGCTGCTGGGCAGACGACTTCTGATTTGAGCGTTGAAGAAGAAGTCGCTGAGTAATTTCCTTTACCATCGGACATAAAAGTTTCATGTGAAGATGCTAATTACTTGATAATATGTCCAGGAGGATGTCATCATGGAGGCGGAAAGTGCTGATGTTCGATTCCTCTGAGAATATAGATGAAGGCACTTCCAAAGATTCGGAGCCAAATAGAAGTAATGAGCCCCTTGTCGTTAATACGGACAATCATAATTCCTTGAGTACTTCGGAGACCCCAAAGTGAGTATATACCCTGCATCCTCTTCATAGAAGTATGAAAGTGCTGATTTGTGAATGAATGAATGAATGTGTATATAAAAAACTTGGTCGAACTTCGTCGTCAGAAAATTCAGAACCCAGTTTTTTACCAAAAACGCCGTAAAATCTTCATCTGGAGTCGGATTTTCATGATCTGCATATGCATATTCAAGCCCGGAAATTTCCAAGCTTTACAGAAGATTTTTAAGTTTTGAGCACGTTTAGGGCCTGAAAAAGACGAAATAGTAAACTTCCAGGAGACTTTCAGAACTTTTTCAGATTGTATGTTGCCCGATGTTTTGATCACACCTCCTAGCTCGTTCGCCCAATTGCCATGAAATTTTGACATGTTGTAGAGGACTTCCATACGAAGAGAATGGTATATAACCCAACTCTAGACTCCACACCAATTGCTCCCAGTTCGTCATTGAACACAGGGCAGTGTAAAATTTCTTCAGCTGAGTTTCTTTGAAAACGTGTTTCATGACTTTGATGCTACTTGTACACATCTTAGATGTATGATAAGGAACTTAGATGATGTTAGTTCACTTACTTCTTAATTTTATATTGTATTGGATTTCTCCTCTTGAATCATTCTAATCCCATGTAATCTTCGCATTAGGTGCCTAACAACGAAGTTGGGAATCATGAATCCAGTAATGATGGTTTGGGCAATCCAGGAGTTGTTGATGACAACTTCCATATATGTGCCTCAAGATGATGAAGTGCTGGTCGTTGATGCCGTGGAGGTAGAAGAAACTCCAATTGTGCCTCAGACGGTGGAACCCGAACCCGAAATAGCGAAGCTACTTCTCTGAAATCTCTATGATTATCGATGCTGCTCCAGTAGTGAGAACCAGATGATAGTGCACGAGTATCCTACTGCAGGGATTTCCTTTGATCCTCAATTTGGTGAGTTACTCCCATATCACCAGCTTGTTGGAGGATTTAGCGTTCCCATCGGATATGCTGCTATGTACAAGGAACTGTGGGAAATGTATGGACACATTGTTGTTACTCGGATCCAGACGCAGTTATTTTCTGACGAAACAAGTAGAAGTCATCTTGCGTGTTATAATGATATCCGGATTACAGCCAGAAATGTTGTTACCAAGAGTACTCTTTGATTGGGAGTACAACTTGAAGAATGCTGAAGATCTTGGCTTCAATCTGAAGTGGCTCCGTCAAAGACTTGAAGTTATCAGGAAAGCAGTAAAGGGTGATGTTCCCTTCCCTACCAGTGATGCCGTGTTGAAGAAGATGAATGAAGTTTGAACTAACCAGGAAGCTGGAGGCGGAAAAGGCTCTTGAAAGTCTTGGAGGAGGCAGAAGCAGAAATCTTTCTTTGATGGTTTCTTTAGTTTCCTTTCCATAATATCAAGAACATTGAACTCTGTGAGAGATGTGAGATTTTATTTGGGTTTTGATATTAGCTGGTTTTGGATTGCTAGATGGTTAAGGATTTTCTTTTGATTGAGATTTTCCTTTAAGTGAAGTGAACTGAATTTTTGATAAATTGCTGAATTCAAATACTGATTGCAAGTATTGCAAATGTTTTGGAGGAATTGAAATACAATGAAAGAAAATCCTAAATGCCAAATCCAGACATCATGAGTGCTCAAACGCAGTACCTCAAATACCCAATAATTTCAGACAAACGCCTTAAGCCAATTCTCGTGAATTACTGGCAGGGTTCTGCCATCCGTGTTGACCAATTTGTAGTATCCTCCAGTTATGGATTAGCAACCATAAATGGTCCTTCCCAATTGGAGCTCCTTGCGAGTGGAGATCTCGTTTAGCCGCCTTGAGAACCAAATTCCCTTCCTCGAATTTGTTCGGCTTAGTAGTTCGCGCCTTGAATATCTTTTGTGATTCCATGGTTGTGGCACGTATGGGCACTCATGTAGAGAGAGTACCCAGCATACTGTCTGTCGTGCTTAGCCAGGTCTTCAGCAATAAACCTCTTGATAGAATGACCGACTTGGAGAAGCTCTGAACCCAACCATTGGGTATAATATTGGCGGGGTGAAGTTGTCCATTCATAAATTTTGGTAATTGGTAAACCGTTTGTAGGGAGAAGTCCTTGAATCAAAGCATCATATTTGAACATTGGTAATATTGGAGCATGAAGAGGAATAAGAGTTTCCTGAGCTCGAAACCTCTTGACAAAGGTATGTGGATTTTCCACAGGTTCTTGCGTAAGTCCCATCAAGGTTTTTACTTCCTCCAGATGCTCAAACGGTAAGGCGTCCTCTACTTCTTCTTCTTCTGACTTGGAGTCTTTGTCGGCGACATAGTGTGTTGAAAGCTTTGAAGTTACCCTTCCAGCATGAATCCAAGTTCTTACAAGGATCATGTCATATCCAGGATCTTCTCGAATTATGTAAAACTTGGTCTCAGTGCAGACCAAATTCTCCGTGACTTTGAGAATGATGAAGCCGTATGCATCTCTGGAGATTCCTTCGTGGTCTCTGATTGCTATGAAAGCATGAGTATCCTCTTGTCGAGTAATGCCAATATCTCTGAGAGTTTTCAAAGGGATGATGTTGACGGCGGCGCCGACATCAACAAATGCTCTTTTGAATTCATTTCCTTTAATATGCACGGTGGTTAGCAGTCCCCAGTCATACATTTCTTTGTCGGTGGATGATGGTTCAAGAGGTACTTCTGGAATCAGTAGGTGTTTCCCAGACACTATGTGGTTCAAAGCTGTGAACATATTTCCTCTTTGTGCTTTTGATAGATAGAGAAATTCGCAAACATGCTCTATCAATGACTGAACTGCTTCCTTGAATGGTGCTTCAGAAATAGAGAAAGTCCTGACAGGAAGAGGATCTCTGTGTACTCCTTCGTCTCCAAGGTTAAGTTCTCCTGACTCAACCTTTTCTCTGAATATGCGTTTCAAAACTTTGCAGCTACTTGTGGGGTGATTAACGAACCTATGGAATCGGCAGTAACGAGGATTTTCCATGTCTTCCTCAGTTGGGTCTCTCCTGAGGTATGGAAATTTGATTGCACCATCTTGCACTTCTCCAATGGGGAGAGGAAAATCAGGTTCATCATCAGGAGTATTTGTGCGTTGTCCAGGAGCCCGTGTCTCTGGTTTGTCCTTCTTTTGCGTCTTTGGAGGAACTGCAGTATGCTTGTTCGGGGATTCAGCCTTGCGCTTGCTCCCTTATGCAACATCGTTTATAGAGGACTGCAGGTTGTACTGCTTATTGATCAGGCGTCTGCTTCCTCAAGTGTCACGTGATTCCTCAGTCTTTGTGGACTTTGCTCTTTCTAACAAAGCAGGTGCAGTGGTCGCTGATCTCTTTGCGGCTTCGTGAAGTTCTGAGAAAGTATGGAATCGAAGATTCTCCAGTAGAGCTCTGTAGACCGGGAGCATGCCGTTGATACACAAATCTACCAGCTGTTGCTCTGTGACATTTGGGTCATGACAGTCCAGGGCCTGGACTCTGAATCTTTTCACATAATCATTGGAATTCTCACCGACCCTCTGGAACATTCTTCCAAGATCAGAGAGAGTGACTTGCTCTAAAACGAAAAAGTACTTTCTGTAGAAGGCATTGATCATTTCTTCCCAATTGTTGATAGTCCCCGGTGCGATGTTGTTGTACCAGGTGTATGCTCTGAATTTCAAGGATTTTGAAAACTCCTTGAGGCGAACAACATGGTAATGTTCATGCTCTCCCAAGGCTTCGAGGAAACGAGAGACATGTTCTCGAGCATTGCCAGTTCCGTCATACAAAGTGAAAGTTGGAGAAATGTAACCTTTTGGAAGGGGAATCCTCTGCGTAGCGGCATGATAAGGAGGTTGGTGACGATGGAAATGTAATGCCTTGTCTTTTCCACGGTTCTCCAGAAGGCGTTCCACGTCTTCCCGAGTAATGAAATTTGATGGTTCCTTTGCTGACGAATCTGCAGCTTTGCCAGTTTCATCGTCATCCACTGTATGGATTGGAATTACTTCAGGATCAGCAACCTCTGAGGATGTCTCCTTCTCTTTTCCCTTTTCTTGAGTCTTCTCTGTCATCTTATCAGTAAGAGTTTTGAGATAATTACACAGCTCCTTCTGTGTAGCATCCATGTCAGTCTGATTCTTTGCGAGAGTCTCCTGCACTTTGATAAGATCAGCAATGGTAGATGGTGGATTTCCTCTGACTTCTCCAGGGTGTCGACCGAACAGGGGATGACCTTCAGCGTTAGGAGGAGTAATGTCACCACCGTCAATGTTGGAGGCCGGAATCGTCTCCGGGATATTCTGATTGTCATTGTTGTTGTTGCTAGGACTAGCGTCGTTTGTGTTAGAACCTGTGACTAACCCAGACCTAAGACCAGCCATCTTGTGAAATCGTGAGATTGCAACCGAGTGATTAACCTCCCACTGTGGTCGCCAATATGTGAGTGGGGAAAAATGATTTACGGGTTTTTACGGAATTGAAGAGTCGACCGTGTGGAGACTCCTTGAACCGAGCGAAATATTGAACCTCACACAGATGCACTGCAAGAAGGGAGTGCTTTAAGTTCGAGAGATCAATCTGTAAGACCCCGGCCTAAACCAAGAACAATGGAAGTTCCAGAGTCAATTCGGTCACAAGAGAGGATGGGTTGATCTGTAGGAGGGAAGCTGAGAAATAAGTGAGATCAATGGTGATCTGAGATTGTAGGTGTGTTGTGAATTCAGCGTGAAAATGCTCTGAATGATTGAATTTTTCTCGATTGAGAGTAATTTCTGTGAGTTCGTGTAGACGAAAGATTGTCTGTATGAACTTTGATGAGAAATTACTCGTTTTGGCGAATGTTCTTCGATTGTTCGAAAAACCTCTGTCTTGTCAATCAGGATTTAGGGACATTTTATAATGCCGGAGTTGAAAACACCATGATCCCATGAAGTGTGACAGTTGCTGGAATTAGAGAATGGGAAATGGGGAAATCATGTTAAAACCAATTACTCATCGTGCGGAGACTTGGTTAACTTTCCACCCACTACTTTGCTGACTCTTCCAGCTGATTGCACGACTTGCTCACATTCTCATCTTGGGTGAACACACGTGCCGTAGACCACCAGACCAAAATCCTAGTTAGTATCCCCCTATGTGACACGATTGAAATCTCGTGATTGTGGAGTCAGTTGCTGACTTTATGGGACGATGAGTCCATGTATTGTTGAGTTGAACATGATTAGAAAATGTTTCGAAACTCATGAATTTAATGTGTCTGCTGAGACGAGGTATCATCATAACCTAAGACGAGCAAAAATGTGTTGCTAAATTGTTGAATATTGATAGTTGAACCAATATTCTTTGATTTGAGCAAATATTGCTAGTCTGAGTGAATATTGCTAATTGAGTAAATATTGTCGGTTCGAGCGAATATTGCTAGTTTCGAGCAAATATTGCTAGTTTGAACAAATATTTTTCTTTTGGTGAATTGTTGGTAGTTGGAACAAATAAAATGTTAATTTAAGTTACTGACTGCTGAGTTGAGCACAATAAATATGAATATCAATCATGGAATCAACATAAAATTATCATAGTGTTCGAATCTGCACAGAATCACGTTTCTTCAGAGCTCTGGATTCAAAACCCTAATTTTACCGAAATGATGATTTATTGCAAATCAACACGGGACCGGCTACATGGGATGACGGGTTCACCATATAACGCCCAAATGCTCGAATGAGCGAAAATACCAAAGTCTCTTGAGGACCAGTTGGTGAAAGAATAATTAAATTTTGATTTAATCATTTACTGAAATAATGCTCGTATGAGCAACAAATCATAAAACCTGATGTAGAAAATATGAGGGGCCGACCAAGAGGTCATGAGACCGGCTCTTGATGGTCGTGGGACCAGTAGATGGTCGTTTGAGCGAACTTCCAATTGTTTGTAAAGAGTTCGAACCTAATATGAGCAACTGAGCAAATTAGGTTAAAATTGTAGTTGCAGGAAATCCTACACTACACCCCTCACAAGATTTCATTAATATTCAACTCATTTTAGATTAACAATCTTAACTTTTATTGATGAATCTTTGAACAATCTTACAAGAAAAGATAAAGGAATCAAGCATAACCACTACTCTAGATTTTCTCTCTTCTATTTACTTGCTTCTCAATCAGAAAAGATCTCCCCCATTTCCTTTACAACTGAGTGGCTATTTATAGGGAATTACATAATGGATGACAGCTAATATGTCCTTTATTTCCGGATATGGTTTGCGACATTCTCGCGACCTTACAAATGTTAAATCGCAAACTCTCTAATTTTCGCAGGACCGTCACATTTTTCTCATGATTTAGTTGACTTCGTTTATTATGTCATTTCTGAAATTGTTCTGTGACGTTGTTGTGTTGTGTTGCTGATAATTTCGCTAAGGAATTATTGCTGCGAGATTCTGATCCTACATCTTGCCTCTTCTCATATCTTCTCTGCGAAGTAGAGAACGATGTGAGAAATGCCGCAACTGTCCATCTCTTCATATTCTGCATTTATCACACGTATCTTTTCTTCCATCTATTTCTTGACACGTCTTCTGTAACCGCTGCTTTTCAACCGCTCATGTCTTTTCGTATTAATGGTGTTTATTTCTTCTCTATATATTCTTCTTACTCTTCTTTCCATTTTCTTTTTACTTTATTTTCTCTTTTTATTCTCTCATCTCTGCAACTCTATTGTTCTTCCATAAATTCTGCCATTGCAACTTTTTCTTCTTTCTTTTTCTTTTAATCTTTTTAATTTCTTCTTCATCTCCATACTTTCCCTCTGTAGATCTTCACTGTTCGTAACTTTCTTCCTTTTTAAATTTAAGAATTAATCTTCCTGCTGGTGTTTTTCATGGATTCATCGAGGTTAGTTTTCTTTTTTCTTTCTTATGGGTTTTGCTGAAATTGATCTTGCTTACTGCTTTATTTGATGATGCTGCTTATGTGATTCCCATACTGTTTTTATTTCAGCAAAAACGCCTCTAACACCAAATTTACGGTTCAGAACCCTAATATTCCCAAATCGCAGCTTAAGATTGTTGTAAACAAAAGAAAGTCTGCGAACCAAAAGGTAGTAAGAAACATTATTTTTTTCTAATAACAATATTGTTGCCTCTGTTTCTTATCTGTATTGTGATTCGCAGGGTGATAAGGATGCCAATAAACCTCTCAAGAAATCTCGCCACCTTAAAACCGTTGAAACCTATGTTCCATTCCACTTACTTATCTCTTCTAAATCTCCCGCGACATCTTCGCAATTTAGATCATTATCTCCAATTCGCGAAAAGGCTGCCTCAGATTTCATTTCTTCAACTGACCTTTCAATGATTGAAACCCCCCTTATTAATCCTTCTGTGAATGAAACTTCTTCTCTTCCTATTGATAATGTTTCTCAACCTTCTATCATTGCCAGTTCTCTACCTGAGCCTCTTCCTTTTTCGAAACAAACCGTGGAAGGAATAGATATTGCTTTCAAAGTTTTGTCTGAGGTCCTGGATGATGGCAAGAAGTCTCCCATTGATCCTGTCAAGTCTGGTATTTGCGAAATTCTAAGTAAGTATTTTGGCTCTGACAGAGCTGCTTCGCAAACAACTTTGGAAAAAGAGTGTAATGCTCTTCGTCTCGAAAATCAAAAGCTCCAGAATGTTTTGCTGGATCGCGACAATCTTCGCAAGAGGAATGATGAACTGAGAGGTATGATTTCCTTATCTGTGTCTTCAATTTGCCTTTCTAATGATTTTATCCTTTCCATATTTAATTATCCTTAAAATCCCTCTTTCGCATGTTAAGCCTTAAAACAAAAACGAATAATGGAGAGATATCAATTTGAATCTGCTGTTGAAGAAGCCTGTGTTGATAAAGAGATTTTGATGGATCAATATAACCAATTAGATAACCTTTATTCATACTCTGTTGATCATATAAATAACATTACCAATGAAAATACCCAATTAGTTCGGAGGCAAGATTTATTAAGTAATGAAATATCTCGCCTCTCTTATTCCTTAACTAAAGATAATCTAGGGATGAAATCTTTATCATATGAGAATAAAACTCTATCTCAAGAGAAGCGGATTTGTTTAAATAAGATGGCGATATCTTCGCAACAACTTAGCATCCTTCAAAAAGTATGTGATGACCAAGAACAATCTCTTCGCTCTTTGAGAAATGAACTTAAAGAAGTAACAGAGTCATCTATCGCTGAAAGAGATACACTCATTCAAGGTAGAATAGCTTTAAGTGTAAAGGCGAATCAACTTAAAGAACAATATTCCAAATTAGAAGAATCTTATTCTTCTCTTGCGAAGAAAAATGCCTTTCTTATTTCTAAAGAGAAAAATCTTCAGTCTCGACTTAAAGGTTTAGTTGGAGATAAATTTGATGATGCAATGGACCGTTGGGAGAATAGTTGTCTGACCTTGATTCAACACCTTATTTCGCAAAAGGAAGGTAGTCATAATAGTTTGACTGCCTTAACTATCTTTTCTTTGTCATATCTTTTTGAGTTCTTCATCTTACTGAAATTTTGTATTCTACTTTTCGCAGAATCTGAGAAAATTCTTCATTCCTCAATTTCTGTTTTGGAGGCTAAATATGCCAAAATTCGCAAAGAAAATGCACTACTCGTCTCTGTCCTTACTGGTTCTCGCGACCGAGCAGAAAGAAGACTTGATTATCTTGCTTACTTTAAGGATATTCAAGATAGGAATCATCAGAGAGCACTTCTTCGTCAAGTTCATCTCCAGGCTGAAGTCCTTGTAAATGATATTTTATTGTCCAAATCTCTTCCTCCTACATTAATCGAACCTTTGGAAGTAAATGATGATGAATTTCCTCGTCCTGCTGACAGTGATTATGATTATGAAAGTGGTGGAGAGAATAGTCTTCTGGAAGATGGAGAAGAGATCCCTTCTAAGGAAGCAACTGCTGGTGCTAATCAAGATGAAAACGAAAAAGAAATCTATTCTAAAGAAGTAATTGCTGGCGATAATCAAGGTGGCAGCGAAAAAGAAGTCCCTTTCAAAGGAATTATTGTTGGTGAAGATCAGAATCGAAATGAAAAAGAGATTGACGATAATGAGAACATTGGCGAAGAGCGTCCATTATCTCCTTCTACTGGAATTAATACTGAAGCATGAGCTTCTTATCTAGTTCTATCTTCTTGAATTGTTTCACCTTTATTATTTCTTGCGAATAATATTCTTCAACCAACTTTAGAATTAATTTTCTCTTTTAGTATTTTGCCGGCGAGAAAGATAATGCCTCTTGTTTACTGATTCCCATACTTGCCTATCATTATCTTTCTTGCGAGAAATGATATGTTATGAATACTTACAAATATTTGGTTTTGTCATGTGGTCTTATTTTTCCTTCCTAATTAAAGGTCTTATTATGCCACCTCTTGTCATTGCGACAAAATCGCAGGACGTCCTTGCACTTTCATGCAAAAACCCATTGATCTTGCCTTAACTTTTTCTTGTGTATTATTGCCTCTTTAGGAATGTTGCGACAATATGATAGGCATAAATTTTCTTGCGAAAATAAAGCCCCATTACATTGTCGTCTTGCGACGAAATCGCAGGACGTCTTCACACTTTCATGCGAAAACCCATTGATCTCGTCTTATCCTTTTCTCTAGTATTATTTCCTCTTCAGGATTGTTGCACAAATATGACAAGCCTTAATATCCTTGCGAGTAAAAATCCTCATGACATTTGCGTCTTAAGACACTTATCAGCTCCCTAATGGAGGGTGCCGCCCTTATCTCCCCCTGGTTGCCCCTTCAAGGAGGCGTACTTCTACCATACAAGGTTAGCTCCTCCCATCCATTCTTAACAACAACCAGTTGTTTTCGCAGCCTCTTATCCCTTTTACCTATAGGGTTTATGGTCACGATACTGCACCCTAAGTGGAGTTTTCTTCGGGCCGAGTGCAGTATAAGCAAAGACTTGTCAAGAATGGCAAGGTACGCTCCAGACGCCCCTGGCACTCTTGACTCAACCGTGTACCTCGGCGCCTTGATCAGATTCTGCACTCCTTGGAAGAGTCCTTATTACCTTAGTCTCCCAACCTAAGTCATATGCTTAAGCTGAGAATCCAAGGTGCCTCTCCCGGATGGGCTTTATTGACCCCAAATCTCCATGACTCAGTTTCCGGTGGCGGTGTAGCCTTTCCCTGAGCCATGCAACAGGTACCCCCTTATATGACGTACTTTAGGTCTTACATTTGCCTCTTGCGAAATTTTATTCGCGAACTAGGGTGTACGCCATAAAGGTTCGCCCCTTTCTTTTATGTCATTGTTCTATGATTATCTCTGCGAAAGCTTCGCACATCATGATCTTGTTTTGATATGAATAATCTCGCAATTATTCTTTCAGAATCCATAACTTCTCAAAGCTTCTTACGGATAATATCTTCTTAAGTACAATCTGTTCCATGGTCTGTCAAGTCTATGACCAACATCTCTACCTTCTGGATCCATTAATTTATAAGCTCCCGTTCCAACTATCTCCTTAATGATGTAAGGTCCATCCCATTTTTTCGCTAACTTTCCACCATTTTCTCGCTGATATATTGGTGTCTCTCGCAGAACTAAATCTCCTGGATGGAATTCGCGTACTTTGACACGTTTATTATATTCTCAGGCTAATCTTCGCTGATAATTCTCCATATGTTGTAAAACTCTTTCTCTTTTTTCTTCTAATTCATCAAGTTTGCTTAATATCAAACCCGCACTAAGATTTTTCTCCCAAGCTTCTCTCTTTGTTGTCGGAATAAAAACTTATGTTGGTAACACCGCTTCAACTCCGTATGTTAAACAAAAGGATGACATTCCAGTAGCTTCTCTTCTAGTTGTATTATAAGCCCATATTGCATTATGTACTTGTTTCACCATGCTCTATGATGTCCTTCTAATTTCTTCTTTAATATATCTGCAATTGTTTTGTTTGTTGCCTCTACCTGCCCATTAGCTTGTGGATACAAAGGAGTAGACTTTCCACGTTTTATCTTAAATGCATTAAGTAACATTTCTATGTTTTGTCCTCCAAATTGTTTCCCATTATCAGATACCAATTGCGCAGGAATTCCGAATCTGCAAATGATATTTTCGAATATGAATGTAAAGATATCTTTGTCGCGAATATGCTGTACTGCCTTCACTTCTGTCCATTTTGTGAAATAATCTGTTGCGACTATTAAGTATCTTCTTTGTCCAGATCCTGGTAAAAATGGCCCCACAATATCTAAGCCCCAGTTTCCAAAAGGCCACACACTGGTTGAAGATGACAATGGTGCTCCAGGTGCATGTATTTTCTTTCCATGCCGCTGAAAATCTTCGCAACGTCTTGATATTTGTTTTGCATCTTCGTGCATGTATGGCCAATAATAGCCTTGAATTTTTGCTCTATGTGCCAAAGATCTTCCCCCACTATGATTGCCAGCGTCCCCACTATGTAACATTTTTAGCACCTTTTATCCTTCTTCTCGTGTCAAACATCTGAGTGATGGTCCACTAAAGGATTTTCGGTATAGCAGCCCATCTCTTAATTCATAATTTGTTGCGCGGCTTTTTAACTTGTGTGGTTCCAATATATTTCTTGGTGTTTTTCCTTTCGCCAAATATGCATGAAGTTCTGTTCTCCAATCTTCGATATTGTTCGTTTGTTCTTCTTCTCCACCGTCTATTATCATCACGTCCATTTCTTCTTCTTCTTTATTGATTGATGGTGACAGAAGTGTTTATATTTTTATGCATCTCGCAGTTGGATCTGTCATCATGCTTGAGATGAAAGAAAAAGCGTCTGCGAGTCTGTTATCCTTCCTTGAAATGTGTCTCCATTTTATTTTTGGGATTTTCGCTGACAATTCTTCAACGAGCGAAAAAATGGGATGGACCTTACATCATTAAGGAGATAGTTGGAACAGGAGATTATAAATTAATGGATCCAGAAGGTAGAGATGTTGGTCATAGACTTGACAGACCATAGAACAGATTGTACTTAAAAAGATATTATCCGTAAGAAGCTTTGAGAAGTTATGGATTCTGAAAGAATAGTTGCGAGATTATTCATATCAAAACAAGATCATGATGTGCGAAGCTTTCGCAGAGATAATCATAGAACAATGACATAAAATAAAGGGGCGAACCTTTATGGCGTACACCCTAGTTCGCGAATAAAATTTCACAAGAGGCAAATGTAAGACCTAAAGTACGTCATATAAGGGGGTACCTGTTGCATGGCTCAGGGAAAGGCTACACCGCCACCGGAAACTGAGTCATGGAGATTTGGGGTCAATAAAGCCCATCCGGGAGAGGCACCTTGGATTCTCAGCTTAAGCATATGACTTAGGTTGGGCGACTAAGGTAATAAGGACTCTCCCAAGGAATGCAGAATCTGATCAAGGCGCCGAGGTACACGGTTGAGTCAAGAGTGCCAGGGGCGTCTGGAG
Organism: Papaver somniferum; assembly: GCF_003573695.1. Taxonomy (NCBI): domain Eukaryota; kingdom Viridiplantae; phylum Streptophyta; class Magnoliopsida; order Ranunculales; family Papaveraceae; genus Papaver; species Papaver somniferum. The sequence continues at coordinate 8,732,152 of NW_020621936.1, read as the reverse complement.
CGTACCTTGCCATTCTTGACAAGTCTTGGCTTATACTGCACTCGGCCCGAAGAAAACCCCACTTAGGGTGCAGTCTCGTAACCATAAACCCTATAGGTAAAAGGGATAAGAGGCTGCGAAAACAACTGGTTGTTGTTAAGAATGTATGGGAGGATATAGCCTTGTATGGTAGAAGTACACCTCCTTGAAGGGGCAACCAGGGCGAGATAAGGGCGGCACCCTCCATTAGGGAGATGATAAGTGTCTTAAGACGCAAATGTCATGAGGCTTTTTACTCGAAAGGGTATTAAGGCTTGTCATATATGTGCAACAATCCTGAAGAGGCAATAATACTAGAGAAAAAGATAAGACGAGATCAATGGGTTTTCGCATGAAAGTGCGAAGACGTCCTGCGATTTCGTCGCAAGACGGCAATGTAATGAGGCTTTATTTTCGCAAGAAAATTTAGGCCTATCATATTGTCGCAACATTCCTGAAGAGGCAATAATACAAAAGAAAAAGTTAAGGCAAAATCAATGGGTTTTTGCATGAAAGTGCAAGGACGTCCTGCGATTTTGTCGCAACGACAAGAGTTGGCATAATAAGACCTTTAATTAGGAAGGCAAAATAAGACCACATGACAAAACCAAATATTTGTAAGTATTCATAACAGATCATTTCTCGCAAGAAAAATAATGAGAGGCAAGTATGGGAATCAGTAAACAAGAGGCATTATCTTTCTCGCCAGCAAAATACTAAAAGAGAAAATTAATTCTAAAGTTGGTTGAAGAATATTATTCGCAAGAAATAATAAAGGTGAAACAATTCAAGAAGATAGAACTAGATAAGAAGCTCATGCTTCAATATTAATTCCAGTAGAAGGAGATAATGGACGCTCTTCGCCAATGTTCTCATTATCGCCAATCTCTTCTTCATTTCGATTCTGATCTTCACCAACAATAATTCCTTTGAAAGGGACTTCTTTTTCGCTGCCACCTTGATTATCGCCAGCAATTACTTCTTTAGAAGAGATTTCTTTTTCGTTTTCATCTTGATTAGCACCAACAGTTGCTTCCTTAAAAGGGATCTCTTCTCCATCTTCCAGAAGACTATTCTCTCCACCACTTTCATAATAATAATCACTGTCAGCAGGACGAGGAATTTCATCATCATCTACTTCCAAAGGTTTGATTGATGTAGGAGGAAAAGATTTGGACAATAAAATATCATTTACAAGGACTTCAGCCTGGAGATGAACTTGACGAAGAAGTGCTCTCTGATGATTCCTATCTTGAATATCCTTAAAGTAAGCAAGATAATCAAGTCTTCTTTCTGCTCGGTCGCGAGAACCAGTAAGGACAGAGACGAGTAGTGCATTTTCTTTGCGAATTTTGGCATATTTAGCCTCCAAAATAGAAATGGAGGAATGAAGATTTTTCTCAGATTCTGCGAAAAGTAGAATACAAAATTTCAGTAAGATGAAGAACTAAAAAAGATGTGACAAAGAAAAGATAGCTAAGGCAGTCAAACTATTATGACTACCTTCCTTTTGCGAAATAAGATGTTGAATCAAGGTCAGACAACTATTCTCCCAACGTTCCATTACATCATCAAATTTATCTCCAACTAAACCTTTAAGTCGAGACTAAAGATTTTTCTCTTTAGAAATAAGAAAGGCATTTTTCTTCGCAAGAGAAGAATAAGATTCTTCTAATTTGGAATATTGTTCTTTAAGTTGATTCGCCTTTACACTTAAAGCTATTCTACCTTGAATGAGTGTATCTCTTTCGGTGATAGATGACTCTGTTACTTCTTTAAGTTCATTTCTCAAAGAGCGAAGAGATTGTTCTTGGTCATCACATACTTTTTGAAGGATGCTAAGTTGTTGCGAAGATATCACCATCTTATTTAAACAAATTCGCTTCTCTTGAGATAGATTTTCATTCTCATCTGATAAAGATTCCATCCCTAGATTAGCTTTAGTTAAAGAATAAGAGAGGCGAGATATTTCATTACTTAATAAATCTTGCCTCCGAACTAATTGGGTATTTTCATTGGTAAGGTTATTTATATGATAAACAAAGTATGAATAGAGGTTATCTAATTGGTTATATTGATCCATCAAAATCTCTTTATCAACACGGGCTTCTTCAACAGCAGATTCAAATTGATATCTCTCAATTATTCGTTTCTGGTTTAAGGCTTAACATGCAAAAGAGGTATTTCAAGGATAATTAAATATGGAAAGGATAAAGTCATTAGAAAGGAAAATTGAAGACACATATAAGGAAATCATACCTCTCAGTTCATCATTCTTCTTGCGAAGATTGTCGCGATCCAGCAAAACATTCTGGAGCTTTTGACTTTCGAGACGAAGAGCATTACACTCTTTTTCCAAAGCTGTTTGCGAAGCAGCTCTGTCAGAGCCAAAATGCTTACTCAGAATCTCGCAAATACTAGAATTGACAGGATCAATGGGAGACTTCTTTCCATCATCCAGGACCTCAGACAAAACTTTGAAAGCAATATCTATTCCTTCCACGGTTTCTTTCGAAAAAAGGAAGAGGCTCAGGTAGAGAACTGGCAATGATAGAAGGTTGAGAAACATTATCAATAGGAAGAAGAAGTTTCATTCACATAAGATTAATAAGGGGGGTTTCAATCATTGAAAGGTCAGTTGAAGAAATGAAATTTGAGGCAACCTTTTCGCGAATTGGAGATAATGGTTTAACTTGCGAAGATGTCGCGGGAGATTTAGAAGAGATAAGTAAGTGGAATGGAATAGAGGTTTCAACGGTTTTAAGGTGGCGAGATTTCTTGAGAGGTTTGTTGGCATCCTTATCACCCTGCGAATCACAATCCAGATAAGAAACAGAGGCAACAATATTGTTATTAGAAAAGAATAATGTTTCTTACTACCTTCTGATTCACAGACTTTCTTTTGTTTACAACAATCTTATGCTGCGATTTAGGAATATTAGGGTTCTGAACCGTAAATTTGGTGTTAGGGGATTTTTTGCTGAAATAAAAACAGTATGGGAATCACATAAGCAGCATCATCAAATAAAGCAGTAAGCAAGATCAATTTCAGCAAATCCCATAAAAAAGAAAAAAGAAAACTAACCTCGATGAATCCATGGAAAACACCAGCAGGAAGATTAATTCGTAAAAATTAAAAAGGAAGAAAGTTACGAACAGTGAAGATCTACAGAGGGAACAATATAGAGATGAAGAAGAAATTAAAAAGATTAAAAGAAGAAGAAAGAAGAAAAAGTTGCAATGGCAGAATTTATGAACAATAGAGTTGCAGAGATGAGAGAACAATAAGAGAAGAGAAAGTAAAAAGAAAATGGAAAGAAGAGTAAGAAGAATATATAGAGAAGAAATAAACACCATTAATACGAAAAGACATGAGCGGTTGAAATGCAGCGGTTACAGAAGACGTGTCAAAAAATAGATGGAAGAAAAGATACGTGTGATAAATGCAGAATATGAAGAGATGGACAGCTGCGGCATTTCTCACATCGTTCTTTACTTCGCAGAGAAGATATGAGAAGAGGCAAGATGTAGGATCAGAATCTCGCAGCAATAATGCCTTAGCGAAATTATCAGCAACACAACACAACAGCGTCGCAGAACAATTTCAGAAATGACATAATAAATGACGTCAACTAAATCATGAGAAAAATGTGATGGTCCTGCGAAAATTAGAGAGTTTGCGAGATTAACATTTTTAAGGTCGCGAGAATGTCGCAAACTATATCCGAAAATAAAGGGCATATTAGCTGTCATCCACTATGTAATTCCCTATAAATAGCCGCTCAATTGTAAACGAAAGAGGGAGATCTTTTCTGATTGAGAAGCAAGTAAATAGGAGAGAGAAAATCTAGAGTAGTGGTTATTCTTGATTCCTTTATCTTTTCTTGTAAGATTGTTCAAAGATTCATCAATAAAAGTTAAGATTGTTAATCTAAAATGAGTTGAATATTAATGAAATCTTGTGAGGGGTGTAGTGTAGGATTTCCTGCAACTACATAATGGATGGGAGATCTTTTCTGATTGAGAAGCAAGTAAATAGGAGAGAGAAAATCTAGAGTAGTGGTTATTCTTGATTCCTTTATCTTTTCTTGTAAGATTGTTCAAAGATTCATCAATAAAAGTTAAGATTGTTAATCTAAAATGAGTTGAATATTAATGAAATCTTGTGAGGGGTGTAGTGTAGGATTTCCTGCAACTACAAAAATCATTAAAACATGCGGGACCAGCTGTTTGCAAGCCTCAGGGTCACCCTTGGTCGGTCAAGGGGATGTGCCCGTGCTTCAGTCCTGAGAATTTTGATATTTTCTGATGCACGTTTGAGCAACATTTGGAGAAAATATGAAAAATCCATGGTTTTGCTGAAACTGGGAAAAATACATGAGATGATGAAAATAATAAATAAACAAGGAATCACAAGGTGTGGGACCGGCCACGGCGAGGGCATGGCCGGACGACTGACACGCGGTCCCACATGCTTTTCCCAGTTTTATATGATTTTATGTATTTTTCTCTGATTTAAGGGAAATTCCATGAAACTGGAGAGTTTGGCGAAATTAGGGAACTTCCATGAGATGAGAGACATAAATTAAAATATAAAATATCGAATGGGAGTGTGGGGCCGGCAATGGCCGTGGCATGGCCGGCCGGCCAATGGGCGCGGGTCCTAAGGCACTCTTCCCAATTTTATGTAATTTTGATGATTTTAGATAATTTTCATAAAATCAAAGGGATTTGTTGAAAACCAAGATATTTTGTTGAAATCAGAGAGTTTACATGAAATCAGGAAACAAAACACCAAATAATAATAAAATAATGGGCGTGTGGGACCGGCTAGGGCATGGCCGGCCGGCTAGAGCCCGATCCCACAAGTTTTTCCTAATTTTTTTAATATTTTCCATGATTTTAGAGAAAATACATGAAATTACGTAATTTTAGGGAAAATTCATAAAATCAAGGAATTTTCATAATTTGAGAAGAAATAATAAAATAATGGGACGTGAGGTGTGGGACCGGCCACGACCAAGGCATGACCGGCCGGCCGGCGGTCCCGTGACACCTTTCCCTAATTTTATTATTTTTTGATAAAATCATGTGATTTAAATAAAAATACATGAAATTAGGTAATTTTCATGATTTTAGGGAAAATTCATAAAATCAAGGAATTTTCATAATTTGAGAAGGAATAATAAAATAATGGGACGTGAGGTGTGGGACCGGCCGGCCGGCCAAGGCATGACCGGCCGGCCGACGGTCCCGCGACACCTTTCCCTAATTTTATTATTTTTTGATAAAATCATGTGATTTAGATAATTTCTTTGAAATAAAGGAAATTTGCTCGAACGAGAGGATTTTCATGAGATTGTGAAAATAGTAAAAATATGGTAAAATATAAAATTGGGCGCGGGACTAGTCACGGCATGATTGGCCGGTTGATGAGCCTAGTCCCCTGGTGTTTTTGTTTAAAATTTTATTATTATTATTTCCCTTCCTATTTTGCATAGGTTCCTCGTTCGTTCGCATTTTTGAAATGCTCGTTCGTGCATTCAAAATGCTGCTCTGTGCATTATCTGCTAATTACACTTGCACAATTTTTGTCAGGGCTTATCCGATTCTCAGATGCCTGTTCCGTTGAATATTATTACTAACCTGTGGAATTCTGCTGGGAAGTACCACAGATTGAAGTAACGAAATATAACGAGGAATCGTAGAATATTGCTGAATATTCAGGCGATTAATTGACGACTCGTAGAATATTGCTGAATATTCAGGCGATTAATTGACGACTCGTAGAATATTGCTGGATATTCAGACGATGACTCGTAGAATATTGTTGGATATTCAGACGATTTAAGATAATTAATTGCTGGCTCTATACTAGAAAGGCTTCCTGTCTAGGAGCATTAATTATCTGAGGGTTGAGCAATATGAACTTGCTGGAGTGTCATATTCCTCTTGCATATTCGGGGAAAACCTGGTTACATCCCGAAGACGTTGTCGCTCTATACTAGCAGACATGCTGTCTAGGAGCCGCCCAATATTTCGATTCTATACAGTATGAGATGTGTCGTGGCCTCAGCTGAGAGACTGCACATCTTCATCTTCTCTGAGAGACTTTCTCCATCAGAGGTGGCATGAGCTTTCATGCATAGAGACATGAGTCTCGATACTCATCCGATTGCCGGATCCGGAGTAATTACTGAAATTGCTCAGTATTCATGAGATGTGTCGTGGCCTCAGCTGAGAGACAACACATATACACGTACTCTGAGAGACAGCCTTCTCAGTCAGAGATTTTATGACATGAGCTTTCATGCTTTAATGACAGATATGAGCCTCAATACTCATCCGGTTGCCAAATATAGAGTATAGTTTTACAATTCTACCCTTTGTCGAAAATCCACCATATTCAGATATGGATGAACTGTACCCAAACATGTATACTATGCTGGCTCAACAATAATTAACCGAAGTTAGCCATATGAACACTTCTTGCTTAGCCATATTCATCCAACACATTTAGATCAAATATGAAGATTAATCATTCATGAATGATAATCAAATGAATCTATTTGTGATTCAGTAGAGTTGATCAATTGTCTATCATTTCATAAAAATATTTATGAACCAATTGAATCGAAATCGGTTTGATTTATGATTGTACAAAGTACTTATTCAAGAATCGATTCATGAACATTAAGCCACAGTTTGCAAAGATTGCATTCCTTATATGATAATGTTTTAGTTCGTGATTATGAATAACATACATGACCGATTCTTGAACATAACCATTGAGTTCGCAAACCAGGTACACAAACAACAGTTTCGGATCTTGGCCTTGACCAGCCGTTCACAAACCAGGTACGTGAAAAACTTTTCCAGACCCAACTTAGGCAAACTCGTTCGCACACTAGGTACGCAAACATGAGTTCCAGACCTTCTCAGGTAAATTCGTTCGCATACTAGGTACGCAAACAAGAGTTCCGGGCCTTAATCATACACAATACAGTACTAGGTATGCGTACCGTGTTGTATTCAGACATGGTTAAGTGTCCCAAACTCTTCTTTTGATCATTGAAACATCCTTGGAAGAAGACAATGTTAATATTACACATACCATTAGCTTTCTAGTAATTTAAGTGATCGAATGATCATTACGAAACATCCCGAGCTAACATCAAATGACTGTCTCACACAAATCATATAAGATGTTCAAGGTAATTTTCACATGATCATCTTTTGACTTAATATTTAGTTTCCAACAAATAAATTGTTTCCAACTAAATGCGTCAAGAATAAGATGAACTTGCCCAAAGCTAAAAGCTTTCAACACATATTTCGAGAAATAGATAAGCGAGATAAACTCAACTCGAAATATCAAATGTGTATAATGAAAGATTCTATATAGCTATACCACTTTTGTCTCTTATGATATAAAATAGGATATAATAGACTTGTGAGTGATAGATAAGTTTTTGTCTCCATATACCTTTTGTTGATGAAGTTCCTCCAAGCTCTTCCGTAGATCTTCGTCTTCAAATTGTGAACGCTGTGAAGTATAAAGCTCAACTACACGTTCTATCCTAGTTCGAGACATAGCTATAAGTAGAATATAAATCAAGTATATAGTTTTGATCAACTAAACTTGACAAACAAGCTTGAGATAACAACGCTTGCGAGTTCGACCGAGAAATGCTCTAACATAAATAATGTTCTGACAACTACCACTGTCAATAATCATATCACAGATCTTGTTCTGCACAGGACATTGAGTGTGGAACAAACGATTACGAGTTGGATAGTCAACAAGAGGAACATATAATAGATTTCGAATAACATAAGAGAAATAATCTCCTTCATCTCCTTTCTCTGCATATGTTGGTATATCTTCCATATTTCTAATAACTTTTTCGCTCTTTTCCTCATACACATTAGCAGAGTCTTCTTCAGCCATCAATGTACGCCCACTTTTACATTGTTTTGATGTATGACCTGGTTGCTCACACTTATAACACTTTTTTTTTTGTTGGGTATGCATACTGGTTTTGATATAGTGGGTTGGGGTATATGTGGTGAAGTCTTTGGGGGCAAGTGGATTTGTGAATAATATGGTTGAGTGGTAGTGGTAATAGGATAAGTTTGAGACTAAAATTGAGAAGGTTGTTGCCAAGTAGAAATTTTTTGGAACGAAGGTTTTCTGGGATAAGAGAATGAAGCATAAAAGATTTTATCTTAAGAGCATTATTAATGATTGCATGCATAGAAGTGTATTCTTGAGTAGATAACCTTTCTTGAATACTCCAATCAAGTTCGTTGACGAAACGTCCTATTGTTTGATCAAGCATATTATTCAGCTGATTCCGAGACAACAAACGAGAAAATTCAGTCACATATTCTTGTACCGAGCGGTTACCTTGGCGACAATTTTGTAAGCTGGGGGGCCGAAATCTCTTCTTCATCAATTGTTTCATGGTTGAACTTGTCGCATTCCTTGGTTGGCTCGTTCTTGTTAAAGATGATCCCACCATGAAGATGCTGGTCCCGTAAGCTTGAAAGAAACAAGTTCTACTTGCTAATCTTCCGGTATTCGCATATATATCAAAACCTACCAAATGTGCACATCCAATCAAGAAAATTTTCAATGTGTAACAAACCATCAGCATGGATGATATCAACCTTGGGACGATAAGTTTGTGTATTTCTCGTATTTCTTTGATGGCGTGATGGAGGATAATAATATGACTCATAATCTTCAACATCAATTGCTTGCTCCTTTGTAGAAGTTTTGTGCACATTCCTGGGAGTAGAGTAATGTTAAAATCCTCAAAGAATTCAAATTGTGAGGTTATGTAAGGTGGACAAGAAGAGTATGTTGAAGTAATGTATAACAGATGGTAATATGATTTTTTTAGAGAGATGTAATGGCTAGAAGAAGGTTGGGAAGTGGTTGGTTTTTTTTGAAGATGAGTGGTGGTGGTGGGAGGGGTGGAAGTATGGTGGTTGATGGTTTTAGTTTTTTCTCCAAGTATTTTCTTTCTTTCTTCTCCCATGAACTTAGTAGACAACATATATTTGATATCTTCTGTGATATCTTCAAAACTTTTATCTGTCACTGTGTTTAACTTCGTTTCAATACTGGCTGTCATTGCCTGAATATCAGTTTCTAGTTCCTTCTTCAAACTAATCCCCAACTCTTCATTCTTCTTATCACCCATGTTAGTGGAGGCTCTCAATCGATGCTCTGGTACCACTTAACGTAGCTGAAGCGTATAACTTGGATCAAGAATCCAAAAGATAGTGAAAACTAGTGTGAAATCAATAAATTCTAGAATAGAGAAATCATAAATTAAGAAATAATACTAGCGCGTTTGGATGCGTTTGGAAGTCAAAAAATCAGAAGTCACTTTGGCAATAATATTTCAGAACGACTTGTAGAAACAGAAAAGTCGGTTTTTTGTGAAGTAAAATAGTTTTGTTTCTGACTTCTAATTCTAGAGAAGCAGAAGTCAGAAGCACATCTGTATCCAAACGCGCTATAAAATAGGAAAAGGTTTTGACTCTTATGTCAAATTAGGAGACTTGTCTAGATGTCCTACATCAGTTATGCAATATAGGAGGGGTTAAACAAAGTACAGGCGCCGAAATCCGAATGTAGGGTAATTTCGTAATGATACGAGTTTCTTTGGAAATATATAGGGTTTACGTTCCATCATTTCGCCGCTGCTTGATGACAAATCGTCAAATCCCTAGGCGCTGATCTGCTCCCTCTTCAGGCCTTCACACTCGAAGGTGGAGAAAGGAAAGCGGAACACAATCAAGTTCGATTCTTCACTCATACTGTGTCAAATTTCGTCTCATTAGCGTTTACCCTAACAGTATATAACACGATCTAGTTAATGTTGTTTAGGGGTATTACTAGATTGTTTAGAGATGGACCAACATGCTTTAGAAGGTAGTAGTGTTAGAGAAGCAGGTATTTTTTGTGTACGTTGACAATTTAGTGGAAGAATTTAGAGGAGAGGGAATTTTGGCTGACAGGAAGAGTTAGCATTAGTTTAGTTTCATTTATGTGTTGGTGTTATCATGTTAATTGATTTGTGGTTTGTGTAGTGTTAATTTAGACCTAGAATTGTGATTTCCTTGCATCTGCTTGCTTATTTCTTTATGTGCTTGGTTTAGCATATGCAATATGAACTTGCAAATGGTATTTGAAAGGTTGGATAGAGAACTATGATTGTCATGTCGTATACAGTTTTAAAAAGGGATCAAACTCTTTGGAAGTTAGTGTAGGAGATGTACTGTTAGCTGGTATTGTGCATAGGTTAACCTGTGTGAGGATTTGAAGAATAAGATGACATGAAAGTTTAATAATGTTGTAATATCTTGTACTAATGGTAGTTATTTGTCTTCCTACGTTAGAGTACTCGGAACTCATTTCAGTTTTTAACCGTTACCTTGTTTTATAAGATTAAAATGTAAATTTGAATAGAGAGATAATTGAAAAGGAGGACTGTACTACCCACAAGCACAGTTTCTGAGGTCTGCATTCTGGATTGGATCTGAACAACTGTTAGACCCATTTTGCTGTATGGAGTTGTATTAAAATTGTAGGAACTCATAAAGCCTTTTGCAGTCATAAACCCATGTGATTGTGGACTTAATTCTAAGATTTCAGGCTAGCTAAAGAGATTTTTTTCTCCTTTTATGTTATTTGATTGACATGTGTATACCATCTATGCTTACCCATTTAGACCAGTTTCCTGCTAAAAAAGGTTTTGTTTTCATTTGCTAATTAAGAAATCTGTGTTTTTGTTTCAGAAAGTTGTAGACAAAAAGCCTTCTTCTAGTCACAGAATTCTGTGCTTGGTCTTGAATCTCGATTTGAACGAGACACTGAAGTAAGCTTCAAAATATGGGTAGATAGTATTTTCTGCTTCATTAGTTATTGTTTTTGCTGATATCTTGAATCATTCTTAAAGGTTGATATATTTTTTCTATGTTCGCTTTCTTTAAACCAACCTTAAAGATAATTGTTTGTTCTTATTGGAAATGACAGATGGCAATCGTGAGACCTCATCAAGCTTTCGCACAAATCATGAATCCTTTAACACCACTTTTGCAACCGATGATTCCAGTTACCATTCGTCACCCATCCGAAGTTATGATGATGACGTCTATTCGAGCCCAAATTTTTGAAGGCCAACAACCATTGGCGAGTTCCCTGCTTTTGTTGACCTCAGTCAACCTGTGCTCACATTGAAACAACAAATTGGGTTGTTAATAGGTGTCGATGTTGAACAGATAATTTTATCTATGGGTGGAAATATACTTGAGGATGGAAATAACATGGATACGTATACACATTTGAAACTTGATTTGGTGCATGTGGCTATACCTCCACTGCAATTTCTTGGGGTGGATGACGTTGACTTGGATGTTGATATGCTGTTGGAAGGTGACGAAGCCGCTGCTGTTGAAGCAGAAGAAGCTGCTGGTGTTGGTGGACCTGAGGCCATTGTCCAGGAAGAAATTAACATTGCAGGGGTCAGTATTCACACTAATGAAGTGTTATTTAGTTTCGTGACTATGCTTATCTTTCTGTTTGTTTTGCAGGACGAGCTTTTCGGTGAGGATGTGGATCTGTAGTTTGAGAAACATATTATTGCTCTTTCAGGTGATAATCAAGCAGCCTCTAGATATCTGTGTAGTTCTCTTGTAAGATACCGTAGTTCACACTCGATAACAACTTCGTTAAAACTGAACATATACACATGATCAGAGGATTTAATTTTGTTCCAACATGATTACAAACGATATAATATGGATTTGTCTGGAGCTTCCGAAAAGGTATATATTTTGTTCGAACATGATCAGCAACAACCTTTACTTTTTCTTGCACGAGTATCTATATATTCATACTCTATTACATTCGAATCAAGGGGATGCTATGGCTAGTGATATACATGTCTCTTTCCTTTTATGGATCCATATGATTTTATTTGGAGTGTATTGAATTTGGCAGCCTGCTTTGGTGATTTAGTTTGTTCCTGATGGTACAAATATTCTTTATCATGTCTGCATTTGTTGATTTCGAGTATGTAGCAAGTTTACTAAAACATTACGTTGAAATCAAATATAATAAGCAACCTATTATAGCTTCTTAAGAACTTCTAGCTCTAAGAACACCAACAAATATGTAGTCGACATCTGGAGCTTAAGGTCATCGTCATGAACAAGAATTTCATGTATCAGTTTACAGACTTTCTCACAAGATTTTCCAAAAGAGCTTTTCATTGGTTTGCAGAACCCTGTTTAAGATTAGAACCGTTCAAATAAATTTAGTTTCTTTTGATATGGATAAACTATTGGAACTTGGAAGTACTTGTCATCTCTTGTTCTCCAAATATTTTCCATTGGCGCATCATATCTGGGTAGCTTGTGCTTTATCTGCACTGGTGTAAATATGGCTAGAGCATGATGATCCGTAACTCCTTGCTTGTTATTGCATAATAAAAGTAGAACAGCTTATTTCCGTGGATGCATTATATCTCGATCTGCATTTGTCGTTATTAAGCTAAGCCACACTCTTCGTATGATCCTAATGTCCTCCACATTTTCAATACGTATACATATGAATTGAATTAGTGAATCTGGATTTGGCTGTCTGCTTATTGATTAAGTTTGTTGCTGATGTTACTAAAACTTATCATTATGTCTGCATTTGTTCTTTTTGATGAATAATTTCGTTGAATAAATATAATAATATGCCAGCTTTTTAAATACTTCTAGCCGTAAGAACACCAACAAATTTGTAGTCGACATCTTTAGCTTAAGGTCACATTTCCTTTACAGACTTTCTCTTGCAGAACCACCCAGAAGATCCTTCATGTGATCCTTTCGTTGGTTTGCAAACTCTTTTTATGACGAAAACCCTTCAAATAAGTTTAGTTTCTTTCGACATGGGTGACTGTTGGTTGGGTATCTTTGAATGCGTTCTTGTAATTCTGAACGCTAGTTTTTCCGAGAGAGCAGCCTAGGATTGAGTGAGTGAATTTTGGATAAAATGTACGACAATGCCATCTCTTGTACTCCAAATATTTCACGTGGATGCATCTTATCCAAAACTAGAGATTAATCGAAGAAATGTATAAGAATGGATCCCTCTAGGTTGTAGTTCAGCTGGAGGATATGTTGCTAATAAGCTTATGATGTTCTTGGAGAGAGGAAGGGCTGATAATCAATCATTTTGATTTGATCATCTTCAAGTGATCTGATTTCGCTATTTATAAATCTTAGATGATCCGGATCATCCATTATCTACAGAACCAAAGTGGTCTGATCTTGATGACTTAGAATATTCATCTCGATATGAAACAGTGTCATCGTTAAAGAGACCTTCTTGATGATGCTGATATAATTTTATAACCACTAGATTTTATGACGTATAACAGATTTTTGTTTAGACCTATGGCTTGAAGTTTGGTTTGAAAGGGAATCTAATGAAGTTTGGTTTGAAACGTAGATCATCACTGTGGAGTCGTTCATAACTCATAAGTTCATTCTTTTTTGCACTTGCAGTATCATCTTATCAAAGTCTAGTTCGGACGTCTGGTCGGTTGATCTTATATTGAGTCACTGATTATTGCATTAATCACCAATTCCGACAATTGAATAATTACACTCCTCATTGGCCGTGGATATAATCTTTCCAATAGCGATTATATAATCATAAACCTCATCCTTTGTGGATATATTTTTTTAAACTGAAATGATGCATTGGTTTCGCCAAGTAATCGCACCTCGGTCTCTCAACTATCGCACTATAATCTGATTAGGGCACACGTCATCATCATTTTGTTGCTCCGTGGACTTTTGTCAAGCAACAGTTCTGAAAAAGACGCATCTTGATTGGAACATTCATTTTAGAGTGACGTAAACTACTTAAATGAGTGGATGTTTTAAAGGAAAACAATCACACTCCTCGTTGGATGTGGATTTAATCTTTATCATAGCGATTATGTAGCTCCTTACCCCTGAAAAAAAAAGATATGTAAGGGGTTATAAATAATTATATTAAAAGGGAGAGACATTTCAGGCTTCCAGGTCCCAAAGACTACCACCAAACAATTTCACAAAAAAGTGGCCATAAAATGGACTTTCTTCCTTGGAAATATACACCACCAAGCAGAATTAAGAGGATGTGGTGTTTACAATCGCACATTAATATCTCCTTCTTCGCACTTGTATTACGTCTTTTATACTTTGAAATATGGTGCACAAACAATTGATCACGTGAAATGTGGTGCAAAATATAATTTTCACGTCGTTCACTTTAAAATTAAACTATGATATTCAGTCTTCTTTGCAAATACAAAATTATCTTTGCATCCTTTGTGAACATTTCTGTATATATATTCTGAATATGATTAGGGAACTATGCAGAACAAGCTGGACATGTTCTTCATATTTTACTCACTCATGCTGAACAAATTGTACATGTTTTTCATATTTTACTCACAAATATATATATATATATATATATATATATATTAGGTATCACCCCGGTCTACGGCCGGGGCTCAACCTCTATCAATTTTTTTATGTTGTTTGGTCGATCAGTTTGTACCCTTTCATGACATTTCAGTATGTAATAGCTAGGTTATTGCATTGAGTTTAGCTAGCCGAGTCATAGTTGTCAGGACATGCACCCTCGACCATCGGGAAAGACCTAGTCCTTAGCTAAAGGACCTATGGTTCTAGTGTTTTGTTTTTACGGTGAAATTGCCAGGGCCTATCATCCCCGGCCGTGGATTAGATAACAAGGGATCTAACACAGTCTTTTTATCAAAATTAGTTGTGATTTGATTGAAATTTTAGATGTCGTATAAGTTAGCCGGGGCCTGTGTCCCTAATGTTTTGTTGGTCGGATCAAATTAGTCGCGGCCTACAGCCCCGTCCGTGGTCCTTGAAATTCTTTTGAAAATTAATATTTAGCCTTAAGGTTAGTGATTTTTACTTTGAAAATTAAATTAGCTAAAGAAATCTAAGTATATTAGGAAACTTAGTTACAACAAAGTTATAGTTATCCCCATCATATTAACGAGTGCGACTTTGTGCACCCCGCTTAACCAAGGGTGCACATTTCTCCCCTCCTTAGAGGCTATACTTTAACCTTGATAATCTAATTTAGTTATTAGTTTTTTATATTAATTAGGATATAACTCGTGCCGTAACGGCCTGGATATTTGTTCGTTGTCTGTATTAACTGGTACGATATTTTTTTTTCCTGTAGTGTGCATTGATAATACATCTACTTTATTGTTTTCTTGTTGTGGTGGTGATTGCTTAGATGGGCATCAAAAATTTAATCTGTTGGTAATACAATATGTCCATAAAACACTATTATGAAAGTGTTACCGGTGATTAAATTTTTGATACACATCACGAAGCAAAATAATTAAAAACTTATTTTAAATTTGAAGTGACCAAGAGAGTAATTAATGAAACTAATGCCATCCAAATTTCTATATTGCGCCCTAAAGTTATTTTTTACTCGTTCCAAAAAATTTATAGTCTTTGATAGTTATACGTGTTGTAGTCACGTTATTATGCCGAATCTTCGCCAAATGAGCAATAGATGTAATTATATGCATGCTCCTGAAAATTCTTCCTTGATCGCTGGTATTATCGTCTTGTGTTCATTATCCATATGATCTGGTGATTTCACTCCAGTAATTTCCCATGTCATTTCCATCGTAAGATTTCGTTGAAGCCTCAAATTCATTCTTGGGGATTTTAATAAAGTGCCACACTTTCGATTTCATGTTTAATAAAGTGCCACCCTTTTCCATCCAGTTTTTTTGAGAAAACGGTTCACTGCCTTTAGTGTGTATGTGGCAATGAATGAAGCATAGTAAAAGACATTCAAGCCCCCAGATTGTCTAACTAAGACTGATTCAAATCGAATTAACAGTGTGAGTCATTGCCTGGCTGATTTGGCTGGTTGGATCGGTTATCGGGCTCCCCAGAATCGTCCATCGTCGGTACCAAGTTGACTTACCGGAACAGGAATTTGGCCGAGTTTCCGCTGTTTTCTTGGCTTTTCTCAGGCAACTTTCAGGCCATTTTTCCCTAAAAATTTCCTAACATTCATCTATACTTTCACTTATGCTTCACTCTTTTCAGTTCTCCAACATCCACTAAACACATCTTGTCCCTGCAATGATTCATTCTAATACAAACACATTCAGTTTCTATTTTGAGCTTTAAATTCTTCTCTGCAACCCATAATTCAAACTCAAACCCATTCGCAGCAGAAACATCTCACAACACCATTCCTCGGAATCACAACCTCGACTCAAAACCCCTTCTCTATCACAGACCCGTTCATTCCATGGCAATGGAATCATTTTTTTTTCTCTTCACTTGACTCGATCCAATAACTCGTATCAAACTTAACAACAACCTTTCAAACTTCATCACCATCTTGATTCTCAGAAACCCTGAAACAAATCTCAAATCCTCTTTTCCCTTATTCCCCATTCTCTTCAATTTCCTCCTTAAACAGCTTCACAACGTCAATCAACCGATAAATTAATCTTACCCATTTCTTGCAAAACCCAAAATCAGAATCAAAATCTCCAAAATCAGGAAGTTCAGGGAACCCCCAAATCATGTTCTTCCCTAAATTTACGAAGCCTAATAATCTCAATTTCAGTATCCTTCTCATTTGATGATTCTGTTCATCTAGTCATAGGCAAAATACAGCCCTCACCTATACAAATCGAGCAACCCCATTCCTTGTTCATCTAATTCAGAATCATCTTCAGTTAATCTCTATCTCCGATTTCCTTTTGATTCTTCAGCAGCAGATCTGTCTCAGACACATTAATGTGCGCAGCCATTCTTCTTTGAATTTCAGATAATGGTAAGAAGAGATACTCTTAGGGTTATGTAGTGCTCTCTGATGTATTTTCAAATGGTTGTAGAGATAGTGGTAAAAAGGGGTCTTTTCAGACTTTTGAAGAAAACAATTTTTCTAGATTTAAATTAAACAGGCAAATAAATAAAATAGTTCAAACCTTTAGAGAAAATACCAAGACTAGGATTCCACCATTGACCGATTAAATAGTAAACTCTAAATAATATTCATGCAATTCTATCTTTAAAAATAATTCTAATACTTGCCTCAAATATATTTTTGAAGTAATAATTGTAATCACAAAGTATAAAACATCAAAAGTTTTTAAAATCCAGCATGCTTCATCAAAATAATTCACAACTATTCAATAAAAACTAATATTTCAAATTCAATTCCATGCAAATAATAAAATAATAATATTGCAAATAAATAATATAATTAGAATTATACCAATCAATATGGACCAATGGCTTCCTCCGTCGTCTCGGCTAATGGGTTTAGCTCCTCATCCCAAAAACATACTCACAAGATGTGTTCATGGCTAAATAGGTGTTTTTATTGATGAAAATAATTTAGATTTGAAGTTTGTAACGCTGTAAAAGTGTTACAGCGTCACTGTTACAAAATGGTAACGGCTGAAAATAAACGATATAAGGAAACTGTTGTATAAGAACGATACTTGTTTCCACTTTTAAGACTGTCGAAGAACGACGAACTCTGCGAGTCTGTTCTTCGTCTTCTTCTTCCTCCTCGAGCAGCAGCAGCAGCAACAATACCTCATGTAACTTCTTCTTCTCGTCTCTCGTGAACTCCCAACTCTCTCCTAAGGGTTTCTAAAACTTTCTCTGACTTAAACCCAACTATTTATAGGCTTTGAATCACCTTGAAACTCGATCAAACTCGTTGAAAATCTCCATTATTCTCTACGGGAAGTTTGAAGAATAATCCTCTTCTTGTTGCGTTTCACCCTGTTTTTAGCTATTCTCTCGTCTCAAATATCTTCTAGGACTTGGACTCAACTTATTTGAAGTATATCCCACGCAAGAAAATCCCATAAATCCCTCTGACCAATCCCAAACCCTAAACAGAGAAGCCATATCCTGTTGGGACTTTGATCAATTATTCCGACTTATCCAGCCCAATTGGATGGATCTAGACGATTGCATTAGGCCTGTTATGTCTTCTAGAGTCCGTAGGTACCAAATATGCCCATTGAATCTCCTCCTAAGTCGCTCAAATCTCTGCTCAAAAACTGTTGTCGCTGCTGCCTTTTTTTCCCGCCAAATTCTGTTTTGAATTTTGAAGATGACCTCCCCCTATCCAGTTCCGGTGTCCCTTTAGTACATGCCCTGAAATGGGGGTGCCCCTTATCCAAATTAGGGGTGCCTTTAGAAATTCTTCTGGGGTGTTTTTCGCACTTTTTCAGGGTTCCTCCGGGGTATTTCCGGTACACTTCTGGGGCATTTTCTGTACACTATCAACGGCAATCCAAGGGCCACATTTTTAGCCAATTTTTGCCGCAAAGCCTTATTTATCCAAAAACACCTACAAAGAGATTAAAAACCAAAATAAGTACAACAATGGGCACTAACAATATACACAATTGAGATAAATTAGACACATAAATGCGTCTATCACTCTCGGTCTCGGGAAGAATAAGAAACTTCGGGGAAGAAGAAGGAAATATGAATGGATCAGATTTCCTTTCACGTTTTTGTTCGGTTGAAGTCTTCAAGGATAAAGAAGGATAATTAGGGAAAAACGATATCCTTGCTTGACTTTCTCAATAACTATGGACCAATTTTGTGGGCCCTGACGGAATACATAACAGTTGTGGCACTTAATAAATTTTGGGAAAAACGATGACACTTTCTTAACCGGGAAAACCAAAGTATGGCACTTTGTTAAAATTCCCATCATTCTTTCATTTTTTTTGCAAGAATTATCAATAGTTACGCGTATAGGTGATGCATGAAACATGGATTTTCCGTCATTTTCATCATCGCAGGAACCTGGATATTCTCTCGAGGACATCGCCATCTCATTTCTTCACAATATTCTTCAACTTCCTTGATTAGTTTGGCTATATCTTTGTCGCCTTTTGACCTAGGCCTCTCAGAGGGCGTCCCGGTCAAAATTTCGTCAGGAGATTTTTGTGTTTGCACTCATATCGGTTGATGGTTTCCAAGCGTCAATAAGCGTCGTCGTTCATTGCATAATTAGGGTTTACTTTCTTGTCATCGCCGCGGTTTCTTATTTGTTTTCTGCTGACTTCCTTCCCACCTCCTGGACATTTGGTTTGTCGGAGTTTCTGAACTTCCACTGCCACCATTGTCCTTTCCTACGCGGACACACACATTTTATAGTAATGGTCATTGTATATACTACGTGAATAAAATAGTCATTGTTTATTACTGATGTTACAGATGCTTTGATTTCACTGAAAATGATTACCAGAGTTTAAATCAAATAAGGATTTCGAAAACTTACTCCACTTTTTGTGCATGCAAACTGGTACACCACAATTGTGAACGGCGTTTCCCATATCTGTCTGAAGGCCTCCGCCAAAATGAACCTATCCTAATGGATTGAGATACTAGTCTGACTAATATCAACACACTGGCATATACAAGGGTACCAGTGGTCGATAACCTAACTCTAGGTCAACACAACTGGCATATACAAGGGTACCAGTGGTCGACTTTATTGAATTTATTCCTTTTGGTCAAATGGTCTGGTCTCAATTTCTTTCTTTCTTTTTTTTTTTCAACTTTTTTTTTCAACTTTTTTTTTTTTTTTTTTTGGTATCTCAATCACTCTAATTCACCCTAACATTGGTAACAACTTGAATCGTGAGCCCCACCTAATCACTTAGAGTAACATAGTTTAAAAAAAATAAAAAATAAAAATAGAAGTGAAAAGGACTCAACGAGATATGGTGAAACTATCATGTTATTCCTAACACCTGAGCTCTGTGCTTTTATGAATAGACTCTCTAGATGTTTCCATCTAATCAGATTGGTTCCTCAACTCCTACAACCAAAATGCTTCCATCCACTTAGGTTGGTTAGTGTTATCCTTAATATGCATAAATTTCTAGGCTCTGGAGTTTATTTAAAACAAAAAGTTTCCACCCCACCCCCAAACTTAAATCTAACATTGTCCTCAATGTTTCGCATGAAAGAACAGTACCAAAAATATAAGTAACATGAGGAAATAGTAAAGAGAGAGTTCGGAAAGATAGTACCTGAGTGAAGTGAAACCAAAAATTGAATACAAAAATTATACAACATACAAATCGCCTCGATGGTCAATCAAGGGTAAACAGGGTCCTCCAGAGGGACCTCCTCAACATCACCTGTAGGAAAAGGATCTAAAAAGGGCTTCAATCTCTGACCGTTAACCTTTGAAGAACTAGTACCATCTGATGTCTCAATCTCAATAGCGCCATGAGGAAAAACAGTACGGACCACAAAAGGACCGGTCCACCGAGAGCGCAACTTCCCAGGGAAAAGATGCAAGCGGGTATCATATAGAAGAACTTTTTGACCTGGAGAAAATGACTTCCGTAAAATGTTTCTATCATGCACAAGTTTCATTTTGTTCTTATACTCCTTCGCACTATCGTAAGCATTTATATGAATCTCGTCCAACTCATTGAGCTGGAGTTTCCTATGGGCTCCTGCCTCGTCAAGTGAAAAATTTAGCTGCTTAACATCCCAATAAGCTCTGTGTTCTAACTCAACAGGTAAGTGACATGCCTTTCCATAAACAAGCCGATAAGGAGACATTCCAATGGGGGTCTTAAACGCAGTACGGTAAGCCCATAAGACATCAGTAAGCCTAGACGACCAGTCTTTCCGATTAAGATTAACTGTTTTCTCTAATATACGTTTTATCTCCCTATTGGAAACCTCTACCTGACCACTAGTCTGTGGATGATACGGGGTAGCTACCTTATGTGTAATACCATATTTCTTCATCATAAGCCTAAAAGTCCCATTACAAAAGTGCGACCCTCCATCACTAATTATAGCTCGCGGTGTACCAAAACGTGTAAGTATATTATTTTTCAAGAACTCAATCACAACCCTATGGTCATTGGTTTTACACGCAACCGCCTCAATCCACTTAGAGACATAGTCTACGGCGACAAGGATGTATAGGTTACCAAAAGAATTAGGAAACTGACCCATAAAGTCAATACCCCACACATCAAATACCTCAACAATTAAAATAGGGTTCAAGGGCATCATGTTCCTACGGGAAATGGATCCTAATTTCTGGCATCGTTCACAAGTAACGCAGTAACTGTGGGAGTCTTTAAACAACGAAGGCCAATAAAATCCACACTGCAATATCTTAGCAACAGTTTTCTTAGCACTAAAATGACCCCCACAAGCATGATCATGACAAAAGGAAATAATACTGGACTGGTCACTCTCAGGTATACATCTCCTAATAATATGGTCTGGACAATACTTAAACAAATAAGGATCATCCCAAAGGAAGTGCTTAGCCTCAGCTAAAAATCTAGAACGATCTTGTTTACCCCAATGTTGGGGCATTCGACCAGTAACAAGATAGTTCACTATATTCGCGTACCAAGGTAATTGGGTAACAAAGAACAATTGTTCATCAGGAAAGCTATCCCTTATAGGAAGGGAATCATCTGGGGAACTAACAACTAGCCTAGACAAGTGATCTGCTACAACATTTTCGGCACCCTTTTTGTCTCTAATGTCTGGAGAAAACTCTTGCAACAACAGAATCCACCTAATCAATCTAGGTTTAGTATCCTTCTTAGACAAAAGATATTTTAAAGCAGCATGATCAGTATATATGATGATCTTAGAACCTAAGAGATAGGGTCTAAACTTGTCTAAGGAAAACACAATGGCTAACAGTTCCTTCTCGGTAGTGGTATAGTTCAACTGGGCATCATTCAGAGTTTTGCTAGCATAGTAAATCACATGAAGTAACTTATTTTCTCGCTGACCCAGCACAACACCAATAGCATAATCTGAAGCATCACACATGATCTCAAAGGGTAGGTTCCAGTTGGGTGCCTGGACTATGGGGGCGGTAGTGAGTAATGACTTAAGCTTCTCAAAAGCCTCTAAACAAGCATCATCAAAGACAAACTTAACATCTTTTGCAAGCAAATTGCAAAGAGGTCTAGACATCAATCTAAAATCCTTAATGAAACGACGATAAAAACCAGCATGCCCTAAGAATGACCTAATATCTCTTACGGTTTTTGGGACCGGTAAAGTTTTAATAAGGTCAACTTTGGCTCTATCCACCTCTATACCCTTTGACGATACAATATGCCCTAGAACAATTCCTGAACGAACCATAAAGTGACATTTCTCCCAATTAAGCACTAAATTCTTTTCCTTACACCTAGTCAAAACTAATGACAAATGATGCAAGCACTCATCGAAAGACGAACCAAACACTGAAAAATCATCCATAAAGACCTCTAAGAACCGTTCTACCATGTCAGAAAATATGCTCATCATGCAACGCTGAAAAGTCGCAGGGGCATTACATAGCCCGAAAGGCATGCGTCTATAGGCAAAGGTACCAAAGGGACAGGTAAAAGTGGTTTTCTCCTGGTCTTCTGGGGCAATAACGATCTGATTATATCCAAAGTAGCCATCTAAAAAGCAGTAGTGACTATGTCCAGCTAATCTCTCTAGCATCTGGTCGATGAAGGGAAGGGGAAAGTGGTCCTTCCTAGTGACCTTGTTCAATTTCCTATAGTCAATACAAACACGCCAACCCGTGGTCACTCGGGTCGGGATTAACTCATTGTTATCACTCTGGACTACAGTAATACCAGATTTCTTAGGAACAACCTGAACGGGACTGACCCACTTACTTTCTGAAATAGGGTAGATAATGCCTGCATCTAATAGCTTAAGAACCTCAGTTCGAACTACTTCTTTCATATTGGGGTTTAGTCGACGTTGCATCTCCCTAGAAGGTTTGGTGTCTTCCTCTAAATAGATCTGATGCATACAAACAGAAGGACTTATATCCTTAATGTCTGCTATGGTCCACCCTAAAGCTTCCTTGTTGTTTTGAAGGACGGTTACTAGCCTACTTTCCTGATCTCTATCCAAGTCGGAAGAAACAATTACAGGTAAAGTCTCAGACGGGCCTAAAAACACATACTTCAGGGTATCTGGAAATGGTTTTAGGTCCAACTTAGGAGGCTCTTCTAAAGAAGGAACTAGGGTAGACTTAGAAACTGGTAGTGGTTCGAACTTAGGTTTCCATCCATTACTAGTATCTAACAAAGGGGTTGAATCTAACAAAGCATTCACCTCATTAATCACATTATTATCATCAAAATCAATCCCAAAGTGAGCTAGGCATTTCTCTAATGGATCTTCTAACAAAGTGTTTGGTAATGACTCCTCGACTAATGTTCCTATCATGTTCACCTCTTCTATATTCGAGTCATCTAGTTCAGAGGGTAGCTTACTAATATTAAAAATGTTCAACTCAATAGTCATACTACCAAAAGACAAATTCATAATACCATTTCGACAGTTAATGATCGCATTGGATGTAGCTAAAAACGGGCGACCTAAAATCACTGGTATTTGGTTCTCTGGGTCAGGGACAGGTTGGGTATCTAGGATAACAAAATCCACTGGATAAATAAACTTGTCAACCTCTATGAGAACATCCTCGATCACACCACGAGGAATTTTAACGGACCTATCAGCTAACTGAAGTATCATCTTGGTAGGTTTCATCTCACCAAGTCCTAGCTTAAGGTACACATGATATGGAAGTAAATTCACACTGGCTCCTAAGTCAAGCAAAGCTTTCTCAACACGGTATTCTGAATAATAGAACTCACATGACTAGCTATGAAGGCTTTCTTCTGGACACTGAGCTTACGCTTTCGCGTACACAAGTCCTTAAGGAACTTGGCATAAGAGGGAATCTGCCTTATTGCATCTAATAATGGAAGGTTGATCTTAACCTGCTTAAAAACCTCCAATATATCATTAAAGTTGGACTCCCTCTTTGTCGGGACTAGCAGTTGTGGGAATGGGGCTCTGGGAACAAAATCAGATTCAACATGATCCTCATTGGTCTCTTTGGAGACTCTATCCGTCTCCTCATTTTCTGGCTCATAAGGGTGAACTACATCATGTTCACTTTCAGGTATGTCGACCTTATTATCAACTTTCTTTCCATTCCTAAGGGTTGTAACAGAGTTCACATGGTTGTACGATTTCTCTCCTCTAGGGTTAGGATCAGTATGACTAGGGAACCTTCCTTCTTCTCTCTCATTGATAAACTTAGCTATTTGGCCGACTTGAAGCTCTAATTTAACAAAATACTGGGCACTATTCTTAAAATTCTGTTTGGTTTCCTCTTGAAAATTACCCTGGATTTTTACTAATATTTCCTGGCTTTGTGATAGCATCTCCTGGCTCTTCTTTAATATACTAAGGGTTTCCTCTAAGCTAGCTATTCTATTCTCATATGGGTTCTGGGTCTGACCTGAAGAGTTATTAGTATAACCAAAACCTGGGGGAGACTGAGAATTACTAGACTGGCCTTGATTCTGGCCCTTAGACCAAGAGAAATTAGGATGAATCTCCAACCAGGGTTGTAGGTCTCTGAGTAGGGGTCAAACTTCTGACGGTTTTCAAACCTAGCATTGTTATAGACAGCATGAGCTTGCTCTTCACTAACCTGACCTTCCCAGAATGAGTTATCGGGCTCTATTCCACAATTAGAGACTTGGGCGGCTCTATTAGGTTCAACAAGGGACCTATTTTTAGGCTGATTCAATTCCAAAGCTTCTAACCTTCTGGACAAAGCAGCAAACTTAGCATCTGACGCGAAACTCGTATCTACCATATTGGTGTTACTTCTATTGACCAAGAGTCTTTTAGGGGGTTCAACACAAGACTCCCATTGTTGGGATTTTTCAGCGATAGCTCCTAAGAAGGTAAAAGCATCTTCAGCATTTTTACTAGTGAACTCACCAGCGCACATAGATTCGACCATAGCTTTGGTCGAATAGTCCAAACCATTATAAATAATCTCTACAAGTTTCATCTTATCAAATCCATGGTGAGGACACTGGGATAGAAGATCACTGAATCTCTCTAAAAATCTATAAAGAGACTCTCCCTCTTGTTGCACACTAGTACTAATGTTCTGCCTAACAGCTGCAGTTTTATGCTTAGGGTAGAAATTCATATAGAAGACAGCGATAAGTTCCTGCCATGTTTCTATGGATTCAGACGGTAGGTTGTTTAGCCAGGTCTTGGCTTTATCTCTCAAAGAAAAGGGAAACATCTTAAGTTTCAAGACTTCATCGGTAAGGTCCTTTTTCCTAATTGTTCCACAAATTTCCTCAAAGTCCCTAATATGGAAATAAGGGTTCTCATCATCTTTTCCTAAGAATATAGGGATCATCTGAAGAATACTAGGTTTTATCTCAAAATTAGCCATAGTGGCTGGCAATTTAATGCATGAAGCTCGGTTGGTCCTAGTTGGGAACATGTAATCTTTCAAAGTTGCCATCGTTGGCACAACTGGAGTACTAGGGGTACTTTTATCACTCAGAAATAAATTCTCAAAACTAAAGTTTCCAAAAACAGGGCTCTCAAAAGAAGAATCTTCGAGCTCCCTGCTTAAATCAGAAGAACTACTAGGTTTTTCGCTAATCAATCGACCTAGAGTATCTCTTTTCCAAGCCCTATTAACAAAATCGGGCATATACTAAAAATAATTCAAAAAGAAATAAAAATCCTAACAGGAAGGTTCTAGCAATCACACAACAGGCTGACTCGACTTTACCACAGCAAACCTAAAGATTTCTAGCAAACAACAAGCATGATGGCTCCACTTAGATTGTTTCTAGACCAGCTTCTAATCCTTAGAAAGGGAATTCGTTACAATTTATGCAAACCCCTCTGGAATCAATCCGAGTTAAAGTAAGTTGAATAGAGGCGAGGGAATCTCAGTGGAGCTTTGATACCCAAAACCTCACCGATCCAATACGGCGCAGTCACGCATTCAACTCGCAGAAACCGTCAAGAACTTCGAGGTGTGCTTAAAAGAGTAACCAATATTTTTCGAATGATTGTCCTGTTAAGCTCGATACCCTATAGGTCTCTTTCTAGTCCAAATTTTAGGCTTAGGTTCGCTTTAGGTTTCGTTTTCCTATGGCGGGCAAGAAGGGAGCGGTGATGAAATCCGAACCCTTATCTTGTTTAGGCCAGGCCTTGCCCTTTACTAGGAAAATAAAGACAGTCTGGTTCGTCCTCAAACAATTATCACCTTAAGGAATACAGTAACTCGCTTGCAGGGGATTCGCGAGTGTTTCGATTGGACTTACCTCTCGTACCATACGGGCGATGAACCGTTGAAGTCGACTCGGGCCACGACTCCTATGTCATGTGCGAACCCGAGGGGCCGAGACGATATCGTAATCGTCGTCCTTCCCTGCACACAGTTTGTATTTAACGGTACCCTTCCATAGGGTATAAAAATAAAATAAAAATAAAGTCCCAAAGTTCACAGTCCAGAGTCCAAAAATAAAGTGCAAAAACAAAAATGAAAGCCTAAAAAAAATAAAAATAAAACAAACTCTCTCTTTTACAAAATAAAGAAAATCTTCTTCTTTCGCTCCTTTAGCTTTGTTTTTCGCTCCCAAACTTTAAGTAAATCACCACAAGCTTTGGCAAAATTGTCTTTTGCTCCAATCTTCAAAAATCTGCAAGGAAACAAAAAAAAACCCAAAAACGTAAAGAAGAACAAAAATAATAATAATAATAAAAATAAAATAAATCTAAAAAAAATGCTACCTAAACACAAATCCGCGTCGGCGGCGCCAAAAATTTGATGTATTTTCAAATGGTTGTAGAGATAGTGGTAAAAAGGGGTCTTTTCAGACTTGTGAAGAAAACAATTTTTCTAGATTTAAATTAAACAGGCCAATAAATAAAATAGTTCAAACCTTTAGAGAAAATACCAAGACTAGGATTCCACCATTGACCAATTAAATAGTAAACTCTAAATAATATTCATGCAATTCTATCTTTAAAAATAATTCTAATATTTGCCTCAAATATATTTTTGAAGTAATAATTGTAATCACAAAGTATAAAACATCAAAAGTTTTTAAAACCCAGCATGCTTCATCAAAATAATTCACAACTATTCAATAAAAACTAATATTTGAAATTCAATTCCATGCAAATAATCAAATAATAATATTGCAAATAAATAATATAATTAGAATTATACAAATCAATATGGACCAATGGCTTCCTCCGTCGTCTCGGCTAATGGGTTTAGCTCTTCATCCCAAAAACATACTCACAAGATGTGTTCATGGCTAAATAGGTGTTTTTATTGATGAAAATAATTTAGAATTGAAGTTTGTAACGCTGTAAAAGGGTTACAGCGCCACTGTTACAAAATGGTAAGGGCTGAAAATAAACGATATAAGGAAACTGCTGTATAAGAACGATACTTGTTTCCACTTTTAAGACTGTCGAAGAACGACGGACTCTGCGAGTCTGTTCTTCGTCTTCTTCTTCCTCCTCGAGCAGCAGCAACAGCAACAACAATACCTCCTGTAACTTCTTCTTCTCGTCTCTCGTGAACTCCCAACTCTCTCCTAAGGGTTTCTAAAACTTTCTCTGACTTAAACCCAACTATTTATAGGCTTTGAATCACCTTGAAACTCGATCAAACTCGTTGAAAATCTCCATTATTCTCTATGGGAAGTTTGAAGAATAATCCTCTTCTTGTTGCGTTCCACCCTGTTTTTAGCTATTCTCTCGTCTCAAATATCTTCTAGGACTTGGACTCAACTTATTTGAAGTATATCCCACGCAAGAAAATCCCATAAATCTCTCTGACCAATCCCAAACCCTAAACAGAGAAGCCGTATCCTGTTGGGACTTTGATCAATTATTCTGACTTATCCAGCCCAATTGGATGGGTCTAGAGTCTAGACGATTGCATTAGGCCTGTTATGTCTTCTAGAGTCCGTAGGTACCAAATATGCCCATTGAATCTCCTCCTAAGTCGCTCAAATCTCTGCTCAAAAACTGTTGTCCCTGCTGCCTTTTTTTCCCGCCAATTTCTGTTTTGAATTTTGAAGATGACCTCCCCCTATCCAGTTCCGGTGTCCCTTTAGTACATGCCCTGAAATGGGGGTGCCCCTTATCCAAATTAGGGGTGTCTTTAGCAATTCTTCTGGGATGTTTTCCGCACTTTTTCAGGGTTCCTCCGGGGTATTTCCGGTACACTTCTGGGGCATTTCCGGTACACTATCAACGGCAATCCAAGGGCCACATTTTTAGCCAATTTTTGCCGCAAAGCTTTATTTATCCAAAAACACCTACAAAGAGATTAAAAACCAAAATAAGTACAACAATGGGCACTAACAATATACACAATTGAGATAAATTAGACACATAAATGCGTCTATCACTCTCGGTCTCGGGAAGAATAAGAAACTTCGGGGAAGAAGAAGGAAATATGAATGGATCGGATTTCCTTTCACGTTTTTGTTCGGTTGAAGTCTTCAAGGATAGAGAAGGATAATTAGGGAAAAGTGATATCCTTGCTTGACTTTCTCAATAACTATGGACCAATTTTGTGGGCCCTGACGGAATACATAACAGTTGTGGCACTTAATAAATTTTGGGAAAAACGATGCCACTTTCTTAACCGGGAAAACCAAAGTATGGCACTTTGTTAAAATTCCCATCATTCTTTCATTTTTTTTGCACGAATTATCAATAGTTACGCGTATAGGTGATGCATGAAACATGGATTTTCCGTCATTTTCATCATTGCAGGAACCTGGATATTCTCTCGAGGACATCGCCATCTCATTTCTTCACAATATTCTTCAACTTCCTTGATTAGTTTGGCTATATCTTTGTCGCCTTTTGACCTAGGCCTCTCAGAGGGCGTCCCGGCCAAAATTTCGTCAGGAGATTTTTGTGTTTGCACTCATCTCGGTTGATGGTTTCCAAGCGTCAATAAGCGTCGTCGTTCATTGCATAATTAGGGTTTACTTTCTTGTCATCGCCGCGGTTTCTTATTTGTTTTCTGCTGACTTCCTTCCCACCTCCTGGACATTTGGTTTGTCGGAGTTTCTGAACTTCCACTGCCACCATTGTCCTTTCCTTCGTGGACACACACATTTTATAGTAATGGTCATTGTATATACTACGTGAATAAAATAGTCATTGTTTATTACTGATGTTACAGATGCTTTGATTTCACTGAAAATGATTACCAGAGTTTAAATCAAATAAGGATTTCGAAAACTTACTCCACTTTTTGTGCATGCAAACTGGTACACCACAATTGTGTTTATTTTCCGATTTTGCAACTTTGTCATCCCACCCATACTTTATTGAAAGTCCTCGTGTTCTGATATTATTTTGTTTGTTTGTTTCTTTAGCTTAATCAGTGGCTTTCTTTTGGGGACAAAATATGAGGTATCCAATTCATCTAGGATTTCCTTTTTTTTTTTTTAAGAAAACTTAGGCAGAGCCTAAGGTAATAGATTGATAGCAATGCTAGTGGTGTCCTTGTTTTGAAAAACATCAGACCCACTGCTAAGGTTCTTACAAGTAATAGCCAAGTTTAGAGCTTGGAGATTTTTGGTTCTATGAAGAAGTTTAAGACCCATTAAAACAAAAGATACAGGTTTTACATTTAAGACCGTTGCTTCATTCAATGTTTGTTTTTCCTTATGATAGTTCCTGCTGAATCTTCCCTTTATAGCTTTGAGATAGAGAGCATTGAAGTGTTCCAGAATTTCATTGGTTTCAGCTTGTACTTCAATGTTCATGTGCTGCTTTTTCTCTGCCCACTCAAACGCTAAGTCTGCTCCTCCTGTGGCTCCTCCTGCTCCCCATTGACCTGTGTGTCCTCTGCTATCAACATAGTTTCCTGCAAAATCAGTGATAGTTAGTGCTGAGAATAACTGATAAGTGTTAGGATCCTGAGTAGTGCAGATTTTGATTAAGAAACCAAAAGTCTGCTTTTGAGGAGGGATCCCAATGTAATTTCCTGTTGTTGTTATATGGGGATCAGTATCATAAGTATGCCCCTGAGTATTCAAAGCATGGTAGGGCAAAGTGTGGATTCTGTTATGATCACATAGATGTTGTTGTCTACTGAGATTCCCTTTAAAATTTAGTATATTGTCGTAATCAAGTATCATTTTTCTGCTCTTCTCATCAATACCAAAGTTTTGGGGTTTCTTGTTGGAAGTATACGGGCGCTTTTAAGGTGCCCTGGGTGAATCGAAAATGGTGAAACCGAACCATCGGTAATAGTAATAGTTATGGTTATTAAACCTCAAATTGATAAATTTTAGTCATGATTCATGACAGGAAATTGGGCTTCAGTTGATTATACAAAATGGTAAATTACATACTAAAATAGGTTCACGATATACTCTACATGTTACATACTCTATCAGATATGATCATAGTTACCATGACTAAAGGTCGACTCTATTTTAAAATTTAGCCATTGACCAAGCATTTTCATGTGATCATAGGTTTGTACGGCCATACTAATACCGGAGTATGTCACAGAAAAGGCACAGGAAGGACCAAGTCTTATCGAGTTGAAATTCCACCTCAAACAAAGTCTATAACTGCCAGTACCAATTCAAGACGACAGTAGATTCACACATAACATCCCAGGTCCTTTAGATTATGAATTATTAATCACAGTTTTCCCACAATTCTACAAACGAATTGTGGGATGAGTCGATACAATATAAGATCTAGCTTTCATCTTAACATGATACTTGTCATTTATTGTTGTATACCATTGTCAAAATCTTAAAGGTGTATGATTGTTACGAATCTCATTCGAATGCCCAGTAGCAAGAGGAACCGAGGTCCCAGTTTCGACATCTCTAATTAGATTATTTACATGCAAGTGTAATTAAAAATCATGGATGTGATTGGGATTATGTACCAATACTTATGTCGTATTTTCGGTCCGACCTTCAAAATTGTTTGTCAAAGCCAGTACTCTCTCCCACTGTAGAGTAAATGGCAGTTAGACCACCTTTTGCTAAACCAAAATCAAAAATCTTTGCGTTGTAAGTCTGAGTTTTAACATTGACATAGAGAAATCATAATACGAATCAAACCACAAACGTAATCACCATAGGTATGACAATTGAATTTACATTATTGTGGAGCTACATGCTAGCAGGACATTTCAATTTTTATAGTCTTAATAAATAACTTGTGTTTCTGTACTGTGAAGAAATGCAGATTCCATAAAAGTGGTTCGAAGTAGGATCCTCCTACATGCAAAATAGCTCATCAGTGAAATGGTAAAATAAAAGTAGTATCAAATGAAAAGCAACCAATGCATGAAGAACTTTCTCTTAAAAATGATTCTCTAATTTTTCAGAGGGAATGAAGTCGCACTAAGTCATCAAAAATCTTCATTAAAGTGTTATTGAATTAAATTAGGACAGTGATCAATCATAACTGACATATTCTCCATGCCATTTTATGGGAGATCAAGCCGACAGTGAACATATACTTCACATAATAATATGTGAACTGTAATCCTAAATTGAGTGCATGCATTCATATTTTTGGCAGATTCTGAGCTGTTTTACCAGAGCTACAAATTTAAAGATCCAATAAAAACAAAATTCTAAGAAAATTTTCCCTACCTAAGCATTAGTTTCAAGGTTATCTACCATAAGAAAATTACCCTACAAATTTAATTCCTTTTGGAAGACGCAAATTACATTTCCAAATACTCCAATGGTCATACTACCATTCTCCATATGTAAAATGATAGCATCAAGAGGACATTAACGGCTTAGTACAAACTTGAAATTTTGCGCTTCGTAAACCCAATTCCCAGTGATGAAGGTAACCTCGGCAAAGGAAGGTTGATAGTACAGTAATAGTCATGGGTTTACATTACCGTAAATTGGTTCCACTGTACCTTATGACTTACATCACCAGAGGATTGGAAGGATCTTGGTTTCTTGATTTACTAATCTCTGTTTTGCTTATGTTTTTCTTAAATCTGAAGGGTAGAAAATGAATATACTTTGAATCTCTTAATTTGTGGTTGTAATCTCTTCATGAGTACTCTTTGTATCCATTATGAAATATTATGTATATACAATTTCTATGGATTGTTACTCACTCTCAGGACTAATTCAGGTTAAGGTCAGCAGCTTACCACAGCCTCACAAGCTATCTCTTACTCCTAAGGAATTGAAGAATAAAGCGCATGAACTAAGGTTCGTGTTTTACCAGTTTGGTATAGTCTACAATGCTTTTTAAGAGTCTGATTCAGTTTTGTGTTACTTTGCAATTTATTATTCTTCGGGTTTTTTACTATCTAATTAGAAGGAAGAATTTGGTTTATATCGGGTTATGATCGATCTCTGGTGTGATTGTTTGAATTAGTTAATACAACAGTGGAAGGGAACCTGTCATTATACTTCGTCGACATGGGAAAGATAGCAATGCTTACACTTACCTGCCAATCCCCAAAAGAATAAAAATAAAAACTTAAAAAACAATTCATTTCTCAAATCACAAATTGTATTTACTAAATCAATACATATTACACAAAAATAAGCTAAGAAACATAAATCTGATTACCCAATGTGTCGGAAGCTCTTCCCACCGTGGAACAACAATGCTATCAAGCTCATTTCTTAAAGATAATAAATTTATGATGAACTTGCTTCGGGATCACATGTGCTTTTAAATCTAGCAACTATTCTCTCAACTGAAAAATACAGAGTCATACCTGGGATTAAGATCCAAATCTTTTCTTGGGTTAAAACTCTAAGTTCTTTCTCTCATATTGTCCTAGATGACATTATTGTAAACTGGAGACGACTTTCTTTGATCTTCCGTAGTCACTTTTCTTATTTTTGGGTTTTCTAGTTTACCATTTTGCCCTCTTGTACCTTCAGGGCTTTGCATCTTTTGAGAAGTTTTCCTTCTTGATTAATATCATTATCTTTGCCGATCAAAAAAAAAAAAAAAAAAACCTGGGACTAAGAAGAAACTAGAGCTTCATTTTTATTGAATCATTGATCCCCAAGAAAATGAAACTGCTGTGACATTAAGTTGAACCAATAGACTAAATTGTAACCGATGCCATCAAAATGCCTAGGATTCGCAATTGGAATGACATAGACATAATAGCAGGGCTAAAGATATTTTCTCACCAAGAATGGAATATATTCCACCAAGGCGTAGCGATATATCGAACTTCCAGATGAGTTTATGTGGTACAACACCATGCAGTTCATCCCCCTGGTGCAGAGTCAAATGTTATTTGATCAAGTCAGTCAAAACATAGGCAGGAATTTAAATAAAAATGATTACAATACAATTGATTACAACTGAAAGAACATATACAAATGAGCATCAACAAAGTCAGTCACAATGAAATATCATTCAAAATGATACGAATCCAAATATAGGCAGGTTCAAGAATTTGAAAATATGGAAGAAGCGGAATTCCAATAGAAAAAGAACTAACCAAATAAAAAATTAAAGAAAAATTAATTCAAACTAAGATAACCTGGTTAATTCAAATTAATTCAAATTAATTCCTAGTAGTCTTGAAGAAAGGAATGGTGAAACCTGGCTAGATGATAACCTCTGTTGATATTTATGTAGGGAAAATTTGAAAGAAATGGAGAAACGTAACGCATCAAATTGATTAATTAGCTGGGTATGAATAGGATTCAATAGAGAAAATAATGTTGTTATTGATGGTTTCTATAACGGCCAAACAATTAGAGAATATTAGCCCTGAAATTTCGTTAGCTTGGCTGCATGAGGAGATTAAGTTTAAAGAGCGAAATGGGTTTGAGAAGAAAACCCTAATTTATTGGTGTGATAAGGATTTGTAACGGAAGAGAAGTTTAAGCGGTTAGTATCAAAAAAAAAAAAAAAGTTTAAGCGCATGAAAAAGTCTGGGACGTTGGATCGCAATAAAGATCCTAATTGTAACCATCAGATTTGACAAAAATCATTTGTTTTCGTAAGATAGATAACGAATATTCATTTCGGAAATTGTGGAAGTTGGAGAGCCAAATAAATTGGGAGAGAATCCGAGATACTCCTCCTTCTGTTTCCTCCTTTCACGCTTCTCTTATTTGTTTCTCATTCGAAGAAGTTTAAGTTATGTAGAAATCCTTCTTGAAATGTTTTAGTACCGGCCAAGTAGTGATTTGATCAAGTTTCAAACAAAAAACCTTGTCTATTTAGTTGAAACTCAAATCTAAGAAATAATATACCATAAAGCAATCAAGAGACTACAAAATTACTTGCAGTTGTATGCTATCTTGATAAGTCTACACACGGTGATTGTGATATTTTATCGCTAATAACCGAATTCAACTGTTTTGCTCTGAGAAAAACTTAAGAAAATAGTTGTTGATCACTATGATTTTTTATGAATATATGTCTCATCCTTCAATTTTTCATTAATCATCAGTAAAAATGTGAATAAAGGGTCAAACTTGTATCATTACTTGTGAAATCTGGTGTGAACTTTGGATGGAAAGTTTTTATATATGAATTGGTTTGATAGATTAACTCAATGTAAAAGTAGGTTGGTATTTTTTTTCCTCCTCGATCGGTTTCTTGTGTTCGATATAAGTAAGGTTACGATCTTACATCAAACGAGTTTCAATCTCTCGTCAATCATGGTTTCCTTAAATGTATCAACTGCATACTTATATAAGTAAGGTTATATTTCACGGATATTAAGGTTAAATGACCTTATGAAATCAGTATTTGATTCTACTACAAGTTTTTCTAATCTCCTGCCCGAGGATGAAGAAGAAGTTTATGCTTCAAGTGGATAAAGAGAAGTTGTAAAACAGATACAAAAGAAGAGTTGCGTATAAGTGAAAATAGGTAATTCAGGTTATGTGTCCAATTTATGTTAATCCAATTACCCGTGCAAAAATTTTTTCTAAAAGAAAAATGCATACACAAAGTAGATAACTATTACGGTAATGCAAGTGAAGCATAATGATTGTGCATCACAGATTTGCAGGCCAAGTCAATACTCAGCCGTAATGGCGCAATGCAAAGCTATAATAGCGCAACGAAGCTATAATAGTGCAACGAAGCCATAATAACGGTATTTTGTACAAGACCGTCAAGTGCTGAGAATAACATAACCCTGCAGCGCCAGTGAAGCACAAAGGTAGTGCTACACTGTAAAGCACATTGGCTAAGTAATGAAGCAGATTGGACGACACATTAAGCTTCATTGAGGGAATGGAAAGTTGAGGCCAAAGTGACAGATGCAACATGCGATGTTGGCATCGATGCATACCCATGGAATTGAGTTGGCCCAAGCTCAAGGATGATGCAAGAGTGAAGAATAGATCAAGAGTTGGTCTATGGCATATATTCAAGGTTGGCCAAAGCTTGAATAATGCAAACAAGTCGGTAATGCAAGAGTTGCATTGCTGTTGTCAAGCTAATTAGCGTAGTGAAGCAGATATGACGCATGGGCAACTAGAGTGGGCTAATGGAGCTGGCATTGATGTTTTAAGCTTAAGGAATGTACGTGCATGAGTTTAGAGTGATAAGCATGCAGGTCCAAGAGGGATGAACGTTGGCGCAAGACAGAATCCAGCATGTTGCAACAAGTGTGCAATACGGCTCAAGTAACGGTTGCAAGTCAGTTATGAGCATCACAAGCATGCCAATGATGCGTGATGAAGATGAGCGGTTATAAATGAATTTTATAAGCGTGGGAGAAGAGTTCTAACTGCTAAATCACAGGTGTTGGTTGATTGGTGCGAGTTGGAGAAGAACTGGTCAGTTAGCACAGTTATTGGCGGTTGACAGAACTGCTTTATGGGACAGATGGCTGTCCCATGCATGTGTAGCGGTTATGCACGGTTTGGCCAAGTAAAGTTGTTGTAT
Organism: Papaver somniferum; assembly: GCF_003573695.1. Lineage (NCBI taxonomy): Eukaryota > Viridiplantae > Streptophyta > Magnoliopsida > Ranunculales > Papaveraceae > Papaver > Papaver somniferum. The sequence continues at coordinate 8,696,221 of NW_020621936.1, read as the reverse complement.
AAATAGTCCTAAGGAGGGGGAAATTCGGCAGGCTTGATAAGGAGAGCATATGTGAGAGTGAGGTTTGCATATGTGAGTGAATAAGAGAGTTTTTGTAATACTAAGGCTTGGTTCAAAGGTGAACAAGTCTGTGTAAGTCCCAAGTGGGCAAAGTTTTGTATTTCTTCCCTTTGATGCAATAAAAAGAGTTGATTGTGTCATGTTCTAAGTGTTCTTGGTTGGCTGATTGTTGTTGGTAAAGTATGGCATGAATTGAGTGCATTATGGGGTGCATTTGATGAGTTTAAGTGAAGAGAAAGAAGGTTAAAGACTTCCGCTGATAAACCTGAAGAGTTAGCTATTTATATTGGTACAAACTTATAAGGCTGATGTGCAACTGGGTGAAGCTTTATTCACAGAACCATTGTGCTGCCGAAAATTTGCAGAGGCATTTGGAGGTGTGACAGTCGGGTATCAGAGCTGTGTTTGGTGCACAGTTCGAGTGTATTTCTTGGGTAATACACTAGTACTTCTTTCTCTCTTAAGCTATTTTCCTGTGAGCAAGTAAGTGGCGCATTATTTTCAGAGTATTGCATTAGAAATGAGTTCTAATGGCATGATGATCGAAGAAGAACTACCAGGTGTATTCGATCAACTTGAGGAATATGGTGATCTTGGTGATTTAACCATTGACTTTGGTGCTGATGGCACTGAAAATCCTCTTGTTTCTGAAGATAAGGGAAGGCTAGACATACTTGAAGGAAGAACATCATATTGGTTTAAATAATTTGACGAAAGGGTAGGTGCAGTCGAGGACAAGGTGTCTGATGCAACCTTGTTAAATTGCGAAACCAATGCTGAAGTGACTGAATTGAAGGTGCAATTCAGTGACATAAAGAACATACTAACAAGCCATGCGAAGCAAATGTCTGAGGAAGTGGCAAGCATTCGCAGGTTAATCAGTAACGACATGTTTGTAGTGGCAAACGTGCATGGAGAAAGCTCAAATCGAGTGTCTGAGCCAAGAATTTACGCAGGTTCCAGAAATGCTAGAGAAATTGAGAATTTTTTGTATGACGTTGAGGCATACTTTGAGGAAAATGGAACTGGGGAAGGACAAAAAGTAACTCTCGCAGGCAATTACCTTGGTGGTGATGCAAAGGTTTGGTGGAGAACCATGCTGCAAGAAGATGAAGCTGCTAATTATGCCAATCATATGTCATGGAATGACATGAAAGATGGACTGAGATGTCAGTTCTGGCCAAGCAATGGTGCTTGGTATGCAAGAGAAAGTTTACGTAGGCTACGAATGACGGGTACACCACAGGCCTATGTTGAAAACTTTTTTGCATTGGTGCAAGAGACATGTGGCATGAGTGAGGAAGATCATATGTTCCCATTTCTGGCTGGCGCAAGTTCAAGTGTGAACTTAAGAAGCGCAAAGTGCAGAGTATCCAGATGGCTATGCAGACGGTAAAAGAGCTTGCCAGTAGCACAACGACTGAAGATGTGCAAAGATGCGAAGGAAAATCCAAAGGAAAGGAAAAATCTGTTGACAGTAAGCGCAAGCATGAACCTAAGGAAGAGGAACTACTCCCTTCAGCCGGGAAGTATAGGGGATGTTTCATTTGCAAAGGTTTACACTTCTCTAGAAGCTGTCCACTCAAGGCACAACTTAAGGCATCAGTTGGGGATGATTATGGGGATCAGTCCAGCAAGACTCGTGAAGGAAGAAGTGAAGGTTCAATGAATACACCTCGTAGCGAGATTGTCGCTCACTTCGAAAAAATAAACTAAGCTAAAAACAAGTAAGTGTTGTTGTCTCTGTTGACAACACTTTGATGCCAAAACAGGAGTGCTTTTGGCCTTGTTTTATGTAGCTTGAGTTGTTAGTTGTTGCAAACTTTGTGTGTAGAGTTTGGTTGTACAAACTTTTATTTGAGTCTTCAAGTTTGTATATACTTTGCTTTGGTGTAAGCAAGTTGCTTTGTTAATGAAGTTTTAGCTTTCGAAAAGTGATCAGTGGATCAATCATGTAATGGTACATGGTCTTTGTCATGTAAGAGCAGTAATGAATGAAGGTGTTTTCATTTATAAAGTCTTGCCTCTTTATTTACGATGTAAAGCTAGTTCATGGGGAGATGCTGCAAGTAGCATACTTAGGCTAACGTATGCAATGACAAGACAAGTTTAAAGCTAATAAGCAAAGCATATGACAAGGATCCTAGTTGATGTAGAAGTGATGTTGCTGTTCGGGAGATTGCAAAATGGCACGATGGCAGATGGGCGGCGACAGTGCAAGCAATACAGCAAGTTAGAGATCATTTTATCAACAAGCATGAGTTGGGTAGAACTCATGGCCTTAGAGAAAAACACACACTTTCCAGGAAAGTAGCAACGCAGTTCAAAGAAGTATTTGGAGACATTTTAGCTTTGAAGGCATAGCGTATGGACAACTAAAGGGTTAGCTAATAATATGTCCAAGAGACAGTTAGTCACAGTTGCGTAGATGGGTTGTGCAACTCAATATTTTTGATGTATGGAAGTTGAGCAAAGAAAACTTGTCATTCTAGTACGGGTATGCAATATGGCATAAGTATAAAGAGTTTATACTTGATGGCCACATTCATAGAAATGAGTTCTTGAATGATATCTGCATAATCAGAGTTTGGCAAGGCATGAAGTATGGAATGCGGGTGTCTTGCGCAAAGAGAACCCCTATTTACTTTGTGACGTGCTTAATGAGGATCACGGAGAACAACAGTTCAAAGGCGGGTTGCCATCAAAATTGATTGAAAACGAAGCCGAGTCATTTATAAGTCCTTGTCATGTTGAGTTAGATGCAAAAGGCAAAGTCGGGAGGCGAAAGACTATGGCAATGATCGTAGTGATCAAGTTGGGAAGAATCATTTTGTGCATACACTTAGGCATAAATGATTCAAGGCGAAATTCAGGCCAAATTTGGAGGAATTGGCTAAAAAGAATTTCAGGTTTGCATTTGGATATTGATGCATGATTTGAGTAGCAGCATAAGCGTAGTGCACAACGCCGAGAAGTGGCTCAAATATATGAGATCAACGGAAAAGCAGTAAAGCTAAGTGATGTGGATGCAATCGGAGGGGACCATTGGAAAGGGTTAGCCAAAAGTAGTTACTGATTTTCAGAAAAGGTTCTGAGAGAAGATGAAGCAAAGTTAAGACAAGTATGGTGTTCATACTGGGTCACATTCAACGAGGACATTGAAAGGATTAGGTGGGGGAGGTCTATTACGGTACTACAAGTGAAGCATAATGATTATGCAGGCCAAGTCAGTTCTCAGCCGTAATGGCGCAGTGCAAAGCTATAATAGCGCAACGAAGCTATAATAGTGCAACGAAGCCATAATAGCGGTATTTTGTACAAGACCGTCAAGTGCTGAGAATAGCATAACCTTGCAGGACGGTGAAGCACAAAGGTAGTGCTACACTGTAAAGCACATTGGCTAAGTAATGAAGCAGATTAGACGACACATGAAGCTTCATTCAGGGAATGACAAGTTGAGGCCAAAGTGACAGATGCAACATGCGATGTTGGCATCGATGCATATCCATGGAACTGAGTTGGCCCAAGCTCAAGGATGATTAAAGAGTGAAGAATAGATCAAGAGTTGGTCTATGGCATATATTCAAGGTTGGCCAAAGCTTGAATAATGCAAACAAGTCGTTAATGCAAGAGTTGCATTGCTGTTGTCAAGCTAATTGGCGTAGTGAAGCAGATATGACGCATGGGCAACTAGAGTGAGCTAATGGAGCTGGCATTGATGTTTGAAGGTTAAGGAATGTCCGTGCATGAGTTTAGAGTGATAAGTATGCAGGGCCAAGAGGGCTGAACGTTGGCGCAAGACAGAATCCAGCATGTTGCAACAAGCGTGCAATATGGCTCAAGTGACGGTTGCAAGTCAGTTACGAGCATCACAAGCATGTCAATGATTCGTGATGAAGAGGAGCGGTTATAAATGAAGTTTATAAGCGTGGGAGAAGAGTTGTAACTGCTAAAGAACAGGTGTTGGTTGATTGGTGCGAGTTGGAGAAGAACTGGTCAGTTAGCACAGTTATTGGCGGTTGACAGAACTGCTTTATGGGACAAATGGCTGTCCCATGCGTGTGTAGCGGTTATGCACGGTTTGGCAAAATAAAGCTGCTATATAAATAGTCCTAAGGAGGGGAAATTCGACAGGCTTGCTAAGGATAGCATATGTGAGAGTGAGGTTTACATACGTGAGTGAAAAGGAGGGTTTCATGAAAAAATATATGAACAACATTTCTGACGGCCTCGTGGGAACAACGTGTTTCATGCTGAAATCAAAAAGATATTTTTCCTAACACATTTTATTTTCTTGAAATATCCAGAGGGGATCAAGACAAAACAAACAAAAGTCTTCACCCAAAAATAAAAAGGAAGATGCGACTCGATAGACAAAGTAAAGACGGAACGGATTTTGAAAGTTGGATCATATCCTCCCTATGAGGAAAGTGCAAATGTGAGTTAAATTAAGAAGGGTAATTTGGCTAGTTCAGGTTAAACCTCGTATGAAATGCTCTCTTACTCGATACATCTTCGGTTGTCTTGTGAACTTCGACCAATCCTCTGGAGTAAAAATTTAATCCCAGGATTCTACCAACCTTGACTCGGATCCTACCAACGACTCGGATTCACAATATGTTAGGTCCCAAATAGCAATGCCATGCTATCCTTCCTGTATATAGTAAAATGCCAAGTTATATCCAGTACAAAGTACAACCTGGTGTGCACGAATGATAGTTCCGAATTAAAACTGCAGGTACAGGCACATATATTTCTCAGAACCAGCTGAAATTGCCGAAACAAAACAAAAGTATCGGAAATGCTTCTTATCAAAAAGAAGAAATAAAATAAATTAATTAATAGATCTTTATTTGTTCTCCCCCTCTTCATTTCAAGGTTTCAAAATCCCCAAACCATGACTTGTTTCACTAATAGTATACATTACATACACATAGTTTAAACCCACAAAAACCCATGATTAAAAATTAAGACATTTGTTCAACTGGAACCATGTAAAAAATTAAACCAACAACACTTAATTAGAGATTTCTTTTGCTTTTAGTTACTTTTACATCCCTAAGAATCCACCAAGTGCTTGTTCTGATCCAATTCTTCTCTTTCTAAGTCGTTCAGCGATAATGAATGCAAGTTCGAGCGACTGGGAGGCATTCAGACGAGGGTCACAATGAGTGTGGTAACGTGAGCTTAAGTCATCAAAAGTCACTGTTCTAGATCCTCCAATGCATTCTGTCACGTTTTGTCCAGTCATCTCTAAGTGAACACCGCCTGGATGACTTCCTTCCTGGTCGTGCACATCAAAGAATGCTCGTACCTCAGCCTGGCCAAAAGGAAAAAAACAATTTTATTAGCTGTTTGTACTTTTTAACCTGAGAGAGCTTAAAATGTATCCTTTTTGTCAACCTAATATAGAAATAAAAGTGCAGACCTAATGAAGTCAGCTTCTAAGATGTCAAGTTTGAAGAAGTTTGCTAGAAGTTTGCTAGAAGTTTTCTACTCATCGACTCATTCACCCATTCTCAAACTAAGAAAGCTTAGAGATAAAGTAAGAGGGGGTAGCTTAAAAGTTAAATATTCTAGGACTCTATCTAACTAAACAAACAAACTAACTAATGCAGACCACCTACCAAGGAGATTTATACTGACTGAGCTCCTTACTTTCCATCTAAATTAGGTGTCACGTGCTTGTCTAACTACGTGTATGTCCTACCTACCTCATCTATGTTTAATAAGTCAATTATTTTGCTACGTAAAGATACTACACACTGTGCCCTCAATCACCTACCACATACGGGTCCATTCATTTACAAATCATAAACCTAACTCTAAGTAAATTCGAAGGATCTAAGAGTTTCAATAATGCAAGCATCATTGATTGAGAGAGAGAGAGAGGTATACCCTGATTGAATCGAATGGACGAGTTTTGAGACCACATGGAGCCTTGATGGTGTTTCCATGCATGGGGTCACTGACCCAAGTAACAATCTGCCCGGCTCTACGGACTGCCCTAATCAGATGAGGGAGCTTCACTCTCATGTTCTCAGCTCCCATCCTTGTGATAATTGTAATTCTACCTGGCTTGTTTGTTGGGTTTAAGATCTCGATGAGCTTAACTAACTCGTTAGGGTCCATTTTGTCACTTACCTGCATTTCAAACACGAATCATTAGTCAGTGAATTTGAAGACCACACTATTACACCAAACAATCTTTTCTTTAACAAGGACAACTTGCCATTAAAACCAAACCAATACTAGCAACATTGTTGAATAGCTCTAAACAAACTAGGCTAGCAAATCAAGTATTTATAGCGTTTTAAACTTCAAACAGTAAGCCAATCAGAGTAAAGAGGAAATTAGATGAATATGTTTGGATATACCTTGATACCAAGGGGATTAGAGATTCCTTTCAGGAACTCAACATGTGCACCATCTAGCTGCCTAGTACGTTCACCAACCCAAACCATGTGGGCAGAACAATCATAGAAAAGTCCGGAAGTTGAATCTTCCCTAGTCAAGGCTTGCTCATAAGGTAAAAGCAAGCATTCATGAGATGTAAAGAACTCTGTGGTAGTCATAATTGGGTGATCAACACCAAGTCCAGCAGCTGACATGAAACCTAGGGCTTCATCTACACGGTGAGCAAGTTCGCGGTACCTATCAAATGGTGAAACATAAAAAACATCAACATCTACACATTAATCTCAGATCTCACTACGGAAACTAGATAACGTAATTTTTCTAATAAAACCATGTGAATTGGATATAGCTTTATGTTTACAATTGTAATTGTCATAAGCAATTATCAGAGTGAAGACACCTAAACAAAAAAGGACCGACAAATATAGGGACAATTTTTTTTGGATCATTTCAGTAGATTCTAAAATCAAGCTAAAGAACAAAATAGATGTTTTTTCACAAAACAATAAAAAGTAATCCGCATTAAGACCAAATATAGCTAAACTAAAAATTTAGAACTGAGCTGAATTAAGGCAAATCTAATGTGAGTATATGTATACATACTTGTCACCCTGTTCACTATGCTCGGTGAAATCAAGATTCCACTGAGTAACTCTTTGCATAGCAGCATAACCTCCAGTTGCAAAAGCCCTAAGAAGATTCAAAGTTGCTGCAGATTGACAGTAAGCTCTAATCATCCTTTGTGGATCTGGGGTTCTTGATTTCTCATCAAATGTATCTCCATTTATGTTATCCCCTCTGTAACTTGGTAGCTTCACTCCATCCTTCTCTTCCATATTATCCGATCTTGGTTTTGCAAATTGTCCTGCCATTCTTCCCACCTATATACAACAAACAAAAGTTCAAAATCCAATTATCAATATTGATTCAAGATCTATTTTTTTTTTCTGTAAAATGAAATCATTTTTATTTTATTTTTTTGACAAATTCTAAATTAGATCTAACCTTGACGACAGGCATTTGACCTCCGAACATAAGAACAACACCCATTTGTAGAAGAATTCTGAAAGTATCACGGATGTTGTTGGCGTTGAATTCTTTGAAAGATTCAGCACAATCACCACCTTGAAGCAAAAATGCTTTACCCATAGCAGCATCACCAATTTTCTCTTCTAAACTTCTTGCTTCACCAGCAAATACAATTGGTGGGAACTCTTCAATAGTTTTCAATACAGCTTCTAATTCTTGTTTGTTTGGGTATTCAGGCAATTGTAATGCCTTCTTTGTAGTCCAACTATCAATTGCCCATTTCTCAGCACTCTTCAATTTAGGTGCTGCTGCTGTTGCTGTGGTGGAGGTGGGTTTTGGTGGTACTAAATTATTTTTTGCTGGTTCAGCAGCATGAACAGCTTTGATTGATGATAATCTCTGTTTAGATAGAGAGATCAAACATGGGTTTGGTTTAGATGAGTTGATTAGTGAGTTTTGATGATGGGTTTGGAGGATAGATTTGGTTGAGATTGCTGCAGAACTACTTGTCAAAGCCATTGATTTTGTATTTAGAGTTCCTTTTTTCTCTTTTCCTTTATTTCACAAAAATCTTAGATTTAGAGTGAGATTGAGGAAGCGAGGAAAAGAAAAATGCGAACCCTATTTGGAGAAAGGAGAATGTGAGGGAAATTTATAGGGTTTTAATGTGTTGAGGAAAAATACAATTTTTTAGGAGGGGGGTTTGGTAGAAAGAACTGAAACAAGAGGTTGTTGGGGGGATTTCAAGGGAATTTTTCTTTGTGGGAAGGGTGTTTTGGGAAGTAAATTTTATTGGGAATGGTGGGGTTATTTTGAGAGAGAGATGTGTAAAGTGAAAGTGTTTTTTGGTTTTGGTCCTTCTTTTAGTCTGGGTTATAGTATTTAGTCCCGCCCATGACTGTGGTTGCTTTAATCGCTGCTTATGTGAGCCGAGTTTGCACATGGCGGCTTTTACATAAACTTTTTAGGGTCCGTGTCCGGCTGCAACTTAGTCCAGATTTGTGGGATACCGTGAGGAACTAGGGTTACTGAGGTACATAAAGATTCTTGAATCTCAGAGGCCGTAAAAAGCGGGTTTTCTTGGCAACCTGAGTCCAATCAGGTAGGAGAATTAAAACAAGAAAATCTGTTGCCATTTCCGGCATAAGCGAGTCGGTACAGACACTATCACTATGTGATCGAGTTGGTATACAGTATGGGAAAAATTGATTCAACCTGGCTTACCATGCTTGTTTTCTCATAACTCAACTGGTTTGTCTGAGTCTGATTTGTCTGGATCCGTCTGAAATCATCTGACTTAGTGACATTTATCTCAGAAAATGTGTTTGTTTTTTGTGTCAGATCTGACTTAACTGACAAGTTTTATTAGGGACAAAAATATCCTTGCACACACTTTACCCTTTCTTTTTTATGGAATTAAACATATTAGACATCACAAAACAATAAAATCGAGATAGGTTTCAAGATTAAATCCAAAAACATAAAGAAACAATATAATCTAAAAGAGATTAGCTATCTCATCACCTAAAGTGCTCATCAAAATTTGCTCTTGTCGTCCAAACAAATGACGAACACTTTCTTCCATTTCCGCTTCCTCATCCCCTTGTATTTCATATATCTCAAATACCTTGTTCTCATATTGTTGAAACAACTAATCATCTAATGCATTATGGCATAGAAAATTATGTATTGACTGACTTCGAAAGCTATTCTGCTCCAAGCTTTAGAGTTCAGAAAATTTCTTGCTAGTTCTTCTTTTGTATATATTTGGAGATCCTGCAATAGTTTAGCGGATAATCTAGCTAAATTCCTTAACAAACATGCAGATATGCATGTTGACTCTAGATGTTGGGATATAAGTCTAGAAAGGAAAAGTGGTCAAGTGTTCTTTGTAATGGAAACAATGTAATTTCTTTCAGTTAGTTTTATGAAATTTCCTTTTATAAAAAAAACAACAACATGCAGGCAATGACTATATCTCTTTGTATCTCAAATGAGTAATAGGGCATTTTACTTAAGACTGGAAACGTACTTTCAATGCCCTAAATGCTCTCTCGATCACATTCTTCAATCGGTTGATTAAACTTTTCTTCTTTTGATGTTGAATGAACTCTCCGGTAATTACCTAGCCAATACCTTACGTTCCGATACAGACACATAATGCCCCTTGTGTGAGACTATGCAGCATCACACAGATAATATTTGTCTGCTCAAATTCAACAAAATATATAATGAAATGACTCACATAGAAAAGAAAATATTGCTGCAGAAATTTAACTTATAAGACTTGGGTGCAAGCAATAAACATGCGACTTTTGTGGAAATGATAGGCACTATTGAACTACTACTGAGATGTAATAACAATGTGTCAACAACTACTGCACATATTCACAAACTAGAATGACTTTCTAAAATACACATGTGTGAAAGAATAAGTAAAGGTGAGAATGAAGGCTAATATTAGTTGACAACATTACAGATTTTCAAGCTCACAAATAACTTCGCATAAGCTAACATGAACACAGAAAAAGAATATTAAAGCTGTATAGGTCATACCAGGAGGAGGTAACGGAAAATTGAATGATGGATCTCGAACTGCCTCGTTCATCACTCTAGAATCATGCGTTGGCCCTTCCTATCCAACCACCACATACATGAAATAGGTGTCCCAATCACATATAGCCAACACATTTTGCATATATTCTCATATCCCTTTCCACAATAAGGTGTCTGTTTGTCCACTAGAATGCTTGCACTAATTAAAGTACCATCTAAAGCACCAATGACTCCTCTAAAAACAAATTCTCTAAGACGTTTATGCCTTTCAGTAATAGTTGGTTTCTCAAATATATTTGCAAGAGGAACTAGAATTTCAGCGAACCATCTTTTCATAGCATCTAACACTTCATGAAAAAACTTTACTAACCGTCTCGCCCGAATGTTGGAAATGATGCAAAACATTCTGGTTCATACAATTATGCTCATAATATACACAAACATCGTCATTTTTTTTCCAACTATGTCTACATATTTACAATCCCTCAACAACCCTTTAGGACAACATTCGTTACACGACATGGTGAAAGGATCCTTCGTCATTCTCAAGAGATGGTACATATTCCTAGGATTTCCATTTAAAACATCATCAGTGAAAACCCTACCGGACGAAATTAACTTCTTATATTTTGGGCTTACACGGCTAGTTTTCTTAAATTGTTTAAGTACTAAACAGGATTCAGTCTCAACCTCAGGTTACCGTAAAAGTTAACAATTCTGAAAATTAGTCCCAAGAATATAAAACACCAACATACTACACAGACAGATATAGGCATTCGCAATATCAAAAGTAATAAAAAAAAACGAGAACCTAAGACCTTTGCGCAATGTTTAAATAAAGTCCATTCATATTTAACAAAAACCTAAAAGCGTATTTAACATCATTTATATTTAAAAGACGCAACTAGGACATTAATTAGTCACGTGGTTATTGGTCATGGTGTATTAATTTGGTACTCCATATAAAGGCTTACTACCAAAAACAGCACAAAACAAAATGAAAATTAAATTAAAAATTTTGGTTTAAGTCATTAAGTGGTATACCTAGACTAGTATATAGGACAGACTGCTAGAAGTTTCACCCATTATTATCTTTCAACTTCAAAAGATAAAAAAATAAATAAAAACATAAATAATTATTATAAATGTAACCTTTCAACATGGTACAACCCAATCAGATGTCTCAATTCCAGTTACAAAATTTAGAGTGAATTAAGAGAACATGACTTAGAGGCTCTCAGCCTGAGTTACAAACTTTAGAGCAAATCGACAAATCAATTCAATATTAATTTGTTCATCATTCAAAAGTTTAACCTACAACATTCAAATAACATATTAAATCTTGGCTTAGTACTTGAGAAATAATAATGGTTTTTCATCCATTGTTTTGCAACCCCTACTCGCTCAAGATTCACATAAGCTAACAAATGCATCTCTCATTACAGTTTTTGAACGTTTTCCTAGAAGTTTTTCAGCAAAATCAACACGATGTTCATTGCTTTTCAAGCTCACAAATAACTTCTGCCACCCATTCATCCTAGATGTTCTAAGACTAATCTTTAAATAGTCATCCAACGTGATACATAAGCTCTCAAATCCTCCAAAGGTTCCCTAAGTTCAGCTCCATCATTGTTTTCTAAGACAATTTTCTTTTATTGAAGATGACTTTCCATTGAATTAACAATTTAACACACTTTTTCTGCCAGCAGCTCACTTTTGGCTTATGTTGCGTCAACCTTTTTTCTTTTCTTTCCACTTTCTCCTATGTTTGAATTAGAGTTAACTTCGTTATCTTCCACATTAACTTGTCTCTACCGCGCCTACGTTGGTAGAAGTTCCAGTTGTTTGGGGATGCTTGTTCCATTCGAATGGGGAATACACCAAAAAATAGAATTCAGATAACTAGAACAAATATAAATAGTACAAAATATGGAAACCATGAATTATATCGACGTCCTGATGACCTTATAATTATTCTCTCATTTTATTCTCAGCATCAAATAAATATCATAAACTCGTAAGAAATGTTACCACCTAATTATTCATAAGAAAACACATATGTCTTGTATAACATTACGTATAAGCAAGGTGTTAGAGCACTGCTCGGTTATACTCGCAAGCGTTGATATCTCAAGCTTGTTTGTCAATTTTAGTGATCAAAACTACAAGTCTTGATTTCTAGTCTACTTATAGCTATGTCTTGGACTAGGATAAAATGTGTAGTTGAGCTTTAGACTTCGTGGCGTTCATCAATTGAAGAGGAAGAACTACTAAGGGGATCTTGTGGAACTTCATCAACAAAAGGTATGTGGAGACTGAAACTCATCTATCACTCAAAAGTCTATTTCTACTCTATCTTATATTTGAGACAAAAGTCGTATAGCTATATAGACTTCATTTTCTACACATTTGATATTTCGAGTTGAGTTTAACTCGCTTATATATTTCTCGAAATATGTATTGGTAAGCTTTTGCTTTAACCAAGTTCATCTTATATTCTTGACGAAAGTCAAAAGATGATCATGTGAAAATCGCCTGGTAACATCTTACATGATTTGTGTGAGACAGTCATTTGATGTAGACTCAGAATGTTTCGTATTGATCATTCAATCACTTGAAAATTGCTTTGAAGCTAATAGTTTGTGTGAGACAGCTATTGTCGTCTTCTAAGAGTGTTTCAATGATTAAAATGGGAGTTTAGAACACTTAACCATGATTGGATTATAAGCACAGTATGTGTACTTGCATTATGTGTTGATCCAAGACCGGAACTTACTATGCATACCCTTATGCAAACTGGTTGGTCAGGTAAAGTCCGTGAGCTAGAGTATGCGTACTTGTACGCGTACTGGTGAGGTCAGTTGAAGTCCGGGTACTAGAATATGCGTACATATACGCGTACTGGTTTCAACTGAAGTTTGGAAGTATACGACAGTATGTGTACCCGTTTGCATACTGCCGAACACAGTCCAAGTACGACTACTTAGGTATACATACCCGTTTGCATACTTGAGTGGGTTATGTTCTAGAATCGGTTGTATCATGAACCAATACATTTATATAATAAGGAATGTAATATTTTGCAAACCGTGGCTATAATGTTCATGAATTGATTCGAGTGAATCAAACCGATTTTGCTTCAATTGTGTCTTGTATACTTCTATGAAAATATAAACAATTGAACAACTTTATAACTAGTTTCATTTGAGTCATTTGAACTAGTTGTGGTTAATATAAATAAGGTTGATATGAAAGTGTTCATATGGCTAACTTCGGTTAACTATTGTTGAGCTATGTACACGTTTAGGTACGGTTACCTATATCTAAATGAAGGTACATTTCATTTGTGTGTAACAAGCTAAGTTCGATCTAACGGTTGAAAGATATTAGTTTGAATCTAACCAGGTATTCATCTAAAGGTGAATATTGATTGCTTTGTTCCAAAGCTATCAAACCCTGATTTAAAGACTATATAAGGGAGAACTCTAGAAACTGGGAAACCTAATCCCCACACCTCATGTGTGATACTAGTTGCGACTAGAGTCTATTCTCCTTTAACCTAGGGTTTTCGTAAAACCCTCATAGGTTAACGACTTGAAAACTTCACTGGATTGTGAAGCCAAACCCAACTATTTTCTCTGTAGTTGCATGTTCTGATCTTACTTTATACTATTGTGATTGAGTACTATATTCTCTAAGATTTGCTTGAGATTTATCTCCGATAGGTAAGATAAAAAGAAGTCACAAACATCTTCGTCTCATCGTTTGTGATTCCACAATATCTTGTTTCGCTTCCATACGATTAAGATTATTGTGAGGTGATTGATATTACTAGGATGTTCTTCGGGAATATAAGTCCGGTATATCAATTGGTTCCTGTGCACCTTGATTTATCAAAAGACGGAAAAAAACAATCGTAGGTATTTTTATGGGAGACAAATTTATCTATTTCAATATACTTTTCCGTGTGAGACAGATTTGTTTATCAAGTCTTCGACTTTGGGTCGTAGCAACTTTTAGTTGTGGGTGAGATATGCGTAGAGTCCTGCTGGGATTAAGAGACCTAAGGAGCACAATTGTACCTTGATCAGTGTGAGATTGGTTAGGGTTCAACTACATTCCAGTCTGAAGTTAACTTGTAGTAGGCTAGTCTCTGTAGCGGCTTAACACAGTGAGGTGTTCAAATCTGGACTAGGACCCGGGATTTTTCTACATTTGCGGTTTCCTCGTTAAACAAATTCTGGTGTCTGTGTTATTTCTTTTCCGCATTATATTTTCTGTATAATTGAAATATCACAGGTTGTGCATAAGTTCAATCAGTTCTTGAATCCGGACTTTGGGTTGTTGATTGAATTGATTGACACTTGGATATTAGTTTTTGATACTGTCCAAGTTGTTTCTTATTGATGGCTGTCGTAAGTGCAATCAAATTAATAATCTTATTTCTACACAATTAACTGGTAACATAATGGAAGTAAAGATCGTTCCCACAAAGAGCAGTGAGTTTTAGTTCTCGAAGTGTCACAAAGGGGGGTTTTGTTTTAGATTTTAAACAAATAAATAATCAAAGCAAATAAAGTTGAATTTTAATCAATAGAGAGATATATGATCGAGGAATCCTTGTTCGTTTATAAACCGTCAATGAGTTATTATAGGTTCCTACTCGTCGTTACTCATAGATTATCGCCAACCGTGGGATAACAGCTAGATCAGTGTTGTTCCCTAAATTCCTTTTATCACTGAGTACGGAATCTATCCAATACCAAATTCTATTAGTCCAAACCACCTAGTAGTAGCTCACTCAAGGTGTAATTTGGTCGAATGCTTTAGCTTTTGTGAATTTATAGGCTGACCCTAATAGTTAGACTCTTAGCTCAAGGTCCACTTTCTAGTGTTGTTTATACACACAGTCGCTCCACAAAATCCCTCTATAAGGTTTTGTGTTCTCTACTTGTGTACGAGTTATTGGATGATTACTTATCTCCTGACTCAATACTAGCAATATATTAAATCAACAGATCAATTTTGTTGGCCACCTAAACAATTTTTCAATCAATCATAAAAATTCTTAATAGTATAAACAAACGGTAATCATATGAACAACTTCAAAGTAGATTAATATAATAGCTCAAATCTTGTTTACAACTTAGAATTCATCCTCAATCAATATGCGTTTAGCTACTCATGGATGTAGAAACATCCATGATATACATATGAGAAAAGCTAAGAGATATCGTTACGATTGAAGAATTGCTCTGACTGTGTGTTATTTATTCTCTCCAAGTGATAGATGCATTTATGTGTCTAATTTGTCCTCAATGTTTCATATTGTTGGTACTCGATTCTGTACTAATTTTGTTATTTTATGTATTTGTAGGCATTTTTGGGAAATACACATTTTTGGAAAATTCGGATCGAAAAGTTGATTTTGGCACCCGAAGGACACGTGCTATGCGGACTCTCATTTTGGTTAAGGGGAACCTCAAATACTAAGGGGCACCTCAGTTGGGCACCTGCTAGTCGCACCCCCAATTTGTTTAGGGGGATACCCTTTCTTCTTCATTTGAATTATGAAAACCGGCGGGAAAAACCAACCTTCAGCTGCCGAAATTAGGGTTACGATTTGAGCTCGTTTCAGTGAGACTAAACGGATGAATTTGATTGGATTTGTTCATATGGGCTTAACAAACGTGGTGTGATATTCAAAATCAATCCAGTTGGACCAGATAATCGGCGAGAAGGAAACAGAGTTGCGTGTTCACGGGAAAAATATTCTGGATTTGGTTTGGAAAGTTTCTGGTGAAATTCAATCGAAGTTTTTGCTTGGTTTGGGCCTGTTAACCGCAAACAGGGGTGGTAATCCTCTTAGACTCGTCAAAGTACGGTTGTATCACCGATTGGAAGAAAACAGAGCATCATATATCCCCATGAGTTATTCTCGGGATTTTCTTTATTCTTGGAAAGATTGCACGAGGTCAGAGCATGTATATCCTATTCTATGACGTGTATGAGTCTGTTAAGAGTATGTTGGATGGATACAGATGCGTGAGAAGCTGTAAAAAGGGAAGAAATCCCGTGACTGGAAGTGAAGAATATTATCGAGTAATGAAGATTATTCGGAGTTATAGGCGAGTATTTTTGATTCTGGAGAGTATACAAAAGGGTGCTGAGGGTTATGAGAGAGGAGGGAGAGTCAGGGGATAGAATAGAGCACCACAGAGTCGAAAAATCAAGCTGCAGAGAAATCTGCAACAGTAGCAGAAAAATACTGAAGAACACGAAGAACGTACCAGCAAGGACAGTCGTTTTTATACAGCGTTTGCGACTCACGGCCGAGGGTCGTACATCAGAGGTAGACTTATTTTCTACAGTATCAGTGACACATACTGTGGGTCGTTCTCCTTTGTAACACATATAACTGTTACAAACCCGGTTTTCATTATATTTCTCCCTTTTCATCATTTGTAAACCATTTTTGAGAAATAATAATGAATTTCGAGTGTGTTTCCAACAACATGATGAGCTAAACCCTATCACTGGGACAACGGGGGAAGAAACTTTTCATAATTGTGGTAAATGAATTAATTCTTTTATTGACTTTTTGCATAGATTTAATTGCTTTATGATTTCTGTTAATTATTTGTTATTTTGTTAGATGTCGCATGCTTAGTTCTAAAATACTTTAGATGCGTCATGCTTTTAACTCACAAATAATATTTAACGAAATCTATTTTTGGAAAAGAACTAGAGTCACAAGTTCTTTTGTTTGAGCTATATTTTCTAGAGTTAATGACTGAACCACAACAATATGAAAAGTAGTGGAATCCCGTGTCTCAACGTCTCTTCATCTTGTGACATAATTTGTATATATATTTTTCCTTATTTTCTTTATTAAGTCTTACAACAAATTCTCAACAAATCTGAGTGAACGAATCTTCTTACTACAACACCATTGAAAAACCACATCAATTTTTGGCGCCGCCGACGCGGATTTGTTTATAGATTTGTTTTTAGGTTTTATTTTATTTGTTCTTTTTACGCGTTTTGGTACTTTTGTTTGCTTTCAGATTTGGAGCTAAGCTAAAGAAAAAGAGAAGTGCTGAAAAGAAAGGCAAATCCCAAAAAGGAAAGAAAAGAGAAATCCAAAAGGACTGAAGAAGAAGATTTTGTAAATAATTTTTATTTTATTTTATTTTTGTAAAATTTTATTTTTGGACATTGGACATTTTTATTTTTTTTTAAACCCTACGGAAGGGTAGTTTTAAATATAAACTGTGTGCAGAGAAGGACGACGATTACGATATCGTCTCGACCCCTCGGGTTCGTACACTGACATTGGAGTCGGTGGCCCGAGTCGACTTCAACGGTTCATCCCCTGTCTGGAACGGGAGGTAAGAATTCTAAACACCCGCGAATCCCTTGTCAGCGGATTTACTGGATGATTTTGTATGCCTATATGTTGAGGACCTGAAATCAGATTTAATTTTCTAGTAAAGGGCAAGGCCTGGCCAAATCAAGATAAGGACTCGGATTTCATCACCGTTTCATTCTTTCCCCCTTAGGAACACGTAACCTACGCCTAAAATTTTGACTAGAACGAGACCGATAGGGTAACGAGCTTAATAGGAAAGTCATTCGAGAAATATTGGTTACTCTTTTAAGCATACTTCGAAGTTCACGATGGTTTCTGTGAGTTGAATGCGTGACTGCGCCGCCTTGTAATCCGGTGAGGCCTTGGGTATCAAAGCTTCACGCAGCTTCCCTCGCCTCTATTCAACTTACTTTGACTCGGATTGATTCCAGAGGGGTTTACTTAAATTGTAACGAATTCCCTTTCGAAGGAATAGAAGCTGGTCTAGAAACAATCTAAGTGGAGCCATCATGCTTTTTGTTTGCTAGATAAAATAGGCTTGTTGTGGTCGAGTCAGCCTTCTTCATGTTTGTTTAGAATTCCCTTGCAGTTAGGATGTCGAACTGGTATTATAATAGCCAATACAATGAGTATCCGACTGAGCATCTTAGACATTATCCTTTTTATGACCATAGTGTGAATAGTGATTGGGAATGCGAAACTTTTGAAGGTTATGGTGCATACCATTTTGAGCCCAATTACTATCCACATACCCACAGGTCATACGAGCAAAACAATCCTTCTATTTCTCTCAAGAGTTTCAATGAGTCAGCACGAAAGTTATTTATGAAAGATACTTATAATATTCTTCTCCCTGAAGAGTCCGTAGAGCGGTCAACTAAGTTATCTCTAAAAGAGACCCTCAAGCAATTTACTGAGAATACAAATAGGATTGTGGAAAAAGTTGCTCAGGATAGTCTTAATTTCCAGTGTAGTTTTCCCAATACCACCCTCGAAAATAAGGGTAGTTTTTATTCACATAATCAAGATGACGAGGTTAGAATTGGTAACACTACTTGTTTTGATAAGGTTCGATCATTTTCATGTTATTATAGTGATGATTATGATGAGGATAGTATTGATGAAGAACATGAAATATGTAGGCATAGTGATCAGGAATTTGTTACTCCGATTGAGCTTTATAATGATAGTGTTGTTTCTAGTACAAATCCAAATAATTTTAATAATTATTCACCTATTCAAAAGGATGAGGATTTGACTAGAGATACCACCGTTTTAGACGATGTAGTTCATGATCCTTTAGCCTGCAGTATGTTGGATAATCCATTATTTGATGTGCCTATCAGTGAATCTAAGGAAGTAACCATGATTAACACCTTAGTTAATGAGCCTTTATATGAAACTTTATCTGATAGTCCTTTATATGATTGTGATGATGGTTTAGAGGAAAGAGTTTACGCTGAGAATATTGTTTTAGAGTCTAGCAATTGAGAAACACTAATCTTAGAAGACCATAAACTCGTAGAGATGAGTGAGGATGAACCAGACTTAGAAGAATAAATTGACCATTTTCGGGAATATAATGACCTAGAAATTAGGGAAGTTGTGACTAGTCTTTCTAGAGACACAAAAAACTCTAAGTTTTGGGCTGATTATCATTCTTCATGTGCTTTAACTCTTAGGAAGTTCCCTCCTGTAGGACTTGACATTTGTGCCTCAACCATCTTACAAGATTATCTTCATACACATTTTCCCGAACCTAATGATGTCCATAGAGAAGCTCAGTTGTTAGAAACCCATCATCTGGTTGATGTGGTTAACCCAGGCTATGATACCAAGATTGACTTTGTTTTCCCACCAAAAACTTTTCTTCCAATTGTGGGAACTTTTGATTTTAAGATGTGTCGGTTATTAAGTTTTGAGACTAAACCTAATCACTTTAGGATATTAGGGTCGACACATTTTCTTAAGGAAGACCACCTCTTTCATTGTGGTCAGCTGTGTAAGTCAAATCTAATTGACTTAGAGGATCCCCAATTATTCAGGTTGTTGTTATGTGCTTCTAAGTTCTTAGTTGAGTTTTTCCGGACTCTAATACCTGAACCGGATCTTAGCTTTGAGGAAATCCAACCGATGAAAACCTGTTATCTAGACCCAGTTATAGAACCTGAATCTGAGCTAGAACAAGATGTAGTTGTCTTAAACAAGGGTATGTTCGGTATCTTTTTGGTATGTTGCAGTTTCCTCTTCTTGTGGGTAATACTTTTTGATCCAGATGACCCACAGTTATTCCGACTACTTCTATATGACTTTATGAGGTGACTAATTCCTTCTGATGTCTGGCTGAAGACTTTAAACTTAGCACTTCTTGGGAGGTAACCCATGCTCATGCAACACGGTAATATCTTTCCTTAACTCTTTTGCTTCAAGTGGTAACAATTTCTCCTTGTTCATGCTTTTAATTTTATCTTTAGAACATTGAGGACAATGTTAGATTTAAGTTTGGGGGTATGAGAGAAACTTTTTAGTTGCAGTATAAATAAACTCCAGAGCCTAGAAATTTATGCCTATTAAGGATAACACTAACCTATCTAAGTGGATGGAAACATCTTGGTTGTAGGAGTTGAGGAACCAATCTGATTAGATGGAAACATCTAAAGAGTCTATTCATAAAAGCACAGAGCTCAGGTGTTAGAATTAAAAAAAAAAACATGGTAGTTTCGCCATATCTCGTTGAATCCTAATCCTTCTATTTTTATTTTTTAAGTGATTTAGTGGGGCACACGATTCAAGTTGTTACCTTTGCTAGGGTGAAATAGGGTGATTGAGATACCAAAAAAAAGAGACCAGACCATCAGACCAACCAGAATAAATTCAATAAAGTCGACCACTGGTGCCCTTGTATATGCCAGTTGTGTTGACCTAGAGTTAGGTTTATCGACCACTGGTCCCCTTATATATGCCAGTTGTGTTGATATTAGTCAGACCGGTATCTCAGTCCATTAGGATAGGTTCATCTTGGCAGAGGCCTTCAGACAGATATGGGAAACATCGTTCACTTTAAACCATCGATTTTTTCTCTTTATCCATCTTCTTAATCTTTTCATGTGATTTGTTGACTCCGGTTATGATGTACAGAAACTATCTGAGTAGAGCTCTGTCACTTTATATGAATTTTATTATGCTTGAGTGCAAACTCGTGTACAACAATTGGAATTTCGCATCAGGGTACTTCCTCCTGTAGTCAATAAGTATGCCAACCAAGGAGATTCTTTAGTGCCTTCCAAAGTTCTGCGTAGATATCTAGGGTCTGGAGTAAAGGTTTTGTGGGTACACCTCTGGTAAACCCTCCCGAGACTATAACTCGGTCACTAGGGCCACCTAGTGAGTTTGAATTTTTTTTTCTCTAGAATAAATTTGCTCGAGGACTAGCAAATAATAAGTTTGGGGGTATTTGATAGACACAATTATGTGTCTAATTTGTCCTCAATGTTTCGTATTGTTGGTACTCGATTTTGTACTAATTTTGTTATTTTATGTGTTTGTAGGCATTTTTGGGAAATAAACATTTTTGGAAAATTCGGCTCGAAATGTTGATTTTGGCACCCGGAGGACACGTGCTATGCGGACGCTCATTTTGGTTAAGGGGCACCTCAAATACTAAGGGGCACCTCAGTTGGGCACCTGCTAGCCGCACCCCCAGTTTGGTTAGGGGGATACCCTTTCTTCTTCATTTGAATTATGAAAACCGGCGGGAAAAACCAACCTTCAGCTGCCGAAATTAGGGTTGCGATTTGAGCTCGTTTCAGTGAGACTGAACGGCTGAATTTGATTGGATTCGTTCACATGGGCTTAACAAACATGGTGTGATATTCAAAATCAATCCAGTTGGACCAGATAATCGGCGAGAAGGAATCAGAGTTGCGTGTTCACGGGAAAAATATTCTGGATTTGGTTTGGAAAGTTTCTGGTGAAATTCAATCGAAGTTTTAGCTTGGTTTGGGCCTGTTAACCGCAAACAGGGGTGGTAATCCTCTTAGACTCGTCAAAGTACGGTTGTATCACCGATTGGAAGAAAACAAAGCATCATATATCCCCATGAGTTATTCTCGGGATTTTCTTTATTCTTGGAAAGATTGCACGAGGTCAGAGCATGTATATCCTATTCTATGACGTGTATGAGTCTGTTAAGAGTATGTTGGATGGATACAGACGCGTGAGAAGCTATAAAAAGGGAAGAAATCCCGTGACTGGCAGTGAAGAATATTATCGAGTAATGAAGATTATTCGGAGTTATTTGCGAGTATTTTTGATTCTGGAGAGTATACAAAAGGGTGCTGAGGGTTATGAAAGAGGAGGGAGAGTCAGGGGATAGAATAGAGTACCACAGAGTCGAAAAATCAAGCTTCAGAGAAATCTGCAGCAGCAGCAGCAGCAGAAAAATACTGAAGAACACGAAGAAGGGACCAGCAAGGACAGTCGTTTTTCTGCAGCGTTTGCGACTCACAGCCGAGGGTCGTACATCAGAGGCAGACTTATTTTCTACAGTATCAGTGACACATACTGCGGGTCGTTCTTCTTTGTAACACATATAACTGTTACAAACCCGGTTTTCATTATATTTCTCCCTTTTCATCATTTGTAAACCATTTTTGAGCAATAATAATGAATTTCGAGCGTGTTTCCAACAACATGATGAGCTAAACCCTATCACTGGGACAACGGGGGAAGCAACTTTTCATAATTGTGGTAAATGAATTAATTCTTTTATTGACTTTTTGCATAGATTTAATTGCTTTATGATTTCTGTTAATTATTTGTTATTTTGTTAGATGCCGCATGCTTAGTTCTAAAATACTTTAGATGCGTCATGCTTTTAACTTACAAATAATATTTTACGAAATCTATTTTTGGCAAAGAACTAGAGTCACAACTTCTTTTGTTTGAGATATATTGTCTAGAGTTAATGACTGAACCACAACAATATGAAAAGTAGTGGAATCCCGCGTCTCAGCGTCTCTTCATCTTGTGACATAATTTGTATATATATTTTTCCTTATTTTCTTTATTAAGTCTTAAAACAAATTCTCAACAAATCTGAGTGAACGAATCTTCTTACTACAACACCATTGAAAAACCACATCAATTAAGTCCCCTGCTTACTGAGGAAAGTTGTGTTCCTCAGTCAGCATTAAATGGTGATTTTCCGGTCTAATACCAGTAATTGAACTTAGTCGTAAGTTGAGACGTTATCGGATTTAGAGAGCATGAGCAAACCACGACTTGATGAAGGCTTAAATGTCATGATTGGAGTGTCGTTTGATGAGCATAAATTGGTGTTGAACTGCTGGTTTGGACGATGGGACCTTGGTCATTTAGGATTCACGGGTCGGGCCCAAGAAAGGAATCCGTTTTAGCGCAGACGCTCGTTCGTTCATTTTTGCAGACGCTGATGTGAGCATCTTTATTCCATGATTCGTTGTTTTGCTGAATCCTGCGCTTTCTATAAATGATGTGCTGAATGTTATGCATCTGTCATAACCACTTTGAAAGAATGACTGACTCCCATGATGACACTTTCAAAGACGATGTTTCCAGGGATGACATCTCCGCGGGTGTAACTTCAAGAAATGGTACTTCTGGGACCTGAGTGATGGTGAGAGATCCTTCATACTGAGTTGTACTTCTGGTTATTTCATCAACTATACCACATGATGATCATGTAGTGAGGTTTCAGATCAATGTAGATTCCTCAAAAATGGAAGAAAGTCTTCGGGGCGGAGCACCCAGAAGTAAGGACTACAGGATGTTAGCAAATGACGTGCAGTCCCCAGCCGTTTCTTTGGTGAGTTGTTAGCGCTCCTTGTGTCATGACTTTTTCCTGCCCGTGCAATTAGGATCACGAGACCAAGGTTTTGTTATGTCTTTTCAGACCTTTTCTCCATCGATTTCTTCAACTTGTTCCCAGGCGAACAATTCAGGAATCCAGTACTGATGAAGAAGTCGATGTAAATATCTCTTTCGTGCAGGTGATCGCGGCATCTCCTTGAATGAAATAATAATAATTTTTGTTGATGAATCCAGGAAGAAATCATTGTAGATAAGAATCATGTTGATGAAGCGCACTCTTCTTTGGGAGATGGGAATATGGAGAATTCCCGAAATCCCGAACCGAATGGAGATAACGGTGTTGTCAACGGAGATTCTGGCATCGTCGAGCCTTCAAATGATTTAGAGACTCCCTTAGTAAGTATATCTCATGTAATTTCTTCAAAGAAGTATGATATCGCTGATTCGTGAATGAATGAATGAAAATCCATGTGAATTTATGGATAACTTTGCCGAAATACGTCCCCGGAAAATTTCAGACTTCAGATTTTACTAGAAACGTTGTAGAATCTTCGTCCGAAGTCTAATTTTCGCGGTTTGCATATGTATCTTAAAGCCCAGGAAATTTCCAAGCTTTAGAATAGAAGATATTTGAAGTTTGAGCATGTTTAGGGCTTGAAAAAGGCGAAATAGTGAACTTCCAGGAGACCTTCAGAACTTTTCAGATGGCATATTGCTCCATGTTTTAGCCACATCTCTTTGCCCGTTCATCGGATTGTCATGAAATTTTGAGAAGTTGTAGAGGAAATCCATACGAAGAGAATGGTATATAATTAATCTTCAGATTCCTCGTAGATTGCTCCCAGTTAGTATTTTAGTACAGGGCAGAGTATAGTTTCTTCAGACGAGGTTACCGTAAAACGTATTTTCATGACTTTCATGCTATTTGCTCGTGACTTGAGTGTATAATGATTAATCTTGATAATGTTGGATTGCTTGTATGATGTATTTTATGATATCATTTGGTTTCAAGATTAAATGACTCTAACCTCATGTAATCTTCGTATTAGGTGCCAAATACCGAAGTTGAGGATATTGAAACCAATGAGGATAACTCAAACTGCCCTGGAGTTATTGATGAAGAGACAACCATCTATGCACTTCAAGGCCATGAGAAGGTTGTTATTGAAGTCTTGGAAACTCAGATTTTTGCTGCTTCAGTGATAGAAGAAAACGAAACACCAGTAGAGAATACTGAAGAAACTGTTGCCATGGAGGCTGCTCCAGTAATTGAGAACCTTATAGTGGTGCATGAATATCCAATTGCAGGAGTTGCTTTTGATCCTCCGTTCGATGCTTCACTCCTGTATCATGAACTAGTTGGCGGATTCAGCGTTCCCATTGGATATGCAGGCTTGTACGAGAAACCGTGGAAGATGTATGGGCACATCGTCGTTACCAAGGATCTGGAGCATAGTTATTTCTTGACGAGGCAAGTATAAGCCATATTGCGTGTTATAAATGATATCCGCATCACAACTGGAAATATTGTCACCCGGGATGTACTCTTTGATTGGGAGTACAACTTGAAGAAAGCTGAAGAACTTAGCTTCAATTTGAAGTGGCTTCGTCAAAAGATTGATGCTATAAGGAAAGCGGTGGAAGATGACACTTCTTTCACCGCCAGTGATCCCGTGTTGAAGAAGATGGATGAAGAAAAACAGAAATCTTATTTTGCTGACTTTCTTTAGTTTTCTTTCCATGATATCTTGAACCTTGGACTTCTGAGAGATGTGAGGTTTTATTCTGGTCTTGATTTCTTGATCGGTTTTGGATTGTGAAATCGATCGTCTTGACAAGTGGACCGTCAGTCCCTAATATTTTGTTAAGTCTCTCCCTTTCGTTTTCCCTTCTTCTGGTGAGACCTAGATAGAGGACCCAGGTAGAAAAATTGATGTAAAGACCTAGGTGGTCGAAGTTGGAGGTACCTTGATGAA
The DNA here is from genome assembly GCF_003573695.1 of Papaver somniferum. Classification (NCBI taxonomy): domain Eukaryota; kingdom Viridiplantae; phylum Streptophyta; class Magnoliopsida; order Ranunculales; family Papaveraceae; genus Papaver; species Papaver somniferum. The sequence goes on along the minus strand of NW_020621936.1, from coordinate 8,670,961 downwards.
GGACTTAGCGAAGAGACCTGGTGGACACCGATCGACTGTGGAAGTCATGAATCCCGTCTAAGAATTGTTGCTTGCATGTTGTACGCTCTAGAAGCTGTAGGGACCTCATACAAGGTCAAAATTCGATGCTTGACCCCAACTTTCAAAGCTAAGAGTCTGAGTTATCACATGAGAAAAGAATCACTCAATTTGGAGTTGTAGAGGTCATCCAACGAAGCGTGCGCATTTGCAATTTGTAATCCCGTACAAATTTTTCAGATTTCGTAGACCTGACGGTAAAAGCCATATCTTTCAGCTCGTATGTCCGATTGATGCGCCCTTTTGGTATGTTGTAGAAGAAAAATAGACGAACATATTTTGTTGAGGAAGTATTGTCTCATTACTCACCCATTGGTACGTTTCTGTAAACCCATAGCCCGGAGCATGTTGTATCTCATTTGTAGAGGCGATGAGAACATCTTGGAGGAGACTTTGGATTATGCCCACCAATCGTGCCAGCTTTGGGAAGACTTTCATGTGAGCATGTTATCATGTCCACACATCTTGATATGAATCATTAGTTCTTGGAGAAGTCTGCTTCACGTGTAACACTTAAGAGAATGATTAGTTGATGAAGCCCTGGGGATGTTGCTCCTGAGACCGTTGTTGGTGCTGAGACCATGAATGATTACGCTCCAGAGATCCTTGTCGATGCTGAGATCATGGATGGTGTTCCTTTAGAGATTATTTAATGTTGATGCCATGGTTGGAATTGCTCCAAAGACCGAAAAAGGCTAAAACCATGATTATAGATATAATCTTTGATCCTCCATCCAGTGAGCCTTTTACATTCACGAACTAGTTGATGAGTTGAGCGTCCGTAAGATGAAGGTGTACTGAGAGTTCAACCTGAATGCTCTTGAAAGCATAACTTTACCACGAACTGGCTTTGTGAGTGAGTCGACATTGTTGCGGTAGATGGCATCAAGAGTTTTCATACTGGATGCGATTGGTGAAGAGAGAAAGTTCCTCAATCATGCAGGGGCTTGTGATGTTGCGAAAACCCGTTGATGAAGTTTCACGAAATCACCTCAGGTTGCCCAGTGTATATTGAAGGAGTTAGTGTCATCCATGTATGAATGATGTTGCGTATGCTTCAGAAGTCTTATCATGGGATAATGAAGACATATCGTTTAGTTACACTTTGATGTGCTGGTGTTGAATCAATGTGTCATCGTCGAGATATTTGTGCTGAAGCTGTACTCTTTGATTGGGAGTACAATTTGATGGCTTTGATAAGCACGAAAGTGCTACATTTTATACCCATATTTATATTAGCTAGGAATCAATATTTTGACTAATGACACTATTTTAGTGCTTTTGTAGAAAGTACAAGTCAATTCGATCATCCAGATGTGAGACTTAATGGTGTTTGCGACGAGAATGGAAAAATTTGGTTGGTCTGGTACTTCCATATATCAGCAACCACGGTGATGAAATGTGGTTGGCCTGGTATTTCCATGTATCAGCAACCACAATGATCAAATATGCTGGTCTGGTATTTCTATATATCAGCAACACTTATTATGATGGCATGGTATTTCCATGTATCAGCAGCCGGGTTGGCCTGGTATTTCAATATATCAGCAACCACAATGACAAAATATACCTGGCATGGTATCTCCATATATCAACAGCATGGAATCAGTTGGTGGCCAGAGAATAACAGAGTGTTGGTGGTACAAAGAATTTCTTTCCTGTCTCAAGTAGGTGAAGTCCACTAGTGAGACTAAACCATAAGCGGGACGTGTCCATTTCCACACCATACTAGTGGTATGTTTCAAGACGTCGTTTGTTCTCATCAGACAAGAAGGTCTCGAGCAGCAGCTTGTTTTCATAGCAGGAAACCATTTCGAGCAACATCTTTAGTGGAATTTCAAGCTGATCAAGATCAATGGGGTCGTTTGAGCGAGATGGAGATTTCCTAATGGTTGATAAATGGGAGTTGTGTTTAATTTGTGTGAGCTTGTGCAGTCGGTGGGAAAGATTGCATGGAGGGTCTTTGCCTCTTTGGTGCTGTTTGGAATGCGAGAAGACGAGAAGAAACGATTTGTGCTATGAGTCAGAGATGGTTTAATTTTCTGGAATGATGCAGTACTCATTTGATTGAAATTTCTCAACTGAGAAACAACACATCAGGTTGAGTATGGTTGGCTAGTCGAGTTATGTTGTCTCAACGATCGACAACGGTGGAGGATGCTGCAGTCAAGAAACACGAGATATATGGAGAAGAAAAATGCACGACAGTGAAGAAGAGAAATATCCTGTGTCGGCGAAAACAAAGAGCTGGTGTTGATAGTGGTGTTTGTTTAAGGATCTGCAGACGTGACTGAGATGGTTAGAATGAGCGCTGGTTGGAACTGCATGGAAAGATACGTTTCAGTTCGTACAACTTGGGTTAATGGAAGGAACCGATAGAAAAATCATTTGGTTGAGTTGTTATTTCGATTTCGATGAAGAGGTGACTGTCTGTTGAACTGAAATGGTGTCGGTAATGGTGATGAAACTTGTGGTGATCATGCAGCTCATTGACAGTTCGAGGGTAATAACGGATTTGAGTTTGCATTGCTGGTGAAGACATTCTGAAGTTCCGCAAAGCGGGTTGTGGTCATTCATGTTGCAGTAGCGAAGGTAGTGCTCAGATGTGACGAGGTTTAGAAGACCCGAGAAATGGTTAGATGGTCGGGTAATAGAGACTGTAGCCAGTGGGTGAGATTGGAATGAACATATATTGGAACTGTGGCCGGATTTAGGAAGCAACTGGATTTGGAAATTGGTCAGCTGGTATTGGACCGGGCCTGGTAATTATTGGCTAGGTTTTGTTTGTTGCAACAGGGAGATATAATTGAACAGCGAAAGAGGAAGAAGAGGGAGGTTGCGACTACACAACCGAAAACCAAAAGAGAAAGGAGTCCGAACGGAGTTCTTTTGGAAGAAGGCGCGGCGGAGAGCCGTGAACAGGATCTAGGGTTTGAGAAGTTTCATTGCCCATTTTTCAATTATTTTGGTTTAGCTAATTTTGATTTCAATTTGTTTTATGGTTTTTGGAGAAAGCCATGGCTAGCTAATCCATATTAGGGTTTAGATAGAATCCAATTTAGTTTCATAAACTCTACGATGATATTTCTAATAATGATTCATTGATTAGTGATTTCTCTCCAGCTTGGTGTTTTATCGTTCATGTGATTTTCTAGATTATTATGCATTTGAATTGATATTTCGTGCTTCGGTTAAATCCCTAGACGAGGTATGCAAGGATAGATAGGTAATGCTTTAGAATTGCTACATTCGAAGCGAAGGAAGTTACAACGGAGAAACTATATTTTAGAATTTAATATAACATCTTCCGGGACATGAGATTGATTTCGAAATTTGTCTTGAGTGATAAATAGAGATTATTAGAGTTTTATATGATTGAATTGGTGGAAATCGAAAATCCTAACAACCCTTTCTCATTTTTGTTACGTCTTTGTTATTTATTATTTCATTTTGTCCGAATTTCTGAAAACTCTCAAAAACATCATATTACGATTACTTAGTTTTTGGTATTAGTTGGTAGAGTATTTCACACTCCTCGTGGGAACGACCTGTACTTGGCATTGTTCTACTAGTTAGACACTGTGCACTTGCAGTATTTTATTGTGGGTTTTCTGAACCTACCAATTTTTTGGCGCCGCTGCCGGGGAGTGGTTGCATAATACACTCTGATTGATATCAATTTTTGTATATAGCTTATTTTTATTTTATTTTGTACATAATTTATTTTTATTTTTCTTTTGGATTTTTTTTAGTTTCTTTTTACGTAGTTTGTTTGATTTATTGTTAGGTACCTTAGTGATTGAAGTGCTTCAATTGAAACCAGTGGAGGACGAAAATAAAGTATGCACTCGCAAAGCTTTTGGAAGGGCGACTCGGAAGATCCATTAGAGGTTTGCTTAGCACATTTTGGGTATGATTTTGATGATGATAGTGTTATTTGTAAATTCAATGCTTTGTTAGACTCCATATCGCTGTTAGACACTAATAAATGGAAGCCAAAAGTAGAACCTCCAATTTTTTCTGAATCTCGACTAGTTCCATTAGTTGAGAAAGCTCTGACGTTGACCCTTTATAATGAAACCGTTGTAGATGATAATGGGCCAATTAGTCATGATATCATTGTTCCGTTGATCCCTTGTTCCTAGGATTCATCTAGTAGTTTTATAAAAGCTTATGTGAATGCTAAACATATATTTGAACCAATATCATGTGCAGAAATCATTTCCTCAGACTTGGAACCAGATTTAGAGTGTACAATGATAGTTGAATTCTCCAAACAATCTTTACTCGTTATCCAAGAATCATATTTACTTTAGATGACCACATACGATGCGGAAGGTTCAAATTGTGTACCGAATAAGACTGAGTACAGTTTTTGCTCTCTAGATAGTACTAATCATTATTACTGCAGCGTCATCTTTTCAGCAAAACTGATTAGTTGGGTTGATTCCCAACTTTTCAGACTATAAATATATGATTTGCAGAGTACTTTGGGGTACCAACCCCACATTGTTTGAGAACGTGCTACTGGAAAGTTGGGAAACAAATAACTTTCGCTTCATGGGAGTCAACCCATCAGATTTGTTCCCTCTACTCTATCTTTTATTTTCTTTTTGTTTATTTTTGCGTTTCCCATCTTAATTTCTACGTTGGATGACTCAATTACATTGAGGACAATGTAATATTTAAGTGTGGGGGAGTGGCACTTTGGTTAGGATTTAAAAAAAAAATTATGACCAGCTGTGTAGCGAGTCTAAAACAGTTTGGTTAGGATTTTAAAAAAAAATATGATCAGCTGTGTAGCGGGTCTTAAAAAATATATATATATTATTATCGTTATGGTTTTTAGGGTCATGACCAGCTGTGTAGCGGGTATTTTGTATGGTATTTTCTATGACCATCTGTGTAACGGGTCTCTCTCTCTTTATCTTATTATTTGACCAGCTGTGTAGCGGGTCTAAAAAAAACAAGAAAAAAAAATGATATGACCAGCTGTGTAGCGGGTCAATTCTTTGTTTTGCTCGAGGACTAGCAAACTATAAGTGTGGGGGTGTTGATAAGCACGAAAGTGCTACATTTTATACCCATATTTATATTAGCTAGGACTCAATATTTTGACTAATGACACTATTTTAGTGCTTTTGTAGAAAGTACAAGTCAATTCGATCATCCAGCGAATTAACAAAAAAATGTGAGACTTAATGGTGTTTGCGACGAGAATGGAAAAATGTGGTTGGTCTGGTACTTCCATATATCAGCAACCACAGTGATGAAATGTGGTTGGCTTGGCATTTCCATGTATCAGCAACCACAATGATCAAATAGCTGGCCTGGTATTTCTATATATCAGCAGCACTTATTATGCTGGCATGGTATTTCCAGCAGCCGGGTTGGCCTGGTATTTCAATATATCAGCAACCACAATGACAAAATATAGCTGGCCTGGTATCTCCATATATCAGCAGCATTGAATCATTTGGTGGCCAGAGAATAACAGAGTGTTGGTGGTACAAAGAATTTCTTTCCTGTCTCAAGTAAGTGAAGTCCACTAGTGAGACTAAACAATAAGTGGGACGTGTCCATTTCCACACCATACTAGTGGTATGTTTCAAGGCGTCGTTTGTTCTCATCAGACAAGAAGGTCTCGAGCAGCAGCTTGTTTTCTTAGCAGGAAACCATTTCGAGCAACATCTTTAGTGGAATTTCAAGCTGATCAAGATCAATGGGGTCGTTTGAGCGAGATGGAGATTTCCTAATGGTTGATAAATGGGAGTTGTGCTTAATTTGTGTGAGCTTGTGCAGTCGGTGGGAAAGATTGCATGGAGGGTTTTTGCCTCTTTGGTGATGTTTGGAGTGCGAGAAGACGAGAAGAAACGATTTGTGCTGAGTCAGAGATGGTTTAATTTTCTGGAATGATGCAGTACTCATTTGATTGAAATTTCTCAACTGAGAAACAATACATCAGGTTGAGTGTGGTTGGCTAGTCGAGTTATGTTGTCTCAACGATCGACAATGGTGGAGGATGCTGCAGTCAAGGAACATGGGATATATGGAGAAGAAAAATGCACGGCAGTGAAGAAGAGAAATATCCCGTGTCGGAGAAAACAAAGAGCTGGTGTTGATAGTGGTGTCTGTTTAAGGATCTGCAGACGTGACTGAGATGGTTAGAATGAGCGCTGGTCGGAACTGCATGGAAAGATACGTTTCAGTTCGTACAACTTGGGTTAATGGAAGGAACCGGTAGAAAAATCATTTGGTTGAGTTGTTATTTCGATTTCGATGAAGAGGTGACTGTCATGTTGAACTGAAATGGTGTCGGTAATGGTGATTAAACTTGTGGTGATCATGCAGCTCATTGAAAGTTCGAGGGTAATAACGGATTTGAGTTTGCATTGCTGGTGAAGACATTCTGAAGTTCCGCAAAGCGGGTTGTGGTCATTCATGTTGCAGTAGCGAAGGTAGTGCTCAGATGTGACGAGGTTTAGAAGACTCGAGAAATGGTTAGATGGTCAGGTAATAGAGACTGTATCCAGTGGGTGAGATTGGAACGCACGGATATTGGAACTGTGGCCGGATATAGGAAGCAACTGGATTTGGAAATTGGTCAGCTGGTATTGGACCGGTCCTGGTAATTATTAGCTAGGTTTTGTTTGTCGCAACAGGGAGATATAACTGAACAACGAAAGAGGAAGAAGAGGGAGGTTGCGGCTACACAGCCGAAAACCAAATGAGAAAGGAGGCCGAACGGAGTTCTTTTGGAAGGAGGCGCGGCGGAGAGCCGTGAACAGGAGCTAGGGTTTCAGAAGTTTCATTGCCCATTTTTCAATTATTTTGGTTTATCTAATTTAGTGATTTCTCTTCATATAGCTTGGTGTTTTATGGTTCATGTGATTTTCTAGATTATTTATGCATTTGAATTGATATTTCGTGCTTCGGTTAAATCCCTAGACGAGGTATGCAAGGATAGATAGGTAATGCTTTAGAATCGCTACATTCGAAGCGAAGGAAGTTACAACGGAGAAACTATATTTTAGAATTTAATATAACATCTTCCGGGACATGAGATTGATTTCGAAATTTGTCTTGAGTGATAAATAGAGATTAGTAGAGTTTTATATGATTGAATTGGTGGAAATCGAAAACCCTAACAACCCTGTCTCATTTTTGTTACGTCTTTGTTATTTATTATTTCATTTTGTCCGAATTTCTGAAAACTCTCAAAAACATCATATTACGATTACTTAGTTTTTGGTATTAGTTGGTAGAGTATTTCACACTCCTCGTGGGAACGACCTGTACTTGCCATTGTTCTACTAGTTAAACACTGTGCACTTGCAGTATTTTATTGTGGGTTTTCTGAACCTATAGATGCTTGAGCGTTGAAGCGTATATTCCTTAAGCATCGAATGTTTTATCATCTCGGCCCTGGAGTATCTTCCATTGATTCATCATCGCTTTCGTTGCGGTAGTGGGATTCGACACTTGTGCAGACATCAGAGCTTTCTAATTTTGTGGAACACATGGACTTGCAGGAGAAACACCCAAAGTGTTCTTTTCCATGTTTGGACATCATCTCGGTAATGAATGTTTCAGTGCTTGATTCGGAGGAGCGTCAGATTCAACCACTTGGTAAAATACTAATGTGGTGAAGCTACCATTCATAACGTCTTGCAGAGTTGCTAGCAGAATTGAGTCCCCATGCTAGGATAGCATGTGAGGAAATAAATGACATAGACGTGGGATGAGACTTGCCTGAGTGCGGAACCTCTTGATGGATGTATATGCATCTTTTGCAGGTTCTTTCTTCAACCTCGTCAAAGTTTGAAATTCCTCCAAGTACTCTGATGATGGAATGTCCGTCAAATCTTCTGGATCAGAACTTTCTTCGTTGGAGAGACGTGTAACCAAAGGCGCTTTGTAAGTACCCATCTTTTCAGCGTGGATCCACGCTCGTCTGAAGGACATGTCATATCCTGGATCTTCCTGATTATGTGAAACTTGGTTTATGTCCAGTGTTGAACTTATGTTCACTTTGAGAGTGATGTAGCCATAAGTATTCCAAGCGCTCCTTCAAGGTCTCTGATTGAGATAGGAGCATGAGTAGCTTCTTGTCGACTGATGCCTACGGCTCTGAGGTTTTCAGTGGAATGATGTTGATGGCGGTGCCGACATCGATCAATGATAGACACATTTTTGTGTCTAATTTGTCCTCAATGTCCGTATTGTTGGAACTCTATTTTTGTACTAATATTGTGTTTTTATGTATTTTTAGGAAATAAACATTTTTGGAAAATTCGGCTCGAAAAGTTGATTTTGGCACCCGGAGGACAAGTGTTATTCGGACTCTCGCTTTTGGATAAGGGGTAACCTAATTACTAAGGGGCACCCCCAGATCACCCCCCAAGGCAACTGCTATTCGCACCCCTACTCTGGATAGGGGGCTACCAGCTTCTTCCCCATTTGAAACGATTTTGGCGGGAAATTTCTAAACAGTTCTGGCAGAATTTCGATCGTCAAAATGAAGGGGTTATGGGTCGATTCAATGGCTGAAATTTGGCATAGAGATGTGATATAGGTTAAGGAACATAGTATGGGTGACATGATCGATCAAATTTGGCTGGAATTTTCGGTATGATTCACACACCCAAAACAGAGCACGTGGACTGTAACACGAGCAAAATTGAAGTTCTTGTGTGCATGGGGGAGTTCTGCTGGCGTTGGAAGAGTGTTGAGGCGTGAATAAGTCGAATTGGAGCGTGCTGGACCAGAGAAAACGCGTGAAAAGCTAAAACAGGAAAGAAAATATCCGAAAATATTTTCTTTCACTGCCGAGGATTTGTGGAGTTATGGAGGAGATTCGATGCATGCTTCGGGTTTAAATAGAGTCCTTGGAGGTCAGAGAAAGGTTGTCGAGAGTTTTGGGGGTTGAGGAGAACTGAGGAGCAAGAAATCACCATGAACAGCAAGCTTCCTGCTGCTGTTTTATGCTGCTGATGAATATGAAGAACACGAAGAACAGACTCTCAGAAACCGTCGTTCTTCAACAGTGACAACGACAGTGGCTCGTGGGTCGTAGGTGTGGGTCTTAGAACCATAGCGACAACAACAGTTAGATTTTATCGTTTATTCTGGACGCCTTTTGTGCGTCGCAGATTACAGTTTCACACCATTTTATCTTCTTCTCTTTATTGTAAACACCAATTGAGCTTAATAAAATATTTTGAGAGGTATTTCACCATGATGAGCTAAACCCAACATTGGGACAACGGAGGAGGCGATTTTCGTCATTCTGGTAAATTTAATTTATTTTTTTTATGACTTTTGCATTGATTTAAAATTGAAAAATGATTTTGATTAATTAGTTATCATTTTATTTGATGCGGCATGCTTGCTTAAATGTTTGATGTCCCATGCTTACGATTTATAACTAATATTCTGAGAATCTATATTGGCAAAATAAGAGTCCTTACATTTTATGTTTTGAGCGATAATTGTTAAGGATAAATAAAATGTACCATATGCATGAGAATTGGCCAAGTCCTTAGTCCCAGTAACTCTCTTTTGTCAATATTTGTATATATATTTATTTTGTAAAAAAATTATCCTTCACAAGTCCGAGAGTTTGAACCTCATTACTACAACCACGAAAAATCTCAAATCATTTTGGCGCCGCCGACGCGGAATTATGCTTAGGTAGAATTTTTAGGTTTTTATTATTTTATTTTATTTACTATTATTTGTTCCTTTTTATGTTTCTTTTTGTGTCTTTGATTTACAGGTTCGAAGTGGAATACTAAGGACTTGGGAACAAAAAGCTTAAAGCTAAAAGCTAAAAGAGAAGAAAAAAAGACATATTTTTTTTTTAGGATTTGTAAATAGGCTTTATTTTTCATAATTTTTGTAATTTTTGGACTTTATTATGGACAATTGGACTTCATTCTTTTTTTTCTTACCCTACGGAAGGGTATTATTAAAAAAAAAAAAAAAAAATTTATATAAACTGTGTGCAGGGAAGGACGACGATTACTATATCGTCTCGACCCCTCGTGTTCGTACACGGCATAGGAGTCGTGGCCCGAGTCGACGACAACGGTTCATCCCCTGTCTGGTACGGGAGGTAAGTCCAATCGAAACACTCGCGAATCCCCTGCAAGCGTGTTACTGTATGCCTTAAGGTGATAATTGTTTGAGGACGAACCGGACTGTCTTTATTTTCCTAGTAAAGGGCAAGGCCTGGCCTAAACAAGATAAGGGTTCGGATTTCATCACCGTTCCCTTCTTGCCCGTTTTAGGAAAACAAAACCTAACGCGAACCCAAGCTTTAAAATATGATTAGAAAGAGACCTATAGGGTATCGAGCTTGTTAGGAAAAAATTTCGAAGGATATTGGTTACCTTTTAAGCAACTTCAAAGTTCATGGTGACTTCTGGGAGTTGAAACAAGCCGCCTTGTAACGCCGGTGAGGCCTTGGGTATCAAAGCTCCATTGAGCTTCCCTCGCCTCAGGTTCATCTCACATTAGCTCGGATTGATCCAGAGGGGTTGCTCAAACTGTAACGAATTCCCCTTCGAGAGATAGAAGCTGGTCTAGAAACAATCTAAGTGGAGCCATCATGCTTTTTGTTTGCTAGAAATCTTTAGGTTTGCTTTGGTGGAGTCGAGTCGGCCTTGTTTGTGATTGTATAGAATCCCTTTGTAGTTTATATTTCTTCGGTGATGAATCCTTTTGAGGAGACGCCACCTGCGATGACGTTGCGAGAATATATGTATAGAAATTCTCGTTATCAAGAGACGTCTTCGGAAATGACTCTTGGTGAATATATGCGTGGGAAGCGATATATGGATACTCCAACTTTTATTGAGGAATCACCTCTAACGATCTATGAGAAATATTATAAACATAGACCATGTAGTTGGAAACAAAGATTGAGAATTATTAAATGTCAAAAATTATATAATGATGATGAAGATAGTGCTGATGAAGAATCGGAAATGTGTGGGAATGGTGATCAGGAATTTGTTACCCCAGTTGAGCCTTAAAATGATTATATTATTTCTGGTTCATATCCTAATAATTTTAAAAATTATTCACATATTCAAAAGGACGAGGATTTGACTAGAGATACCCCCGTTTCAGACGATGTAGTATGTCTTGTTTACGAAACCAAGAAAGGTTTAGAGGAACCGGTTTATCCTGAGAATACTGTTTGAGAGTCATACGATTTAGAAACAATAGTCTTAGATGAACTCGTAGAGGTGAGTGAGGATGCACCGCAAGATTACAACTTAGAAGAATCAATTGCCATTTTCAAGAATCTGATGACCTACAAATTAGGGAAGTTGTGACTAGTCTATCTAGAGACACTGAAAACTCTAAGTTTGGGGGTGAGTATCATCCTCCATGTGCTTTAACTCTTAGTAAGGTCCCTCACTTGGGACTTGACATCAATGCCTCAACCATCTTACAAGATTATCTTCATACTCGTTTTCCAGAACCTAATGATATCCAATAAGAGTCTCAACTGTTAGAAACCCATCCTCTGGTTGATGAGGTTAACCCAGGCAATAATACCAAGATTGATTTTGTTTTCCCACCAAATAGTTTTCTTCCAAATGTGGGAACATATAGATTTCAAATGTGTCGAATATTAAGTTGTGAGACTAAACCTAAATGCCTTAGGAAATTAGAATCGACACATTTGCTTAAGAATGACCACTACTCTCACTGTGGTCAATTATGTAAGTCAAACCTGATTGACTTAGAGGATCCTTAGTTATTTAAGTTATTATTATTTTGTGATTCTAAGTTCTTATTTGAGTTTTTCCAGACTCTAGGACCTAATAATTTGGATCCAACCTATGAGGAAATGCATCCGAGGAAAATATTTTATTTAGACCCTTTCATAGAACCTGAACCTGAACCACAATTAGATATAAATATCTTAATCAGGAAACTAGATAAGGGCATGTTATTCTTGTTCACTTTCTTGGGTTATTGTAGTTTCCTTTGGTCATCTCTATTTCGTTTTGAAGACCCACAGTTATTCCGACTGTTACTTTATGGTTCGAGTTGACTAATCCTTTCCTAAGTCTGGCTGAAGACTTTAAACTTGACACTTATTTGGAGGTATCCCATGCTCATGCAACACGGTAATATCTTTCCTTAACTCTTTTTGCTTCAAGTGGTAACAATTTCTCCTCGTTCATGCTGTTAATTTTATCATTGGAAACATTGAGGACAATGTTAGATTTAAGTTTGGGGGTATGGGAAAATCTTTTAGTTGCAATAAATAAACTCCAGAGCCTAGAAATTTATGCGTATTCAGGATGTCACTAACTAATCTAAGTGGATGGAAACATCTTGGTTGTAGGAGTTGAGGAACCAATCTAATTAGATGGAAACATCTATAGAATCTATTCATAAAAGCACAGAGCTTAGGTGTTAGAAATAACATGATAGTTGCACCATATCTCGTTGAGTCCTTTTCACTTCTATTTTTATTTTGTTTTTAAACTATGTTTCTCTAAGTGATAGGTGGGGCCCACGATTCAAGTTGTTACCAATGCTAGGGTGAATTAGAGTGATTGAGATACCATGAAAAAAAAGGAAGAAAAAAAAAATGGTAGTTACCAAAAAGTTGAAAAAAAAAAAAATATTGAGTCCAGACCATTTGACCAAAAGGAATAAATTCAATAAAGTCGACCACTGGTACCCTTGTATATGCCATTTGTGTTGAACTAGAGTTAGGTTATCGACCAATGGTACCCTTGTATATGCCAGTGTGTTGATATTAGTCAGACTAGTATCTCAATCCATTAGGATAGGTTCATTTTGGCGGAGGCCTTCAGACAGATATGGGAAACGCCGTTCACTTAGTAAACATCAAAACCATCTATGTTTTTCTATATCCATCTCTTAATCTTTCCATGTGATAAGTTTGACTCCGAATATGATGTCCATAGTGTAACTATCTGAGTAGAGCTCTGTCACTTATATATGAATTTTAGTATGCTTGAGTGCAAACTCGTGTACATCAATTGGAATTTCGCATCAGGGTACTTCCTCTTGTAGTCAATAAGTATGCCAACCAAGGAGATTCTTTAGTGCCTTCCAAGGTTCTGCGTAGATAGCTAGGGTCTGGAGTAAAGGTTTTGTGGGAACACCTCTGGTAAACCCTCCGGAGACAACACTCCGCCACTAGGGCCACCTAGGGGTTCAAATGATTTTCCTTTCTAGAATAAATTTGCTCGAGGACTAGCAAATAATAAGTTTGGGGGTATTTGATAGACACATTTTTGTGTCTAATTTGTCCTCAATGTCCGTATTGTTGGAACTCTGTTTTTGTACTAATATTGTGTTTTATGTATTTTTAGGAAATAAACATTTTTGGAAAATTCGGCTCGAAAAGTTGATTTTGGCACCCGGAGGACAAGTGTTATTCGGACTCTCGCTTTTGGATAAGGGGTAACCTAATTACTAAGGGGCACCCCCAGGTCACCCCCAAGGCAGCTGCTATTCGCACCCCTACTCTGGATAGGGGGATACCAGCTTCTTCCCCATTTGAAACGATTTTGGCGGGAAATTTCTAAACAGTTCTGGCAGAATTTCGATCGTCAAAATGAAGGGGTTATGGGTCGATTCAATGGCTGAAATTTGGTATAGAGATGTGATATAGGTTAAGGAACATAGTATGGGTGACATGATCGATCAAATTTGGCTGGAATTTTTGGTATGATTCACACACCCAAAACAGAGCACGTGGACTGTAACACGAGCAAAATTGAAGTTCTTGTGTGCATGGGGGAGTTCTGCTGGCGTTGGAAGAGTGTTGAGGCGTGAATAAGTCGAATTGGAGCGTGCTGGACCAGAGAAAACGCGTGAAAAGCTAAAACAGGAAATAAAATATCCGAAAATATTTTCTTTCACTGCCGAGGATTTGTGGAGTTATGGAGGAGATTCGATGCATGCTTCGGGTTTAAATAGAGTCCTTGGAGGTCAGAGAAAGGTTGTCGAGAGTTCGGGGGCTTGAGGAGAACTGAGGAGCAAGAAATCACCATGAACAGCAAGCTTCCTGCTGCTGTTTTATGCTGCTGATGAAGATGAAGAACACGAAGAACAGACTCTCAGAAACCGTCGTTCTTCAACAGTGACAACGACAGTGGCTCGTGGGTCGTAGGTGTGGGTCTTAGAACCATAGCGACAACAGCAGCTAGATTTTATCGTTTATTCTGGACGCCTTTTGTGCGTCGCAGATTACAGTTTCACACCATTTTCTATTCTTCTCTTTATTGTAAACACCAATTGAGCTTAATAAAATATTTTGAGAGGTATTTCACCATGATGAGCTAAACCCAACATTGGGACAATGGAGGAGGAAATTTTCGTCATTCTGGTAAATTTAATTTATTCTTTTTATGACTTTTACATTGATTTAAAATTAAAAAATGATTTTGATTAATTAGTTATCATTTTATTTGATGCGGCATGCTTGCTTAAATGTTTGATGTCCCATGCTTACGATTTATAACTAATATTCTGAGAATCTATATTGGCAAAATAAGAGTCCTTACATTTTATGTTTTGAGCGATAATTGTTAAGGATAAATAAAATGTACCATATGCATGAGAATTGGCCAAGTCCTTAGTCCCAGTAACTCTCTACCAATTTGTCAATATTTGTATATATATTTATTTTCTAAAAAAATTATCCTTCACAAGTCCGAGAGTTTGAACCTCATTACTACAACCACGAAAAATCTCAAATCAATCAACGTTCTTCCAAATTTGTTTCTTCGACTATGGAAAGCAGTCCCCAGTCGTACATCTCTTGGTTTGTGGCTGGAGGCTAAAGAAGTATTTCCGGAATGGACTTCTTGACACGATGTGGTTCAGTTCTGTGAACATGTCTCTCTTTTGTGCCTTCGACAGATAGAGCAATTCACGTTCGACCAAGGATTGAACTGCCTCTTTGATAGGTTGTTCAGAGAGTGTAAAGGTTATGATTGGGAGAGGATTCTTGTGTACTCCTCCAGTGCCCAGTTGAAGCTATTATGGATCAACCTTCTCTTTGGTGACGTGCTTCAAAATATTGTAGTTACTTGTCGACTGATTGATAAATCTATGAAGGTGACAGTACCTTGGATTCTTCATGTTGGCTCTCTATGATGAGCAACAATTTGATTGCACCGTCTTGAACCCAAACTTCTAGTAACTCGATCACTCCTTCATGAGAAGTTTGAGTCTGTCCGATCATTTTCCCGTTCGTTGATTCCAGGTCGAGGTTTGTGCAAGATTGGTTATCCTTCCGTGATGCTTTTGTAGGAAGAGGTGTTGGATGTCGCATGTTTGAGCAGAAGCTTTTATTTTTCTTCCTTGAGAAACAACGTTCATGGAAGGTTGGACATCGTACTTTTTGTTGATCAGGCGTCGGCTGCTCCGAGGTTCCTCGACCTTGTAGACTTTGCTCAGTAAAGCAGGTGTAGTAGTCTCTGATCGTTTTGGCTGCTTCATGAAGTTCTGACAAAGTGTGGAACCGGAGGTTTTCCAGCAAGGCTCTGTATACCGGGATCATTTTGTTGACGCACAAGTCTACAAGTTGTTTCTATGTGACGTTTGGGTCGTGGCAGTCCAAGGCTTGAATTTTGAACCTTTTCACATAATCATCAGGATGTTCGTTGCTCCTTCGAAACATCCTTCCTAGATCAGAGAGAGTGACTTGCTCTGACACGAAGAAGTATTTTCTGTAGAAAGCATTAATCATCTCTCCCCAATCGGTGATACTTCCCGGTGAGATGTTGTTGCACCAGGTGTATGCTCTGCCTGTCAGAAACTTTGAAAATTCCTTCAGACGGACGACATGGTTGTGCTCGTGTTTGCCCAATAGAAATATGTTCCCGCGGAACATGCAAAGTGAAGGTTAGAGAGGTATAACCTTTTGGAAGAGGAATCTTTGCGTAGCATCAGGGTACGGAGGATGGTGACGATGGACATGTGGGGTTTTGTCTTTTCCAAGGTTCTCCAGAAGGCGTTCCAAATCCTCCCGAGTGATGAAGTTTGATGACTCCTTTGCCGATGGATCGTCTGCAGCTTTGCGGACTTCATCATCCTCTACTGTATGAATCGGAATTACCTCAGGATCAGCGTCTGAGGATTTTTCCTTCTCTTTTCCTTTTCTTTGGGTCTTCCTTGTATCAGTGAGAGATTTCTGTTGATTAAATATCTCCTTCTGTGTTGTAGCCATATCGGTTTGATTCTTTGCAAGAGTCTCTTGCATTTTGATGAGATCAGCAATGGTAGGTGGTGGATTTCCTCTAACTTCCTCAGGGTGTCGGCCGAACAAAGGATGACCCTCCGTGTTGATGTGAGGAGGAGTAACGTCACCACCTTCAGTGTTAGAGGCAGGAATCATTTTCAGGATATCCTCGCTGTCGTTGTTGTTGTTGTTGCTAGTGCTAGCACCATTTGTACTAGAACCTGTAACTAATCCGGACCTAAGACCAGCCATCTTGTGAAATCGCGAGATTGCAACCGAGAGAATGATCTCCCACTGTGGTCGCCAATCTGTAGATGGGGAAAATCGATTTGTTGGTTTTTAAGGGATTGAGGAGACGACCGTACGGAGGAGACTCCTCGAACCGAGCGAAATGTTAAACCTCACACAGATGCACCGATGCAAAGGGGGTGATTTAGATTCGAGAGATCAATCTGTAGTACTCCGGCCTAAATCAAGACAATGACCGTTCCAGAGTAAATTCGGTCACAAGAGAGGATGGGTTGATCTGTAGGAGGGAAGCTGGGAAATGTGTGGAATCAATGGTAATCAAAGATTGTGGGTGTGTGAATTCTGAATATGATAAGCTCTGAATGATTTAAATTGCTCAATTGAGAGTAGTTGCTCAATTGATGAGTTGATGATCTCGTGTTGTCAGTTTGACGTGAGATTGATGATACTGATGATGCTGATTCAATCATGATTCAGAGACTTATTTATATTGCTTGAATTTTAGACACCATGATCCCATGAAGTGTGACAGTTGATGGAATCAAGGATTGGGGAAGTGGAGATCGTGTTTGAAACCAGTTGCTCAACGTGTGGAGACTTGGTCGATTTTCCACCCACTACCTTGTGAATTCCTTCAAATGACCACACGACTTGCTCACATTCCATCGTGTGTTTGAACACACGTTCCGTAGACCTCCAGACCAAAAGCCTAAGTGATATCCCTCCAAAATGACATGATTGACGTCTCGTGGTATGTTAGTCAATTGATGACTTCGTGGTTTGATGGGACGATGAGTCCATGTAGTTGCTGAGTTGAACATGATGTTCTGAAACTCATGAATTGAACATGTCATGAGACAGAGGTATAATTCTTACGATGAAGTGAGCAAGTATTGCTCATTCGATGGATCGTTGAATATATATTGTTGAACCAAGATTCCTTGGTTTGAGCAAATATTTATCATCTGAGCAAGTGTTGCTCATGTGATGAATTGTTGAATATTTGATCGTCTGAGCATGTGTTGCTCATCTGATGGATTATTTGCAGCGCACCGAAAATATTAATTAGAATACTAGTCGTTGAACCGAGCATAATTAATAAAATTAATGACCATGAGGCCGTCGTAAAATTATTAAGGTTGGAATCTGGAATGATGATCCTTGGATTCAGAAACCCTAATTTGATCAATTGATGATCAAATCATGGTTCGTCAGAAGTTTAACCATGGGACGAAGGAGGGAGCGACTACATGAGACCGTGGATCAACCATGTAGTGTCCATATGCTCACGTGAGCAAATACGAAAAACTCCTGAAGAGTTGACGATTTGTTGGTGGAAAAATGATTAAATGCTGGCTTAATCATTTATTCAAAAATGCTCGTCTGAGCCTTAGGTGAGAAAACCTAATTAATTATGACGAGGCGAGGGACCGACCATGGAGTCATGAAACCGACCCTGGTTTGTCACGTGACCGCCTGACTATCACGTCATGAAAATCCAAAGTGTTTGGAAGAGTTTTGGACCTAATACGAGCAATTGTGCAAATTAGGTCAAAACTGTGAAAATTGATGGGACCGGCTTCCGTGAGACAAAGAGCCAATCTTGGTCGGTCAAGATAGTGTGCTCGTGTCCCCAAGGCGTCCGCGTCTCAGTCCTGAGAATTTTGATATTTTCTGGCGTGCAATTGAGCATCCATTCGAGAAAATATGCCAAAATTAGGGTTTCGACGAAACTGAGGAAAACACCATGAGATGATGAAAAATAATTACAAAATAAGGAATGAGGAGGCGTGGGACCGCCGTGGTCAAGGCATGGTCGGCCGGTCGTGACCACGGTCCCGTGGTGCCTTTTCCTTAATTTTATAATATTTTGATGATTTTATGAAAAATTCATGAATTTTGAGAAATTTGATGAATTTAGGGAGTTTCCATGAATTGAAGGAGTTTTCATGAGTTCATGGAAGCAAAATATTAAAATAATAAAAACACGGGCGTGTGGGACCATGGAAGCATGGCCGGCCGGCTATGGACCGGTCCCATGAGTTTTTCATAATTTTTTAATATTTTTAGGTATTTTTGATGATTTGAGGGAATTTTTCCTAATTTGAGAGAAATACCATAAAATCAAGGAATTTGATGAATTCAAGGAAAAATAGGATAAATAATAATAAAATAAAAAAGCAAAGGGCATGTTGCACTGGCTAGGGCATGGCCGGCCGGCTAGTGGCCCGGTCCCACAAGTTTTCATAATTTTATTTTATTTTATTATTATATGATGATTTGTGCAAAAAATACCATGAAATCAAGGAGTTTTTTCATGAAATTAGAGAAATAATAATAATAATAATAAAATAATAAGGAACCGTGGGGTGTGGGGCCGGCTAGGACCAAGGCATGGACGGTTGGCCAACGGTCACGCCCCACACTCATTTCCTTAATTTTATATTATTTGTTATGGATTTATGGAAGTACCATGAAACCGAGGAGCTTCCTCGAGACGAAGGAGATTTGATCAGATGAGAGAATTTTCATCAAATTATGGAAAATAATAAAATGTATTAAAAATATAAAACTGGATTGAACTGACCACGACACGGTCGGTAGGTCGTGTGTCCGTGTTCCCAGCACCTTGGTCAATATTTTTAATTATTTATTATTTTCTTCCCTATTTTGCATAGGTTCATCGTTTCGTTGTATTTTGAAATACTCGTTCGTGTGGTGACTGTTAGTGTATCGTCGTTGAATACACTTTCACCATTTGAATCGGGGCATACTTAGAGGTAGCTCAGACGCCCGGTTGTTGATTATTTATTACTAATTTTGGAATTCAGTGGAGAATAGTTCACAAAACTGAGTAATAAGATGTTTATTATTAATTCATAGGATCAGCTGAGGATTCGACTACGAATTCAGAATAATAAAGTGAGCATTACCATTCCATGGGATCGTAGATTCGACCATAGAATCGGAGTAATTAAGATTTATCTATTACCATTTATGAGACCAGTTGTGGATTCGATCATGAAATCAGAGTAATGAGATAATATAGTTATTGCTATTCTATGAGATCAAGCCGTGGATTCGATCATAGAATCAGAACAATTGTTTATTGCCATTCCGTGGGACCAGTCGCAGATTCGACCATGGAATAGGAGCAATTGTTATTGCCATTCCATGGGACCAGTCGTGGATTCGACCATGGAATAGGATCAATTGTTATTTCCATTCCATGGGACCAGTCGTGGATTCGACCATGGAATAGGAGCAATTGTTATTGCCATTCCATGGGACCAGTCGTGGATTCGACCATGGAATATGAGCAATTGTAATTAGGAATAATTAACTATGTGGCTCTATACTAGCAGAGAAAGCTGTTTGGGAGCATTGATTATCCCGATATGAGCTTGTCGGTAAGTCATATCCTTTATATAGTCATGGTAAACTCGTTGTTTGTTCCTGAAGACGTTATCGCTCTATACTAGCAGAGCAAGCTGTCTAGGAGCCGTCCATCTCGTGATACTATATATAAATAATCACTGAAAGTGTTCAGTATTCATGAGATATGCCGTTGTCCAGTCGTGAGACTACATATCTACATGTACTCTGAGAGAAAGTACTCTCCGTTGAGAATTCGATGAGAGACCCGTGTCTCAGTACTCACGTCTGATTGCTGGATCAGAACTTCGTATAATTATGAGTTTACGATTTTAGCCCTTGTCGAAAATCCACCATATACACCCATACTCATTCACTTGTCCCATATTGAAAAAGCGGGGGTCTAACAGCACCACCCAATATGTCGCTTAGCAATCTGTATGCACTAACTCCGAAAAACTTTGCTAGAGAATCAACTAGACAGTCAGAATCAATCTAGATAAAAAGTATCTCAAGGAGTTATTATGTCAATCTGTCGATTTGATCTTTACTCAAGCAAATAGAAATCTGTGAGTCTTTATCAAAGAGAGATAACTTGGACGGTACCAAAGACCAATGTCCAAGGATCAATCAACTACAATCAACAACCCAAGGTTGGATTAGAGAAGTTAATGATCTTAACACACAACCTGTATTATTTCAATTATATAAAATATAATGCGGAAAAGAAATAACACAGACACCAGAAGTTTTGTTAACGAGGAAACCGCAAATGCAGAAAAACCCCGGGACCTAGTCCAGATTGAATACACACTGTATTAAGCCGCTAAAGACACTAGCCTACCGCAAATTAACTTCAGACTGGACTATAGTTGAACCCCTATCAATCTCCCGCTGATACAAGGTACAGTTGTACTCCTACGCCTCTGATCCCATCAGGACACTGCGTACTTGATTCTCTTAACTGATCTCACCCACAACTAAGAGTTTTTGCAACCCAAAGTCACAGACTTGACAATAAACAAATTTGTCTCACACTGAAAAGTCTATCAAAAGGATATATCTGTCTCCCACAGATAAACCCTAGGTTTTGTTCCGTCTTTAGATATAAAATCAAGGTAACAAGAACCAATTGATAATCCGGTCTTATATTCCCGAAGAACATCCTAGATTAATCAATCACCTCTCAATAATCTTTCCTGACTACACAAGCGGATTATCGAGGAATCACAAACAGTGAGACGAAGATGTTTGTGACTTCTTTATCTTTCCTATCGGAGAACTCTCACGATCTCAAGACAATCAAAGATTGTACTCGTACGATAGAAGATGCAAGATCAGATCACACAACTATGATAAAAGTAGTATCGATCTGGCTTCACAATCCCAATGAAGTCTTTAAGTCGTTAACCTGATTTTAGAGAAGAAAATCAAAGGTTAATGGAGATCGGCTCTAGCGAGCGCACTAGTATCACACATACGTGTGGGGATTAAGTTTTTGGTCAAGCTAGATGTCTCCTATATATAGCTTTCAAATCAGGGTTTTTCCTTAGTTACAAAGCAATCCATATTCACCGTTAGATGAAAACCTGATTTAGATTCAAGCCAATATCTCTGAACCGTTAGATCGAAATACATAGCTTGTCACACACACTTAGGTACACGTTTACTGGGTTCGTGAAAACCATGCCCAAACGAGTACATGTATGTTGGTTCAACATGATAACCCAAAAGGTCAACCATATGAGCATTTCATATTAACCATGTTCTTCTTCACCATAACTAGTTCAATTGACTCAAATGAACTAGTTAGAGAGTTGTTCAATTGCTATGAGATCTTATGTAACTACACAAGACACAATTGAAACAAAGATGATTCGATTCACAGAATCGGCTCATGAACATTATAGCCACGGTTTGCATAAAGCATTCCTTAATAATTAATGTTTCATGTTCAGAGCACATCTTTAGATCATAACCACTTAATCTCACAAACAAGTTTGCGGACTTAAGTTAATCGGTTGAGTTTTCCAAACTCAGCAGAAATTCTCGGTCGAGAACTTCCGCCAGTTCGCGGACTGAGTTCGCGGGCTGAGTTCGCGGATTTAGCACACAAACGAGTTTAGGAAATCCCAGCAGAAATTCTCGGTCGAGAACTTCCGTCAGTTCGCGGACTTGGCAAGCCAATTCCACAATCCTCCCGATTACTCTTGATCAACAAAGTTCGAAAACTTCGGTTCAAGGAATACATGGTTATATAATCTAAACTCTCATTCCAACCATTGAGACATTCTCAGATGACGCTATGTAGCCGTTATTCACAGACCGTATCACGTCAGAGCAATTCTCAAATAGTGATTGTTCCATGAGATGCTATATGTCGAGCATTATGAACTAAATTAATCATCTTGTGTGGTTGTTTAGTTATTTGATCCGAAAGTATTCTTTTGTCGAGCAAAACCTTTTTACAATTAGATTGATTACTTCGATGAATAGTTTGTTTGTAAAATCCTATTGGATTAATTATAGGTTCTCTTGTAATTAATCTATTTGAGTTTTCATATACTCCACAAGCTCTTGTGTTGAGTATATTAACGACTACACTATCATGTTCTATTGGTTAATGTAGTCGTGTATTCCGTAAGGTTTTCCTTATGTTGAGTACTTGAACGATTTTGTTAGTCATCTCCGTATGATTGACTTAGTCGTAGCTTCGTAATTTTACTTATGTTAAGCACTAGCAATTAAATTGATCACTTTTGTGGTTTTGATTTGATTGTATATTCCAATTAAAATATTCATGGGTTTACTTGTGAGTATTTTGATTGTGTGTTGGATATAGAAAATCATTCCCATGGTTTTTGGTGTCCAATAAAAAATCCTTCTTTTCTTTAGAAATTAAGGTCGCTCATGTTGTTCTCTCGGGAATGACATCTAATGGGGGAAAGTTCTTTTGAACTTGTGCTTAATGGTAATATCTTGCGGGGAGTGCGGCTGTGGAATTTTAAAGGGTTATCTTATATCTTAAAACTCCTTGATGAATGTTGTTAGCTTCGGCTATAAGATTGCATCTAAATTAAAATGATGTGTTTTCTTTCTTTTGGTCATGAAATGTCTCTTGTGGAAATTTCATTATGAACCCATTCTTGTACCTTTGCCAATTTTATTGACAAAAAGGGGGAGAAATATTGTAGGTCACACTACAAATACATATGGTTTTCGGATCATTGTGTAAGGGGGAGTGGTTTCCATGATTGAGATGAAGTATTGACTAAGGGGGAGTGATACATATCACCATAGTATTGTTGTTAAAGTCGTGATGCAATTGGACTTTGATGTTCATAATAATACTATGACACTGTATAATAATGATCGAGAATCTCGATTTCTCTCATTGTTATTGCTACGGATCTTCAACAACGGTGATACTAAACTTACAACCTTTGGGATCATTGGAGTACTTGGAAGGACGAAGGTTTCAAGGAAAGTTGAAGATTAGACTATAAAATAGGAGCCACCAAAGTTTATCTTTTTTGTATTCCATATGTATTAATATTTTTGTCACTAAAATTGACAAATGAGGAGATTGTTAGAGCATAGCTCGGTCAACCTCGCATGCGTTGCTATATCAAGCATGTTTGTCAATGTTAGTGATCAAAACTATAGTCTTGATTTCTAGCCTATTAGCTAAGTCTCGGACTAGGATAGGAAAATTGGAGTTGAGCTCAAGGACTTCATGGCGATTCAACGACAACGACGAAGATCTACACAAGGAACCGTGGAACTTCATCAACAAAAAGGTATGTGAAGACTTAAACTTATCTATCACTCAAAAGTCTATCTATTCTATCTCATACTTCTTATGAGACAAAAGTCGTATGCTAATAGACTAGATCATGCACACTTGATATTTCGAGGTGAGTATTCATTGCTTATCTTTTACTCGAAATCATGTGTTGGTAAAGCGTTTTGCTTTGATCAGGTTTATCTTCACCTAGTGACGAATGCCATGAAAAGTTTCAATCACATTTGAGAATTGCTCTGACGTGAATCGGTCTGTGAATAACGGCTACATAGCGTCCTCTAAGAATGTCTCAATGGTTGGAATGAGAGTTTATATTATATAACCATAATTCCTTAAACCGAAGTTTTTCAAACTTTGTTGATCAAGAGTAATCGGGAGGATTGTGGAATTGCTTGCCAAGTCCACGAACCCAGTCCACAGACTAAGTCCGCGAACTGACAGAAGTTCTCGACCGAGAATTTCTGCTGGATTTTCCAAAACTCGTTTGTGCGCTAAGTCCGCGAACCCAGTCCGGCCTCTTTCCGAGAATTTCTGCTGAGTTTGGAAAACTCAACCGATTAACTTAAGTCCGCGAACTTGTTTTTGAGCTTAAGTGGTTATGATCTAAAGATATGCTCTGAACATGAAACATTAATTATTAAGGAATGCTTTATGCAAACCGTGGCTATAATGTTCATGAGCCGATTCTGTGAATCGAATCCTCTTTGTTTCAATTGTGTCTTGTGTAGTTACATAAGATCTCATATCAATTGAACAACTCTCTAACTAGTTCATTTGAGTTAATTGAACTAGTTATGGTGAAGAAGAACATGGTTCATATGAAATGCTCATATGGTTGACCTTTTGGGTTATCATGTTGAACCAACATACACGTACTCGTTTGGGCATGGTTTTCACGAACCCCGTAAACGTGTACCCAAGTGTGTGTGAAAGTCTAGGTCTTTCGATCTAACGGTTGAGAGATATTGGCTTGAATCTAAATCATGTTTTCATCTGACAGTGAAAATGGATTGCTTTGTAACTAAGACAAAACCCTGATTTGAAGGCTATATATAGGAGACATCTAGCTTGAGCAAAAACTTAATCCCCACACGTCTGTGTGATACTAGTGCGCTCACTAGAGTCGATCTCCATTAACCTTTGATTTTCTTCTCTAAAATCAGGTTAACGACTTAAAGACTTCATTGGGATTATGAAGCCAAACCAATACTACTTTTATCGTAGTTGTGTGATCTGATCTTGCATCTTCTATCGTACGAGTACAATCTTTGATTGGATTGAGATCGTGAGAGTTCTCCGATAGGCAAGATAAAGAAGTCACAAACATCTTCGTCTCACTGTTTGTGATTCCTCGATAATCCGCTTGTGTAGTCAGGAAGTATTATTTAGAAGTGATTTAATAATCTAGGCTGTTCTTCGGGAATATAAGACCGGATTATCAATTGGTTCCTGTTACCTTGATTTTATATCTAAAGACGGAACAAAACCTATGGTTTATCTGTGAGACAGATATATCCTTTTGATAGACTTTTCTGTGTGAGACAGATTTGTTTATTGTCAAGTCTGTGAATTTGGGTTGCAACAACTCTTAGTTCTGGGTGAGATCATCTAAGGGAATCAAGTACGCAGTGTCCTGCTGGGATCTGAGGCGTAGGAGTATAATTGTACCTAGTATCTGTGGAAGATTTATAGGGGTTCAACTATAGTCCAGTCCGAAGTTAGTTTGCAGTACGCTAGTGTCTGTAGCGGCTTAATACAGTGTGTATTCAATCTGGACTAGGTCCCGGGGTTTTTCTGCAATTGCAGTTTCCTCGTTAACAAAACTTCTGGTGTCTGAGTTATTTCTTTTCCGCATTATATTTTATATAATTGAAATAATATAAGTTGTGTGTTAAGATCATCAACTTCTCTAATCCAACCTTGGGTTGTTGATTGTAGTTGATTGATCCTTGGACATTGGTCTTTGGTACCGTCCAAGTTAACTCTCTTTGATAAAGACTCGCAGATTTCTATTTTCTTGAGTAAAGATCAAATCGAGAGATTGAGATAATAACTCCTTGAGATACTTTTTATCTAGATTGAGTCTGACTGTCTAGTTGATTCTCTAGCAAAGTTTTTTCGGAGTTAGTCCATACAAATTGCTAAGCGAAATATTGGGTGGTGTTGTTAGACCCCCGCTTTTTCAGGAGTATTGACTAAGGGGGAGTGATACATATCAACATAGTATTGTTATTAAAGTCGTGATGCAATTGGACTTTGATGTTCATAATAATACTATGACACTATATAATAATGGTCGAGAATCTCGATTTCTCTCATTGTTATTGCTACGGATCTTCAACAACGGTGATACTAAAATTACAACCTTTGGGATCATTGGAGTACTTGGAAGGACGAAGATTTTAAAGAACGTTGAAGATTAGACTATGGAATAGGGGCCACTAAAGTTTATCTTTTTTGTATTCCATATGTATTAATAGTTTTGTCACTAAAATTGACAAAGGGGGAGATTATTAGAGCATAGCTCAGTCAACCTCGCATGCGTTGCTATAGCAAGCATGTTTGTCAATGTTAGTGATCAAAACTATAAGTCTTGATTTCTAGCCTATTAGCTAAGTCTCGGACTAGGATAGGAAAATTGTAGTTGATCTCAAGGACTTCATGGCGATTCAACGACAACGACGAAGATCTACACAAGGAACCGTGGAACTTCATCAACAAAAAGGTATGTGAAGACTTAAACTTATCTATCACTCAAAAGTATATCTATTCTATCTCCTACTTCTTATGAGACAAAAGTCGTATGCTATATAGACTAGATCATGCACACTTGATATTTCGAGCTGAGTATTCATTGCTTATATTTTACTCGAAATCATGTGTTGGTAAATCGTTTTGCTTTGATCAGGTTTATCTTCACCTAGTGACGAATGTCATGAAAAGTTTCAATCACTATTTGAGAATTACTCTGACGTGAATCGATCTGTGAATAACTGCTACATAGCGTCATCTGAGAACGTCTCAATGGTTGGAGTGAGAGTTTAGATTATATAACCATGTATTCCTTGAACCGAAGTTTTCCAACTTTGTTAATCAAGAGTAAACGGGAGGACTGTGGAATTGGCTTGCCAAGTCCGCGAACTGACGGAAGTTCTCGACCCAGAATTTCTGCTAGGATTTCCTAAACTTGTTTGTGTGCTAAGTCTGCAAACTCAGTCCTCGAACCCATTCCGCGAACTGGCGGAAGTTCTCGACGGAGAATTTATGCTGAGTTTGGAAAACTCAACCGATTAACTTAAGTCCGCGAACTTTTTTATGAGCTTAAGTTGTTATGATCTAAAGATGTGCTCTGAACATGAAACATTAATTATTAAGGAACGCTTTATGCAAACCGTGACTATAATGTTCATGAGCCGATTCTGTGAATCGAATCATCTTTGTTTCAATTGTGTCTTGTGTAGTTACATAAGATCTCATAGCAATTGAACAAATCTCTAACTAGTTCATTTGAGTCAATTGAACTAGTTATGGTGAAGAAGAACAATGTTAATATGAAATGCTCATATGGTTGACCTTTTGGGTTATCATGTTGAACCAACATACACGTACTCGTTTGGGCATGGTTTTCACGAACCCAATAAACGTGTACCCAAGTGTGTGTGACAAGCTAGGTCTTTCGATCTAACGGTTGAGAGATATTGGCTTGAATCTAAATCAGGTTTTCATCTAACAGTGAATATGGATTGCTTTGTAACTAAGGAAAAATCCTGATTTGAAGGCTATATAAAGGAGACGTCTAGCTTGAGCAAAAACTTAATCCCCACACGTCTGTGTGATATTAGTGCGCTCGCTAGAGTCGATATCCATTAACCTTTGATTTTCTTCTCTAAAATCAGGTTAACGACTTAAATACTTCATTGGTATTGTGAAGCCAAACCGATACTACTTTTATCGTAGTTGTGTGATCTGATCTTGCATCTTCTATCGTACGAGTACAATCTTTGATTGGCTTGAGATCGTGAGAGTTCTCCGATAGGAAAGATAAAGAAGTCACAAACATCTTCGTCTCACTATTTGTGATTCCTCGATAATCCGCTTGTGTAGTCAGGAAGGATTATTGAGAGGTGATTGATTAATCTAGGCTGTTCTTCGGGAATATAAGACCGGATTATCAATTGGTTCATGTTACCTTGATTTTATATCTAAAGACGGAACAAAACCTAGGGTTTATCTGTGGGAGACTGATTTATCCTTTTGATAGAATTTTCTGTGTGAGACAGATTTGGTTATTGTCAAGTCTGTGACTTTGGGTTGCAGCAACTCTTAGTTGTGGGTGAGACCATCTAAGGGAATCAAGTACGTAGTGTCCTGCTGGGATCAGAGGCATAGGAGTACAACTGTACCTTGGATCGGTGGGAGACTGATTGGGGTTCAACTATAGTCCAGTCCGAAGTTAGCGTGTAGTAGGCTAGTGTCTGTAGCGGCTTAATACAATGTGTATTCAATCTGGACTAGGTCCCGGGGTTTTCTGCATTTGCGGTTTCCTCGTTAACAAAATTTCTGGTGTCTGTGTTATTTCTTTTCCGCATTATATTTTATATAATTGAAATAATACAGGTTGTGCGTTAAGATCATCAACTTCTGTAATCCAACCTTTGGTTGTTGATTGTAGTTGATTGATTCTTGGACATTGGTCTTTGGTACCGTCCAAGTTATCTCTCTTTGATAAAGACTCGCAGATTTCTATTTGCTTGAGTAAAGATCAAATCGAGAGATTGAGATAATAACTCCTTGAGATACTTTTTATCTAGATTGAGTCTGACTGTCTATTTGATTCTCTAGCAAAGCATTTCGGAGTTAGTTCATACATATTGCTAAGCGAAATATTGGGTGGTGTTGTTAGACCCCCTCTTTTCACCAAACATTATTCAATAAATGACTTTCTAAAATATGGGGTGTACCTTAAAGTAATATTACTCGCCTCATCATCTTTCTTCGCCATAGAGTACTAATATAAAGTAAAACAAATACAAGGCGTGGGTAAATTGAAACATGCAAACAAGAAATTTACATTTACACAAACATAAGCATAAGCTTAACCACATGCCAAATAAAAGACTTCAAATCATGCATAAGAATGAGAGGGAGTTGAACCAATAAACCATAAGAAGAAGTTAAAAACAAACAAACTGTTTGAAATGATTCTTTTACTTTATCAAGATAGGACCTAGATGAGGCCAACATGGGTGACAAAACTAAAACCTATTAGGATGGATGTTTGTACATTTCATTACTACCTATAATTATGATTAATACTACAAGGAAGAAATAACATTGGGCCGAAAACATGTATCTTCATTCAATACTACCTATAATTATGGTTGTGTACAAAAGAGAGAGATTTGAGATATCAGTCGGGGAGACAAATTTTTTCTTTTGGCAAACTAATCCCAAGGGGTTTTTCTAGCTAGCTACCAAATATCTAGTTCTTGGAAAATATATTCAAACGCAAGAGCCAGTATAAACATCGATACCTTGATATTTGAGTCATTATGTATCTATATATATCCTCCCTAGATTGTCCGTAAGCTTAACCAGTTGCAAAAAGAGCTAGCTCCTAGCACTACTCACTACTGTCAACAAAAAGATGGGATTAGAATTAGATGCCCAGTTGTAAATCTGACTCATGTCAACTGTCAGTAAAATCGATCAATTACAATCATATTATTTTGGGGAGAAAACCCCATATAGACGTAAATATAAAAATATATAATAAGCAAAACAAATTACTCGCAAATATATTTTTCTCTTTGACATTTTCACAAACACTATAAAGTCAACAAACAACCATCAATACTTAGCTAACAAAGCTAATAATCCTAAAAGAAAACAATAATCAATTTAGAGTATGAGCATAAGAAACCTGGATCTGAAAGCAACAACGAATTTATACCTTCAGAAAACTATCAACCTCTTCCCTTTTCCTTCTTTACTTCTCCCTTGGAAATCTCAAATGAGTTTGAACGAGATAAAGAGATGAGTTGAGAATGATGAAGGAGATTAAGTGCATAGACTGCAATTACCTCATCAAGTATGTCAAAAATCATCTCTTGCCTCGTATTCTCGAGCTAATGATATGAGTTACCAAAATATCGCAATCACCTCCTGGTATAAGCGACAAATTGCTGGACCACAAATGTGTTGCATTGCGGGTGCCTACGTACCCCAACCCATACCTTGAAGGGATCAAGCGCATATCGTAGTTATCCATATTGGGACTATCAATTTAATATCGACTTGTTTTGTGAGGCCAAAGCCAAGCAAAGCCGAATTTGTGTACACTAAATGGTCTTTTACAAGATATGTAAAAAGTTGTACGTAATCAACCATTCATTCATAATACATTATTTTAACAACTCCGCAACAATGATGCCTACTAATCATGAAGCTCAACCAAGTAAGTAACACGGCATAATGATGCTTTCACATCATATATGACTTATCGACCAAGCGTTATAGCTTAAGGACACATCTTCGCTTAATGCACCTTCAACCAACATCCCTTTCTTATATATGTATCATTAAAAATTTTACAATTAAATTTTGATGAGTAATGTGTCAATATACCATATGCTTATGCCACAAAGGATTTGAGAAGATGCATCATAGTAATGTAATTTCAGTTCTAGGCCAACATGTCGTGCATACGCAACAAAATTTTGAGTTGAAACTTCATCTCATTCAACAACGCATCCTTGAGCATGCATCATGTGAGAAATGAGGGTGTTATATTGGGTTTCTCCATACAGAAGTAGTGAAATCACATTCCAAGAAGAGATGATTACGGGTTTCGGTAGACTTATCTTAAAGGTTGCATTGGGTTTCGGTTATTTTGAAGTTATGAGTTATTCTTTCTTGAACATGCAAAATATCGTGAAGACCTTCCGAAAGAAAACTTTAAACCTAAAAATAGCATCTAAATTACAAGTCTTACTACAGGGAGTTCGATTTGGTTTGTAATAGTCGGGAACTTGTTTAATTCTTTGTAATGAGAAGCAGCAGATTAGCTTTGATCTATTGTAAATGTCAAAAGAGTCCTCTAGCACAACAACATCAGAGTTGATTTCACAGAAAATTTGAGTAGGAGAAATAAAATCAACTACAAGATCAGAGGAAAGATCATTTGAAGAGTTCTGTCATACAAAAAAGAATGAGTTGTCATAGAAAAATGAATATAATTATATTCAGCCAGATTATCTCCAAAGAACTCTCCACTAGAGAGTTTTTTGGTACCAATGTAAGTTAGGAACACAATTTTTTTTTCTTCACCTGAATACCTTCATTTTAGGTATTCGATGACCCCCTTTACTTGCCTCTTATCAAAATCCCAAAATGCATCCCTCACAACAGACTTTGTATTTTGGTTGATAGGAGCTTGCTTTTCCCAACCATTATTTTCGTTTGATTTGAATACCTTATTTATTACTCAAAATGAGAAGATACCTAGTAAACCACCAACTTTTTTCGTGTGTGAGCTTGTATGGAGAGTCCATGTATAATCATTAGTTCAGATCCTTGTCTTATTAAGATCCGTATTCAAGATTATAAAAAATGAATCTTTTAGATGATCTAATTGGTGAAGATACAAACCCACAAGGTCACCCTAGTATGATCTCATCAAAATTCAATATCCGAATTCAACAAAAAAAAGGTTTAGTTTGATCTATATTTGAAGATACGAATTTAAAAAGAACAAATCTTATAAGATCGTTATTTACGTTTAATTTCTGCTCCTAGTACGATTTCAATAGAGTAAGGTTTGAAGTTAACTTTTTGATAATTTTTCTTACTGTGCTCCATATTCCTATCAAAAAGTGAGCACAATCTAAAACATATAATATCATCATATGCCAATTTGAAAATATACACGTTACACATCAACAACTGAAATAAAATTGGAAGACAATAACATGTCTGATAACCTTCCCTATTGAGGATACCAGTCCGTATAAGCCAAAAACAAATAAATTTATAACTGATCATAACTATCGGATTACTCAAATAGTATTTTTTTTGCTGATCTTGGTATCCTTAGCGGTCGTAAATAATTAAAAACACGACTTGGGCAAGGTATACGTTTCCATCGTTCAGAAGAAGAAGAAAAAATGTACAAAAATGCCGCCAGAAAATTTAATAGGCTATCTTTCCGGCTTCTATAAATAACAAAACA
Organism: Papaver somniferum; assembly: GCF_003573695.1. Lineage (NCBI taxonomy): Eukaryota > Viridiplantae > Streptophyta > Magnoliopsida > Ranunculales > Papaveraceae > Papaver > Papaver somniferum. The sequence goes on along the minus strand of NW_020621936.1, from coordinate 8,638,972 downwards.
AATTCTGGCTCGAGCTTCCATCCAAAAACTAAAGATACTCGAGCTGATCTTGTAAATTTGAGATGAAGCTGTATTTGCCATCGCTATCACCCGAAGCTTTAATTTCAAAGATTTGAGGGCATAGACTGTCACTGGTGTATCAACTGTCAAAGTGCCAACCAGGAAAGTAGGTTTGGTTCATTCATTCACCTACTACCGTCCGCATCCTCCGTCGCCAAAGAAACCATTGCTTTTATGTCGACGTAACATTATAACACATGGGATCTGTCGCCAAAAAATATATCATACCATTTCATAGGCACTATACTATAGTCTATATAGTACATACAATGAGAAAATTATTGGGTGGGTGACGATAACGGTAGTCTGAGTTCCAAACTCATAGGCACCAAACATTCCGCCGATCAAAAAGAAAAAATATACCATGCCAAGATCATTTTAACCCTCATGATGATAAGACTTGAAAGCACCGTACGGACCATCCCTAAAATGCCCTTCAATTATATTTCTTGGGTCTAATGCTACACGACACTAACAGGAAAAAATTCAACATTAGTGAACCCATTTGAAAACGGAAAACACGTGTGCACAAATGCCAGGCACCATGGTTTCCGAAAAGAAAAATGATTGGAGAATAAGAAGGATGGGACATGCAAATTTTGGACTCATCCTAAGCCAACTTCACAGAAGTACTCTTACGGATCTTATTGACTTTTGACTAATTTTACTTGACAAACTTCATTTTTGCACGTTCCTAAACATCAAGGGTGCATCGCACCTGCTGTTGGTATATTCTCTCTTCTCGATCCCCCCCTTCTTTCCTCTGACCGCCATTCGTGCTGTTTGTCGGAAGTGGAGCACTCGTGCATCATGTGTTCATGTGTCTATATATTGCAGACTCATACATGTGAAAATAGCTAACAATTTGTTTCCTCACTACAAGTTACAATAAAAAATTTTAAAAAAACATAAATGTTTATGCGAAAACCGATTCCGAGAGTATCTCTAATGCAAGGGATCATGATCATAAAATTGCCTGACACCTAAGTTTTAAGATCTTTTTCATCAAGATTTCATCTCCAATGTAACGGCGAAGATCATGAAAAATGATGACATGGCTAAGTGGGAATAAAGAGAATCTTGGATCTTAAGTCCATATCATCATTCGTTTATGAATTTAAGCAAAATTTGTTAGATAAGATCTTGGAGATCGGAGATGAATTTAGGTGAAATTTTTTATCTTTTTTCTTTACCAGTGACCCACTAAAAGAAGGTGTTCATAAGACCTCCACATATGATGACCTTGACCCTAAGCATTGGAGATGCTCCAAGAGAACAATTCAAAACATGGACCCCTGATAGTCCACATGGTTACAAGGGTGGGATATTCTTTTTTTTTTTTTTTTGATAAATCGCATAAAATTTCACTCATGACATACATAGGCTTCGAGAACATCAAGATCAAAGATTGAAATATAATTAAAAGTACTAACAAAGAGTAATTCGTGAAGAACTAACGAACTACCAACAAGAGTAACTAGCAATCCAAAGATTGAAATAATGGTTTTGGATTATAATTCAACCATTTTAATAGGGTTTTTTTCTTATTGAAGAAAAGATATGCTCATAAAAATATGAGAGTGATGCCAACATTCTTGAATCCTGATCACCACACTTGAACTTCCACCTAAAATCTCCATTGGAATCACAAAGAAACGCCGTGAGAGCGCATAGAGAATTTCCATAAAGGAGAAGACATAAACAAAAAGGGAAAAACACCCATAAGAACACCATAACAATCGCTAAAAAAAAATAGAGATTAAAACAAATTTAACCTAAACTACTAGTTATCTAACAAAACAAGAAAACGGAAAGAAACATGCTCAGATTTAACCCAAAATGGACTAGATATGAGCAGTAAGCTCTAATGGTGGTGAGAATTTTTGTACCTTTTGAGAAGGGGCTAGAGAGGAGAGAGAACTTTTCCCCATATTTTTATTGTTTTTTTGAATTTACTCCTATAAAAACTTAAACAAAATAATATGGTATTTTCTTTATTACTTATTTTACAGTCAATGGATAGTGACGTTCTTCAGTTTTGATGAACGCATCTAGAAGGATTATCATCAAAAACCATGATTGTGGATCATGTTCTTCGTCCATGAAGAAATCCTTTAATAATCGTCAAGATTCTGATGATAAATCTTGCTGATTCCAGGTAAAAAAACATACTTTATTTTACCTTTTGATTTTAGGTATTAATGATGTTAGATTGAAAATTGAATCTGGAAAATTTTCAGATATGGATATCATGTCAGTGAAATCCTTCTTACACCGGTGGGGTGTTTCTTGTGTTCTTAAGAAGAAAAAGTGTGTAGGTGACAGTTTCCTGCTCCTGATGAAACTATGGTTAGCAGTGTGGTGGTTTTGCTGTTATTCTTCGTGATAATAATGGCAATCATATTGCTGCTGCTATTGGAGGATACAATCTTGATTTTGTTCTTTCATTTGAGTTACAAGGCGCCGAGTTAGCTTTGAAATGTGTCATTTCGAAAAATCATAGGAAAATATATATCAATACTGATTAACCTTCTGAAGAGTAGAAACCCTAATCCTGGTTGGGAAGTGCTACATCTCTGAAGAAGGATTAGTCAGTTGCATAAGTGTTTTGACAGAATTCGAGTTGGCCACATCTATAGAGAAACTAATCATGTTGCTGATGTCTTAGCTGCTATTCATCCCTCGCTATCTTACGTGGAGTTGGACGTTTGAGGATTTCATACCCGAATTGAAGCTTATCACTGAAGAACATAAAAGTTTGAAGACTTATTTTAGAGTGTAGTTTTTCCTTTTTTTTCTTTCTTGTTTGGTTTAAAAAAATCTCAACGGATATCGTAAGCCCAGTTCCTTATGTTGGGTTGCGTACTTGCATTTTACTACACTTTTGGTTTTTTCTGTTGGACCCAGGGGTGAGCATTTGGCCCGTGATCCGCGGATTTAACCGGGATCAACCGTATTTTTGCGGATGGATGCCCGGACCGTTCGCTAATGGGTTGGACGCGGATGGAATTTTTGAAATCTAACGGATGATGGATTGGGTCCGGATGCAACCTTGAAAATCCGTTGGGCATCCATATCCGTTAAATTAAGGACATTTATGTAGTTTTTGAAAATACCATCGATAAATTAGGAATTTTTAATGTGTTTGCTTGGAGTGTTGTCCATGACACTTATACATTTATATACATATATAGGTTATGTAGGGGAGGAACAAATTAATGTTCGGTTGAACCAGAAACAACAAAAAAGCTCTTCCCTCTCTCCTCCTAACGGATCTTTTTCTTCATCTATCTTCTTCTCCTTCTTTGTCTATTCTTCCTATGTTCTAATGATTGCTGAGTAATTTCCCTATCTGAATTTTGATTCCAAGCCAGATGGGGATCTAGGAAAGGGGTAACTAACATCAAATACTGCCATGGTTCTGTTCGATCTTATTGTTAAGCTAGGGAATCTGGGTTTTGAGTTCTAACTTGTCATTCATTCATCTTATGCATCCTTTGCATCTGTTTAAGACGTTACTTGCAGAAGCTTGCGCTTTAGTCTCCTAATTCATTCAGCATTAGACATAATTCGGAATAGCACCGCAATTTTGCATCTAGATCATTCTTTTCTTCTTCTTTGCGGATCGCTAGTATCTTGCTCATCATTTATGCATTTAATATATCTGTCTATGATATTGCATTCATAGGCCTGCTCCATTTGCGTAGTAAGTCATATAGCATTATGCATATTTCAGATTATCATCGCATCTATCCATCTTGATCAATTTTTCCTCATCCTTGTTGAGTGTCTGCTTTCTGTCCTTTTTTAAAAAAAAATTTAAAGACTTTCTAGCTTGAAATTTAATTTAGTCTCCTAGATCTAGTTAGAAGAATTGCTCTATAATTGGCGAGGAGAGGAATATAAGTAGAATAGGGGGAATTCATTAAGTAACCTTTAAACCTTTGAATTAAAACATTAGCAATAATCCAAATAGAGCAAGTAAGTTAAATAGGAATTTAAAAGACAGAAACAACCATTCACTTAGATCCTTAAAACTTTAAACATAGAAATAATATTGATAGAGGTAACTAGCTTCTATCCCATGGTTCTTTTTCTCTTGTATTTTTCATTCTTCATTTTCTGATTCGTCCACCATTATCAAGCCTCCTCCTCGTTCTTGCTAATAGATTGCAGATTTCTCATGCGCATAGGAATAATCCATCCCCAGAGGATATTCAGTTAGGAAATAATTGGAAGTTACCGGAACTCCGGTGGCCAACCTAGTATGAAGATCTTTGATTGCCTGCTTACCCAACCTTTCCTTATCTGCTTGGATTAAGTTGCATAGTGCCAATCTCTGTGCTTGGGAAGGATACAAAAAAGCTTATCGTTGACAGATGGTTATTCGATAATACTGCATTCGATGCAGTTGCCTTTCCTGACATCTTATTACCTTAGTCTATGAAATTGGTGCACCTAAAGGAATTCTAAAGTGATTACAAGCCATTCTTCTATTATCTTTGCTTCTCTCTTTTTTATCTGTTTAAGTCCTTATCGGTACCGAATTATGGCTTTTATAGCCTAGGTTATCCCTTGGGTTTCTCATTGCAATTAAATTCTTTGAAACATTGTACGTTTTGCTTAGATATTTTCAGATACCTTATCTTCTTGTGCTCTTCGAACTCTCAGAATTTTTTTGATTAGTGGCTTTATGCATTAATAAGATACAGGTTAATCTAGACATTGATAGATTTCTGCATTAATAAGATGCATGCTAACCTAGACAATTCATGGCAATCCTATTGAGTTAGACCCCTATCTGTTTAGTATATTCGTATAGGAACACCTCGATGTACAATATATTCTAGGGTACCCTCATACTAACTTATAGTATTTATTTCCCTCAATCCGAGTAAGAGCAAAAAATTAGTCAAACTATTTCAGCATATAATTCCTGCTGCTGCCGATTTCTAGCGTGTATTTTATTGTCTCTGATTAGAGTGTCTATCTTTTGCCTAATCCTAGGAATTAATGAATCCCGTACTCTCTCTGCTCGTTTTTTTCTATCATTTTGTTATGGTATTTTGATTAGCTGAGGTTTAATATAAATTAGAACTTTCACTTTTTTAAGGTGTATTTCGAGAACTTTTGCTGCTGGAATAAAACAAACTGTCTCTTTAATACATAGTGTCATTGATAGTATCCTTCTTCAATGACCCTTATTACTTACTTCTTGTGGATTTTCTCTTCTCTCTTCTGAATGCTTCTAGTTTTCCTCTTCCTTATTTATTATGAGTAGTTATAACTTATACAAGCACCTCGGTGGCCTTTCTGTAGCTCAGAGATACGAAAATTACACGAATTCCTTTATTCTATCAACTCCCCTAGCTTTAATGAGAGAATTTGGTATTAAAGACAACATCATTTTGGCTAGAATATTCTCGATTGAAGTTTACAAAACTGAAGATATAAGAGGAGTACTACGTCACTTTTGGGGTCTTAATATAAGTTTTCAATTCCGTGAAGTCGATCCAAACTTTTTCATCATTACTTTTTGTACGGCTGATGATCTAAAATGGATAGCTTTAAATGGTCCTTGGTACCCTTATGGTAATGTTCTTTCTGCTAGATCTGCTTTCCCAGGTATGCAAATTTCGACTGAAGCTGCTAAGGAAATCCCACTTTTGGCTAGCATCTCGAACACGAGACATGAACATAGGATGGGAAAACGTATTGGTTTAATTGCCACTAGGGTAGGAACAGTTAGTCGTGTCGAAAAGGGAAGCTTTGATTGCGAACCAAGAGTCTTGGTTTGGGTTAATATTGAAAAACCTTTAGTTATGCAGCTTCTAGTTAAGGTGGAACAATATCCTGTAAGAGATCTTTTTTTGTCCTATCTCAACCTCCTATCCAAATTCTGTTTGCATTGTCATCGTTTTGGACATAAGATCAATCGATGTTCCATTCTCTAGCATATGCCTCTAAAGGATATCTATGAAATCAATGTGCCAGATTTGGAACCCTCACAATAATACTAATTCTTATGGAAATATGGAATCGGTAGAACAGTTCTTGGCTATCCTAGGACATAGAGAAACATTATATGAGTTATATAGAGAAGAACATCCCATTGTTGAGCAAACTAGTATTTTTCCAACCATTGCAGATCGTAACTATAAGGTGCTAGGACCAGTAACTTATGATGAAGATATGACGTGGCCTCAAACTCCATCCTAGGAAAGAGAACTTTTCCTTTTAATCTTCCTGAAAATTTCATTCCTCTGTATGGTTCGAGCTCTGAGTCTGTTCGATCGGGTAACTCGAAGACTCACCGGGTTATCAACACAATGGTACAGATGGAAAATAACCCGAAACAAGATATCGAGCTGGCACTGGTTCATAGCAATACCAATAGTCCTAAGCTAGAACCAGAACCTCTTTTTGTCAATCGAAGATTGTCTTTCTCGTCTCCCTCATATGAAGATGCTCAAGAAAACCTAGCTTCTCCAATATCGTCTGAATCAATTGCTTCATCCATTTTTGCATCTCATGATAACTCTACTCATCCTAGTATGCACCCATTGCAGACATCACATGCATGCCCCAAAACTCAACCCAAATCTGCATTCAAATTGTCAGTCCCGGATTTTCCTTCTTCCTCATCGTCTGAAGGGATCTGATTTCTGGTTACGGATTCAAATAGCTTACTTAATATTGATCAATATGGCTCTAATATCAAAGAGCAGAATCAGGCAGTAGATGATTATTTACCAGTTCTTTTCATTCTAGATTCCCCATCTGAGCAATTGGTCGAAATACAGGTAACCCTTTTCTCCTGAATTTGCTTTTTCTAATTACATATATTTACTTCTCAATTGATCCCCTCTAGATAATTTTTTCCTCGTCTTGTATCATTTCCAAGAAACAACCTTTTTATCATAAATTTTGAAGTTGTGATGCTCTAATTATCACCATGAAAATTATAGCATGGAATGTGCAGGGGTGTGGAAACCCCTTTACACAAAATCACCTAAATCAGTTGATTAATGATGATAAACCTGAAATCCTATTTCTTTCTAAAACTAAATCTAAGAAACAATTAGTTAAAAATCTTTTAAAAGATTATCTGTAACACCCCGTGTTTTTAGCATGGCGCATGCTAAAAGATGCGCGATTTGCTTAAAATGAAGCTTCATCCAAAGCTTCTGTTGGTTGGTAAGAGGTATATTGGCTTAAGGCCAATACCGCGCCAGAATGGTGCATTACGTTTGGCATTCGACCAAGAGCCAAATCTTGCATCAAAGGATGCATTAGGCCAGTTGGGTAGGTGTCCTTGAAATTGCAGTGTAATCATTGCGCATTATGAAGGCTATTGGCCTAGAGCCAATATCGCACAATCATTGTGCATCATGCCAGAGAGGGCTGGCCGAACGAGTGTTGCACAATCATCACACGCAATCATTGCGAAGTAACACAATCATTGCGAAGTAACAGAATCATTGCACGCAATCACTACGAAGGATCGCAATCATTGCGATGAACAGTGAAGCAGGCATGTCATTTTGGTCCCTAAAATGAAGTTATAGAAATTCCATTAAGACATATATAGGGAGGGGTACTTGGTTGAAGGTGCATATGCGGATCATGTACCAAGTAAGCTTCATAGCTTAGCCAAAGGAGTATAAATGATTCCTAAGGCTCATTTATAGTTGTGTAGACTTGCGAAGAGGGCATTTGATGCTTAGGCATCACTATGCCATGTCGCGGACCCGATGATGCATAATCATTGTGCAACTTGACGGAACGGCCTATACGGCCTAGGCCTTTACCATTTTTGCTAGGCTACGGCATTGCAAATGAGTTGGTTAAGCTTCTGTCCCTTCGCGGATGAACTACGGTATGTGCTTGATCCCTTTAGAGTAGGGAAGGGTACGTAGGAATCCGCAATGAGTTGCAACATTGCCGGTCCAGCACTTTGTCGCTCATATCATCTAATTGGGAGATGATTGCGACATTCTGGCCTCTCATATCATCTGGCTCGGTAGATCGACGCAAGATATGGTTGTGGCCAAACTTGATGAGGCTAGTTGCATTCCATTCCCTGGATGCTCAAACTTCATATCAAGGCGTTCGACATAGGCTAAAAACCCTAGGGTCGTAATTTAGCTCAAGAGGAGTCCATTTTAATGGGAAACGACCCAAAGATCAAGACATGTGATCTATAGATCCACATGGTCACCAGAATTCAGCCAAATTCCATCGTTTAGGGCCTCAAACGACCGAGATAAGTTTTTGTTTTCTTAATAAACCCTTTACGGAACAAGGGTAAGTTGGAACGGTGTGGAAGCTAAGTTAGATGCATCATGCTCCACGAGCATGCTTGCAAGGGAAAATGGACGTGCATTTGCCTAGCTTTGAGGCCCGGATCGTAGCTTCATCATGGCGCACCGGGGAAGTTACGGCCTGCGGGGAAACGCGCCAAAGGCGTAATTTTACGGTCCGTCACATTATCCCAATACACATATTTTTGACCCTATAGGATTAGCTGGTGGTTTAGCATTAGGATGGGTAGATGGATTCTCATTTGAAATAGTACAATGGAACTTAAATATGATCAATATCTTTGTTCAAACCAATTCTGAATCAAAGAAATGGTTGTTAACTTGCTTTTATGGCATCCCTTATCCCTCTAATAGAAACTTAGAATGAGACTTTCTCACTGACATATCCGAACAAGTAGATAAACACTCCATGTCAGGGGTTCTTCTAGGTGAGCTTAACATGATCTTCACTCAGGAAGACAAAATTGGAGGATTACCCTTTAAAAAATCTGATAGTGAATATTATCAAAATATTTTGTCTAAAGCTAGCCTTCTTGATTTAGGATTTAAAGGATATGAATTCACTTGGAATAACCGTTGAGAAGGTGTGGCTAATATCCAAGAGACACTTGACAGAGCTGTAGCTAACTTAGTATGTAATACTAGTTTCCCAAATGTCGAACTCTCCCACCTAGTGGCAGTAGGATCTGACCACTGCCCTATAGCCTTAAACCTAGATACTACTTGTACTAAAATTTCTTACACCTTTAAATTCTATGATACTTGGCAAAAGGAAAGCTCTTGTATCCAAACTATTAAAGAATCTTGGGACCATGTTATTAGGGAGAATCCTACTAATTTCTTGATTTTGAACCTTCAATCTTTGCAAACCGACTTAGATTTTTGGAAGAAGAACATTTTTGGTCTTCCTTCTAAACAAATCAAAAGAATCTTGTCCCAGATTGATAACCTGAATACTTCCAATTTTGTGTATAAAAAAGAGGATAAAATTAAGGATAAGCTCTCATAATTAGAAAACCTTTACGCTACTCAAGAAATCATAGCTAAACAACAATCTAGAGATAACCTAGTCCAATTAGGAGAAAAAAATACTAAATTCTTTCATACTAAGACTATGAAAAGAAGAAAATGGAATAAGATAGAACGTCTTAAAAGAAGTGATAATGAAATAACTTTCAAAAGGGCTGAAATTCAAGAAACTCTGTCAGACTACTTCTTGAAACTCTTCTCAGCTCCTTCTCCTCTTCCCTCTCATAATCCTTTGCTCTTTCAGAATATCCAACCTTGTATCTTTTCTGAAGAGAATATTATCTTAAACTGTATCCCTTCTACTAAGGAAATTTGGCTAGTTGTTAAAAAACTTAAGCCAAATAAATCACCAGGACCAGATGGCTTCCCAGCTAGTTTCTTTAAACTAAACTGGGAAACAGTAGGAGAACAAGTGGAATTTGCCATTCAGCACTTTTTTGAATCAGGTGTGTTACATCCTGAATTCAATAAAACTTTTCTCTTCCTTATCCCTAGGAGGAGACATCCTAAAGATTCCAGTGGTTTTAGACCAATTGGTCCCTGTAATACAATGTATAAAATCATAGCAAATTTTTTAAAAAACATAATAAAACCTTTACTCAACTATTTGATCCCTCCCTTCCAAGCTGCTTTCCTCTCTAAAAGGCAAATCTCTGACAGTATCATTATTGCTCAAGAAATAATTTACTCCTTCAAGAAAAAGAAAGTGAAACATGCTGGAATGGGAATCAAGATTGATATGTCCAAGGCATTTGATAAAGTAGATTGGGAGTTCTTGATCACTGCAATGAAAGCATTTGGGTTTGACAACAGTTTCTGCAAACTCATTCATCAATGTATATCAACTTCTTCCATAGCAGTTTTGCTTAATAGTAGCCCAGGGGAGTATCTCAAACTAACTAGGGTACTCATGCAAGGGGATCCTCTCCCCCCCTATTTGTTCATCATTTGCATGGAGATTTTCTCCATATTACTTTTAACTAGTGAAGAAGAAAGGTTAATAAATGGCATCAAAATCACCCCTAAGAATAGCCCCATTTCCCACCTCTTTTTCTGCTGATGACTGCCTACTTTTCATTAGAGCTTGAAAAGGCGAGGGTACCCAAATATACCTCAAACCAAAACTTTTCCTACCTATAAGTCCTTTCTCCGAAAGTGATTGTCTATCGATACGAGATCGAGACAATACAACAAATCGGTTCACACTTCGTGTGATCGTGTATGGATACGAGATCGAGACAATACGACAACAAAGTGTGTTTACTTGATATAAAGATTCAGACTTAACCAAACACAATGATTTCTTATCAAGTAAATAGGATATTAACGTTTGTGTGATTTACTTTAATTATAATAAAACAATTATAATGCGTAAAATAAAAGTAAATGACACAGCAAGATTTTGTTAACGAGGAAACCGCAAATGCAGAAAACCCCCGGGACCTTTCCAGAATTGAATACTCTCAGTATTAAGCCGCTACACAAAATACACTTACTTCGTATAGTTGAGACCAAGTACCTAACTCTATAGTATACCTAGTTCCGTCTGTATTCCCACGCCTCCAACTTATAAATAAGTCACGTACTTGGAACAATCCCTTTGGTTCGTATTCTAAACAGTAAAGGAACAAGAAATCTGTTTGGTATCAACTCTCTTCAACCAAGTGATATGAGTCAAACAAAGGCTCTTCCGTTTATCTCAACATAAACTCCTTTGTCAGGTCTAGATCTATCTTATGTTCAATCACCCTAAGGTAATCGGTTAAGATTAAGCCAACAACACCTTTAATCCCAAGGAATCGTGTTGATACCGATCTACTCAATTAATCAATCCAATCTACCACAAGAATAAATCGATTATTAACTGATTTTCCCAAACAAGTATTGTGCATACCAAAGATTATAAAACCCAAGTCAGATCTTCAATATCTTCTTTGTCTTCAAATATTTTTAAATCTTCAATAAACACCTACACACAATCACTTGAATCTCTTGTGATCAATATCTTGTTAACAATGGATAATCACAAGATCGTCTTTAGCACTAACAACAGTCTAAAGATCCCTGTCGAAACTCTGAACTAGTTTGACTGAATCTTATATCAGAAGAGAAGATTCTCAAGAATAAACAAACTAGGTGCAAACAGATTTCAACCACCGTTAGTCAATCAAATCAATCGAAAACAAAGATAAACCGCAATTATCTAGTTTCCCACCAACGGGTCACGCTAGAGCTTCTCAATCCCAAAGAAGACTTTAAAACGAGCGGTCGTAAGAGATTTCACCTAATTAGATTACTCTCCTCTCCGATAGGCGGCTACACTAGTAACAATGACAAAAGAGGAAGTCAAATTGTTACGAAGGATTAGTTTGCTATAAAGGAAAACTTCATATATTTATAGACAAGGAAGTTTGGACACCAAGGAATTTCCAAAACCGAAAATATTCTCAAGATATTCATAAATGCACAGATTCGGTTTTCATAATTCCTGGAAATGCTCTGTCCAAAAATAACAATCGAAATCTCTTGGAAAATATAATTAGTAAATGCACATTACCAATTTCGTAATTTCCATACCAAGATAAATTAATAACCTTAACTAAAAGATTCTTAACTTACTTATGTTTCGATTCTGGGATTCTGTTCCATCTACCCTTTAAGGAATATCTTTGAACAATTATAGAAATAAACATTCTCAGCACGTGTTCAAAGTATGTCGACATCTTTACTTTGTAAGTTCTCTTTCACACTTACAACCTTGAAACCGATTTGCCACACTTCCAAACAAGTTTAGAATTGGTTCATCTGACTTTCAAGAACTATGTGATTGATCAAACCAACATTGAATCACAATCATGGGTTTGCGGTTCTACCAAAACAAGTTTCGGTTCTACCTCCATGTGAGTACTACGCATAGTCACACTAGCTTACCAAAGATATGTTTGACCAGGTACTAGGATAGGTTCCCCACATATATATGGTATCTAACTTTTATGTGTTTCACCCCTTCACAGCAACGGTTCCCCTTTCTTCTGTAAATGTGTTGCACCCCATACAAGGATCGGTTCCCTATTGCACTGCACCCCTTACTAGGATCGGTTCCCCTTCACCCCTTACAAGGATCGGTTCCCCTTCACCTCTTACTAGGATCGGTTCCCTTCACCCCTTACAAGGATCGGTTCCCCTCTTCCATTGGCAGTTACAATCCGATCATACCAAGGTGATTACTTAAGATTGGTTTTACTAATAAAAGTTCTACCAATAAAAAGTCAGGCCTTTGTGAATTAGTTCTACCAAGAACACAACAAGTTGTGAGTGGTTCTACTCTATCACACATATTGGTTGTTCATAAGATATGCAATGAATAACAAAACCAATAACTCCTGGCAATTTCCTTTTCGGTTCACAAAACAAGTTTATGAACTTACTTCCTTAGAACACATCTAAACATTGTTCCCTAGGATGAAATCCTCACCTTATGCCCATACATAATCACAATAGCATTCAAATGATTATGGCGATGTCTTATCTACAAAGTTTAATGGTTAAGAAATAAACCTCGTATTGTATTCCTTAATACTATGTCTATCTAGAGTTCAATATGCTTCGCAGTTATGTTTTCAATATGCACGACTTGAAAGATATGTTAGGGAATGAAACAGTTCAAGTCAAATATCACTAACCTCAAGTGGAAAGATGATTGTAATCGTTGTAGCTCCTCGCTTCTTCACATCTTCAAGACTTCGCAATACTTGTAATGTCTCATATCCTAATGCTTTCAAGCTAACCTATACGAAGTTTAACTCTAGTACATAATCAAGCGACTCTTAACATGAGTTTTTATTCACTAAAATATGACAACCAAACTTGACATACCAACGCTTGGTGGGTTCAACCGAGCAATGCTCTAACAATCTCCCCCTTTGTCAATTTTAGTGACAAAACTCTTACATCATATGGATAAACAGATTACAAGAATTCATTACACCGCTTGATTCTCGATTCAACAACACAGTAAACCTGCTTACATTCAATCGTTTAAAATGCCGTTGTTGACATTATAATAACAAAGCTAATACTCCCCCCAAGGAAGATAGGTAGATATTCAATCCACACGTCTTTGTTATACCAATCAATATGACACGTTACTCCCCCTTAGTTTGTGCTTTCACTCTTTCGTTATATAATAACATTCAAGCACCAATGTTCTTTTCGCTAGTGATACCAATCAATATAAATATCAATGCCACTATCACCTGTTTACTCCATATATTTCTCGCCCTTTTTGTCACAAAAATGACAAAGAAAATAAAAAATAAAGGACAACACGAAAAGAATCTTACAAATCTCAGAAATAGACTTGCAAACCTGTAGAGTTAGACACGAGGGTTCCACACATCACGTTCTGATAACCACTATCAAAACCGAAACTACAAGTAGTTTTATTTTGATATGTTACCAAGGAAACAATTTCCCGAAACAATTTTTCCCATTTATTTTAGCAAACCAAAACGACTAATCACATTAGTTCCTTTGCTAAACCGATTGTTCCAAAAACAACCGCTTAATTTGATAAGACCAAAATAAAGTATAAACTCCATTTTTCTCATCAGGTTCTAATTATCCATAAACTTAGACCTTTCAATTTCAAACAAACCAAATACTAGGTTAGTTAACTAGCATTTCTTTATTTAGGCATTCAATTAGACTTGAATAACCGAAACCTCACTTTGATAAGACAAACTAAGATCAGAATTAACTTAGTTTCTTATCCGGAATCGAATTGGACTAAACAACTCATCTCGTACACATATTATTTTGTTAAGCCATAAATAATTCATAAAAACCAATATAAATCAACTTGCAAAATTATTCACCTCAACCGGAAGCAATTGACTCAACATAAGACGTTATAAGCACCGCAATTTCACCGTAATTTTGTAAGCCTAAACCATTGATACAATATCAAAGCAAAATACCAAAGGTTTTTCTTAACCGGAACCAATTGAATCACACACATATCAATTGTACCACAATTTTTTAAGCCTAAACCATTGAAACCATACAAAATCAAGATGACAATAGTTTTTCTTAATTGAAAACAATTGAATCACCACACATCAATTGTACCCCAATTTCGTAAGCCTAAACGATTGATACCACACAATAAAGTAAGATAACAATAGTTTTTCTTAACATGAATCAATTGAAACACACACCCACACACACATCATGGAATAAAAATCAATTGCACCTAAATTTCGTTAAGCAAAAGCAATAAATATATAATATAAACTCAGGCTTTTCTTAAACAGGAAAAAAATTAACTAACAAGATTGTTACCTCAGATTTCGCATCCACTCCTCCAATATGGTTTCATCTTCATCTAGGGAGGATTGATTACGAAATATCCCCACGTTGGCATCCTTATGCGTAAACAAAAGAATAACAATATACCTCAACCTTTACCAGAGAAAGGTTGAAAACCGATTTTAACTATTGCAAGCAAAAGTTGAAAACCGTCGAAACACATATACTTTTATGCTAAACCAAAACCGATTCAACATATTGTGATTTTTTCACATATTGTTTCTATCAGAACCCCTCATAATCCTTTGATGAAGCCTACCTACTAGGGCTAGAACTTAATCCCGCTAAATCAAAAAGTCACCCAAACCATGAGGGTTCACATCATATGAGATCGAACATTAAGGTAGTAAAACCAAAAACATACATCTCATAATCATACATAGCAACAAGATAAAGGCAATAAATCACAGGCTATGTAAACCAAAAACTATCAAAAGAAAATTACTCAAAACAAATAATTTTATTCAAAACCAAAAGATAGTTTTATTCAAGATAGACTTTATTAAACTAAATCAAAACTAATGTCTATCTTTCTTGAAGAGATTTAATCTTCTTTCACTTGTTCATTAGAGTATTCTTCAGATACATCCCTTTGTTCTTCTTTTAGAAACTCATCATTGATTGCAATGATTCCTTCCAGAGTCTCTGGATCATTTCTGTATACAAACATCAATTGTCTCTGAATACAGTCTAATTGTCTTCCTAGACACAGAATGTGAAACATCAGATCCCCATTACTGTAGATTTGATCATGAGAGATGCTTGATCCCTTTTGAGCTCTATCCATTCAATTGATGACTCCTTGAGAGATAGTTTTAATAACTTTCTCATCTCCAAAGCTGTTTCCCATTACTTTTTCACACAGCTTGGTGATGACACAGGGATATCCAAGATTTCTATTGAATCCAGTAACATTGAGATATTCAATGATTTTAAATATTTGATTGATAATCATTCCACAGATATCAATACGTTTTTTTCCTTCAAGGAGATAAAACACCATTTCAGCAAAATCTTCATTCCATTGAGAGGTATCTCTTGAGATAGCAAGGAGATAAGGTACGACCAATTTACCGAAAATCCTTAAGTATAAGGGAACACCTTTGGTTAACATTCTCCCCTTTTTCCATTCAGTATTCTTACCAGTAATGAGTTTTGAAATGTTATCGTGCTCAATTTCAGAACCCGTGATCATATGACCTTTCACCTTGTAGTTGATGATTTCCGAAATCAACTTTCGGTTCACGTGAATGAATGTACTTCCAACCAATGTACTAAAAGTAAGATTTTCATGATCCATATTGTGAATATTACCATAAAAGATTCTTACAGCATCCGGAGAGTATTTTTCAAAATCGAACATATTTCCCCAAATTAGATCTTGAACAAAGTTCACGTAGCTAGATTCAGAAACATTCCGATCGAATCTTTTTTCTTTAGTGAAGCAAACTCCCTTAAGAGCTTGATATCTTCCAAAACATGTATTGTCTACAAAGTTTGTAAGATCATGCTTTCCTTTGGTCAAGTGTGGATTCTTGATATTCTCAACTTCTTCAGGAGATAAAATTTGATTCATGAAAGACTTATCCAATTCAGAAACCTCTTCCCTTGTTTTCCTCTTTCCCATATTTGCGAAAATATAAGAAACCCTAGTTACGGTTTTGAGCAATCTTCCCCAATATGTTCGGATGCATATCAAGAGATTATCTTTTATAGGAAGACTTGGCAACAAAAACCGGAAATAACTAGTTTTAGGAAAAACTCCTAAAATCGGAAACCGAGACTTGTGGGGACACAATTCCGATTTTGCATCTAGGTCTTTCTTTTGGAAAACCGATTTTCTATTGACTGGATCTTTATTATGGGTTAATTCCATGTTTTTGTCCAATAACCCGTGCACTCTTATATTATCATAATACGATAATATTACTTGAAATTTATTCAAGAATTTCCTAGAGTATGCAGAGATAGAATTGAACAAACTATGATATTCGTTGAGACAATCATTGGAATCAAAAATCATATATTTCAAAAGATCACCTGCTTCATTAAAACAGTTGTGTGGTGTATGAAGCAATCCATTGTTAATAAAGTTATTAACTGAAAACTTATTCCTTGACGGAACAAAAAATTTCCAAAATCGTATCTTAGATGGCGAAACATTAACAGAGTTAAATCTGAAAATGTCCATGCATATACTTTGGTAGGCTAACCAAATTATCTTTAAGATTCCAGATTTAATTGGAATATAACAACCATGATCCATACAAATCATAAGAGGAATCTTATCCATTTTCAAGACACAACCTGTTATATAGGCCATAGTATCATAGTAGCTCAACAATATGATATACACTCCTATGTTCACCAAAGGAACATGTAAGTCACTCAAGACATACATAAACATCATTCCCAACATTTTTAGGAATAGAAGTATTAAATACTTCTTACGTGATCTCCACCAAGATCTTGTGAAGAAATCAAATCCTACGACTACGTTAAATGAATCAGACATAGATTCAATTCTTATAGGTTGGATCGCATCGAACACAGATTGTTAGATCTTTTCGTGTTTGCCTGCTTTGATACCAATTGAAAAGGCGAGGGTACCCAAATATACCTCAAACCAAAACTTTTCCTACATATAAGTCCTTTCTCCGAAAGTGATTGTCTATGGATACGAGATCGAGACAATACAACAAATTGGTTCACACTTCGTGTGATCGTCTATGGATACGAGATCGAGACAATACGACAACAAAGTGTGTTTACTTGATATAAAGGTTGGGACTTAACCAAACACAATAGGATTGCTTATCAAGTAAATAGGATGTTAGCGTTTGTGTGATTTACTTTAATTATAATAAAACAATTATAATGCGGAAAATAAAAGTAAATGACACAGCAAGATTTTGTTAAGGAGGAAACCGAAAATGCAGAAAAATCCCGGGACCTTGTCCAGAATTGAATACTCTCAGGATTAAGCCACTACACAAAATACACTTACTTCGTATAGTTGAGACCAAGTACCTAACTCTATAGTATAACTAGTTCCGTCTGTATTCCCACATCTCCAACTTATAAATAAGTCACGTACTTGGAACAATCCCTTTGGTTCGTATTCCAAACAGTAAAGGAACAAGAGATCTGTTTGGCATCAACTCTCTTCAACCAAGTGATATGAGTCAAACAAAGGCTCTTCCGTTTATCTCAACATAAACTCCTTTGTCAGGTATAGATCTATCTTATGTTCAATCACCCTAAGGTAATCGGTTAAGATTAAGCCAACAACACCTTTAATCCCAAGGAATCGTGTTGATGCCGATCTACTCAATTAATCAATCCAATCTACCACAAGGATAAACCGATTATTAATTGGATCCTCTTTTCCCAAAAAAGTATTGTGCACACCAAAGATTATAAAACCCAAGTCAGAACTTCAATATCTTTTTTGTCTTCAAATCTTTTTAAATCTTCAATAAACACCTGCACACAATCACTTGAATCTCTTGTGATCAATCACGCACAGAACGGAGTCTGTTAACAATGGATTATCACAAGATCGTCTTTATCACTAACAACAGTCTAAAGATCCCTGTAGAAAGTCTGAACTAATTTGAGTGAATCTTATATCAGAAGAGAAGATTCTCAAGAATAAACATACTAGGTGCAAACAGATTTCAACCACCGTTAGTCAATCAAATCAATCGAAAACAAAGATAAACCGCAATTATCTAGTTTCCCACCAACGGGTCGCGCTAGAGCTTCTCAATCCTAAAGAAGACTTTAAAACGAGCGTCCGTAAGAGATTTCACCTAATTAGATTACTCTCCTCTCCGATAGGCGGATACATTAGTAACAATGACAAAAGAGGAAGTCAAATTGTTACGAAGGATTAGTTTGCTAGAAAGGAAAATTTCGTGTATTTATAGAAAATGAAGTTTGGACACCAAGGAATTTCCAATACCGAAAATATTCTCAAGATATTCATAAATGCAAAGATTCGGTTTTCATAATTCCTGGAAATGCTTTGTCCAAAAATAACAATCGAAATCTCTTGGAAAATATAATTAGTAAATGCACATTACCAATTCTGTAATTTCCATACCAAGATAAATTAATAACCTTAATTAAAAGATTCTTAACTTACTTATGTTTCGATTCTGGGATTCTCTCCCAATTAGCCTTTAAGGAATAACTTTGAACAATTATAGAAATAAACATTCTCAGCACGTGTTCAAAGTATGTCGACATATTTACTTTGTAAGTTCTCTTTCACACTTACAATCTTGAAACCGATTTGCCACACTTCCAACAAGTTTAGAATTGGTTCATCTGACTTTCAAGAACTATGTGATTGATCAAACCAACATTCAATCACAATCATGGGTTTGCGGTTCTACCAAAACAAGTTTCGGTTCTACCTCCATATGAGTACTACGCATAGTCACACTAGCTTACCAAAGATATGGTTGACCAGGTACTAGGATCGGTTCCCTACATATATATGGTATCTAACTTATATGTGTTGCACCCCATACAAGGATAAGTTCCCTATTGCACTGCACCCCTTACTAGGATCGGTTCCCCTTCACCCCTTACAAGGATAGGCTCCCCTTCACCCCTTACTAGGATCGGTTCCCTTCACCCTTACAAGGATCGGTTCCCCTCTTCCATTGGAAGTTACAATCCAATCATACCAAGGTGATTACTTAAGATTTGTTTTACTAATAAAAGTTCTACCAATACAAAATTCAAGCCTTTGTGAATTAGTTCTACCAAGAACACAACAAGTTGTGAGCGGTTCTACTCTATCACACATATTGGTTGTTCATAAGATATGCAATGAATAACAAAACCAATAACGCCTGGAAATTTCCTTTTCGGTTCACAAAACAAGTTTATGAACTTACTTCCTTAGAACACATGTAAACATTGTTCCCTAGGATGAAATCCTCACCTTATCCCATACATAATCACAATAGCATTCAAATGATTATGGCGATGTCTTATCTACAAAGTTTAATGGTTAAGCAATAAACCTCGTATTGTATTCCTTAATACTATGTCTATCTAGAGTTCAATATGCTTCGCAGTTATGTTTTCAATATGCACGACTTGAAAGATATGTTAGGGAATGAAACAGTTCAAGTCAAATATCACTAACCTCAAATGGAAAGATTATTGTAATCGTTGTAGCTCCTCGCTTTTTCACATCTTCAAGACTTCGCAATACTTGTAATGTCTCATATCCTAATGCTTTCAAGCTAACCTATACGAAGTTTAACTCTAGTACATAATCAAGCGACTCTTAACATGAGTTTTGATTCACTAAAATATGACAACCAAACTTGACATACCAACGCTTGGTGGGTTCAACTGAGCAATGCTCTAACAGAGCTGATCTTAGGGAGTGTTATAACATTCTTGATCTAATTGAATCTTTTGGTAAAGCTTCAGGTTAGTTAATAAACTTTGTCAAATCAGGAGTTTTCTTTAGTAAAAAACTTCAACCAAAGCATCAGAGAATGATTAGTAAATTACTAAAAATAAAATAAAAAAATCCTCTAGACTCTTATCTAGTAACTCCCCTATTCATTAGTAAGGCAAAAATAAAACTCTTTGAAGGACTGGTGGAAAACATGGAACACAAAATACAAGGCTAGATGTGCAAAATCTTAGCAAGCTTAATAAGGCAACTTTGGAAAGCATGGCCAACTATCAAATGAGCTGTTTCATTTTACTAAAGAAAATTCAGAAAGAAAATAGATGCTCTGCAAAGAGATTTTTGGTGGGGAAAGGAAACTGATTACAAGGGATATTACCCTAAATCTATTCTTGTCTCTGTAAACCTAAAAATAAAGGAGGACTAGGATTCAGAAACGCTCAAAATTTAATTTAGCAATGATAACCAAATTAGCATGGAGACTAATAACTGAGCCAAAGGCCTATGGGAGTCTCAATTAAAGCCTAGATACTTTAGAAACTTCTCTATTTTCAAGGCTAAAACCCCAACAACTAGTTCTTGGATCTGGAAATGCATAGGTAGGGGTATACAGCTTGTTGAACAAAACAACATATGGGAAATAAGTGATGGTAATAGTACTAAGTAGGGGTATACAACTTGTTGAACAAAATAACATATGTGAAATAAGTGATGGTAATAGTACTAGCTCACTCACTTAACACTTGTGAAGGATCTGATTGATTCAGTCACTAAGAAGTGAAACTCAGCCTTAATTTTTGAAATGTTTCCTGAACATATTGCTAAGAAGATAATCAATACTAGAATAGCTAGATACAAACCAGATACTCTTAGATGGCTTCTTACAAAATCTGGTGTTTTCACTGTGAAGTCCATATATAATGAACTTACTAAAAGAACTGTGAACCACTACAACTTAGGTCAACCAGATTCCTTCTGGAATGTGTCTCAAAGAATAAAAAAAATTACTTGGAAGTGTTTACATGATGCCATTTCTAGAAATCTGAAACTGTCAAAATTTATGGAGGATATTCATCCTAACTGCTCTTTTGGCTGCAATGCTGCAGAATCCATAGAACATCTTTTGCTTTTTTTCCCTTTTGCATAGCCATCTCCTGTAGAGGTTAACTTTGCCAGTTCCATAACCTTTCTGGATATTTGTAAGGATTAGATAGGGAAAACAAATCCAACTATACCTATAGAGATAATATTGACAAAAGCCTGGTTCATATGGAAGGAAAGATGTAATAGAGTTTTTGAAAACAAACAACAAACTAGTGCTCAAGTAGGTTTAGAAATACAAATATTTTTAGAGTTTTGATGTAAGGATAATATCCCAATTAGGCAACTATCCATTGACAAGCATGAGAGTCATAAATGGTCTCCTCCTAAGAAAGCACAGCTGAAACTCAATATAGATGCTGCTTGGATTTTTGTGGATACACCTGCAGGTTTCTCTTTAATTCTTAGGAATGATGCAGGAGACTTTGAACAAGGCAGAGCAGGACCATTCACAGCTACTACCTATGAAGAAGCGGAAGCCTTAGGACTATTGCAGGGAGCTAAATGGGCAGTTTAAAGAGGATTGTCCAACTTCATTGTGGAAGGTGATTGCAAGAACCTTTTTGATTATCTGAATGGGAAGGCGTCTCAAATAGCCTGGCAGAACCAAACTATAACAGATGAAGTAAAAAGCGAGTTCAATCTTTGTCATAATTTTTTAGGTTTTTATTTTGTACCAAGAACAGCAAACAATGTAGCTGATGTAATGGCCAAGGAAGCCAAATCCTTTAGAAATATCCTCGATTGGAGGGATGGACATCCTTCTTGTATTAATTCTGCTTTAGAAGTAGATAAATCAAATGTTAGGGTTGAAACTATTAGCCCAACATTGGATGACTCTACTCATCTCAATGGGATTACTAACTCCCTAAATTAGTCTTTTGAATGCACTTAACTTACAAAAAAAGAAAAAGAAAAAAAGGTTATGCAGGGTCTATAAGAAGTCACTTACGTTAGTTTTATTTCTTTATTATAAATTGTAACTAAAACAAATTCATTGGATTATCCGTATCCAATCCGTGCATTCATTGGATGCGAAAACCGGTGCATATCGGCCAAAGCTCACCCCTGGTTAGACACATGCCCAGTTAAAAAGAATATTAGTCAACTAAAGTCAACGGTTCCTTTTCATTTTTTTCTTTTACTGGACTTTTCGTCATAGCCACTTATTGGGGAAATCGTCATTACTCGGTAGAACTTTTTGTCTCAACAGTGGAGAAGTAAATGCACTCGTAAATCTCCATTAACACATCTATCTCTCCCTCTACATGCCATACACTACTAGAAACCAAGAAACCCTTACGCAATGTCCGCCTCATCTCAAAATCTCTTAACAAATCCACGTTCATCGCATCCTAATCACAATCTCTGCGTCTACTCCAATTACAAACACCACGAACCCAACATCCAAACCTCAAAATTTAGAATTCCAATTCTCAATCTTTCAATGTCACAAAAACAACGTTTTAGCGAAAACCCACTACCACATTTCAAATTTCAAAGACCCCCAAGTTCTTTGGCCTCAAATTGGCCAATCAGAGCTTATAATGATTCAGAAGTGTTTTCCCCAAAACATGAAAGTTTCAATTTTGATGTTATTCTTTCAATTGCTGAAGTATTATGTTTAATTCCATCAGCAATTCTTTCAATTGGATTTGCTATAAACTGGGGGTATTCCAAGAAATCATTACAAGAGTTAGTAGTGAATAATAAGGTTTTTGTATGGCAATTTGGTTTGTTAATTTGTGCTGTTTTTATTGGTACTTTGATTCGTAGAAGACAATGGAATAGAATTGTTACTGATTCTGTTAAATCCAGAACTGGTCCAAGTTTTAATCTGCTTGAAAGAATTGAGAAATTAGAAGAGGATTTAAAGAGCTCTGCTACTATTATCAGGGTTTTATCAAGGCAACTTGAGAAATTGGGAATTAGGTTTAGGGTTACTAGGAAAGCTCTTAAAGAACCTATCTCTGAGGTAATTGCTCACTTTGACCTAGTCAACATTAAAGTCGACTTGCTTTGGGGCATGTTGCTTGTCTATGTAGGATGTCTCACTCAAGTCTAACAGCTAAATGTTTATGAATTTTTGTAGGCGGCAGCTCTTGCGCAGAAGAACTCAGAGGCTACAAGAGAGCTGGCAGCGCATGGAGATCATCTTGAGAAGGAACTTGGTGAAATTCAGAAGGTCTTGTTGGCAATGCAGGTTAGTCTACATTAACCATTGATTATGCAATTTCTGAAATGGATACTGAGAACATGGGATAGAACTGCAATCGTTGGTTTAGTTAACCTTTTTCTAAAAGGTACTGAAACAATTAAAGTTGCATGGATTTTATTGTGTTTGCAAATAAAAGGTTGACATTGCATCCAACAGTTTTCCTGCTTGCGTCCAACGAGTGTTAGTTGATCTTCTTTTTTTTTCTCATTTGGGTTATACCTGCAGAAGAAACATCAGTCGGTTCTACATCAATGCTATAATCTGGTTTTTGTTTAATTCTGAACTCAAAGAGTTAATTCAAATGAACATAAATAATTGATTGAGCTTGTTGTATTTCAAGATAAATTCGCACTGCATCGAACATATTCCAGCCTTTCTGTAGGAAATAAAAGTTGGTGAAGATATTAGTTTGCACGAGTGAGCAAAATATGGATACTATGAATTTTTATTCACTCATGTTAAAGCATAAATTTTGGGCACGGACAATCCAGCTCACAACACTAACTATACACTCATTAGAGTTATAAAATTCTTTCTCACACTATGTACATGAGTTATCTCACTCTTAGCTTCTCTATTTGATCGTTCAAATGGAACTACCTGATGGCTAGAGGATTCTTGGAAACAAAGTAAACTCTAGATTATTCTAGCTTTAGAAATCAATACGCATCTCTAGATTATATAAATGCAGCTAGATAAATATCACTAGAGTCCAACTTCGTGCACCCTGTTTTAACCAGGGTCACACTCGATACCATTCCACTAGTTCACATTTATAGTGGATTTCTTGTTTCCTTAAAAAAAATATTCACTAGTTAGACTGGAGAGTTTATTTGTGGAAATACTGGATTTTCAGACTTCTCTAAGAAGTGGATGGTGGACTTGTAACAGATACTGTATCGAGGCTATTTAAATTGTACATGCGAGCCCTAGAAGTTCTTGGTTGAGTTTTGTAAATGCGCATTTGATAATATTAAATGGTTCTTTTTAGCAGGAATTAAGAGGACTTGTATCTTTACATTTTGTGGATTTAATGTGTCAGGTATTGGTTGTTGATAAATTTAATGGCCATATTGCATACACATATAGTTTGTTATTGAACAAGAGATTGACATACATGATAGCTGAACTGTAGAACTATGGATTACCTGATTCTTGATCAAGCTTCAGAACAGCCCACCAACTATCTGATCCTTCAAAATTTTTTTGCATTAAAATATCTGTAAAATGTATAAAATTCACCTTTACTCAGTCATGTGCCCAAGCTGCTATCCAAATCTATATGTTTGCCTAACCACTTAAAAATGCTTCTTTAATAGGAACAACAACAAAAACAGTTAGAGCTGATTCTTGCTATAATGAACGCTGGGAAGCCAAGGGAAATGAAGCGTGAGTTTTTATCAGAAGAAGATACAAGAGAGAAAGTGAATTCAGACAAAAGGGAGTCAAAACAGATGAAAACCCAAATGAAAATTGATAAGCACGACATAGAAAGAGTTTAGCTAGGGCTTTCTGAATTGCAGAATTTGAGATGGACTGGGAGTCTCTGACATGGTCGAGGACGTCTTGTTCATTTGCAAGTAACGATTTTTGAGGTCTTAATCTGTTTGATGTTGAAGTTACCTAAAATCCGCATTTAATCTGAACAAAGAATTTGTGCCGTGGCTGTTTCTTACTGGATAGGAGTTCCTTGTGGATATATCCATTAGCGAAAGGTCACACAATGGATACAATCATACAACAGTGGCTGCTCTAGGCAAGATGAATATTTTGATTTTGTTGTTGGTTTTTGCCCTAAATTTTGTTAGGTGTCTTATCATTCATGTATTTCAGCTTGTGCTTCTCTTAGTTCCTTGATCCATTTTTTTTTCTTTCCTTGAACCATACTTTCTTAAAGAAATTTCAGAAGGATGGGTATGTAACTATGTAACATGCAATAAAGCGAAGGTATAAAACTGATGCTTCGATTATCCTCGACCGTGGAGGTCTTGAAGTTGAATTTGGCAGTTTTTCTTTGCTTCTCTAGAATGTGTTGCATAATTTCTACCTCCACCACGAATGCATATATAGGGGGTTTTCCCTTATATTTAAGGGGTGTGTGGATTGTGCTGCTTAACAGACCACTTGTTTGAAAGCAGAGGAGGAAGATCAGCATTCAGCAACAACAAACATTCACACTATAACCAAGATGATACATTCACATGTAAAAAGGTTTTAAATTGTTTGTTCATCAGTGGCAAAAAAGGCAACATTGGCGCCTTGGATTGAATCCGTTAGCAGTGAAAGAAGATTATGAGCTATCGGCACTTTAATTAAAACAAATGAAAACCCAACATGTCGTACTCGTTTCACTTGCTCATTTTCTTCAATGGGCGATTGTGATACGGACTCGACCTTCACGATGTTGTGAGCTGATTTGAGATCTCGGTTAATTTCTTCACTGTTGCGAATCGAAATATTTATGGTTTTGCCGATAAAAAAAAAATGGTCTTAGTTTTATATCTGATATTCTAATGCTTGATGTTTGTCTTGGAGAATTGGACGGCTCAAATGGTCGTTCCCTCAGTTCTCTATATCAAGCTCTTTTTAAGGTCAGTAGACATAAAGACTAAAAGGTTACAGTTCAGGAAATGATGGCCCTGTTAGGTTCTATTACTGGTTGGAACTTCAATTTTTGTAGGAATCTGAGAGCTAATGAAGCTGGAGAGGTAGTTCAGGCAGCTTCTTAATCTGATTCCTGATTCTTGAGGGGAGGATCAAAGGTTATGTCAGCATGGTAACAACTCTATCTCTGTTGCAGATTGCTAAATCTGTAGAAGTCTAGAAGATGATGATTTTATCTCTTCCCCACATAAGAGCTTGTCACATGTCATGCGAAAAGAATGCTGAATATATTTGTTTACGCTGAGGTGATTAGAAGTATTTGGAACTATTTCTTATCAAGTGTCAAGCTGCAATGGGTCTTTCTATGGGTATTTGGAACTGCAAAAAATTAGAAAAAAATATATATAGGTCTCACCGAGAATTGGACTCGGGTTACTAGATTCAGAGTCTAATGTCCTAACCGCTAGACCATGGGACCATTGTTATTCAAAAGTTAAATACCTTCCTTTCTTATATGCTGCTAATTTCCAAACAGGAATTTATGGAGGCTTGGTGTTGTTTTTAAGAAACTATGAAACAATTTAGGATTAATTGAGTGAATTTTATTGCAGACATAACTTTGTTGCTACAGAAAAGTGAAAAAAACAAATATACAAGTGGATCAGAGCTTAAGTAATTCACGTATTGAAACATCTAAAAAACCTGGTTAAATTGGGGCCTATGCCACGTATAGATTACTTCATCTACCCAATTCACAATGATAAGGGATGTCTAATATTTATGCAAACTATCAAAATTACCCTAAAAAAATTAATATTACTAAATTATTCCCATCAACCCTTAATAAACCTAACTAACAAAAATCAGTTTTTATTTCTAACTTAAAAATCGATTCATCTCATCCACTCCCTCTTTTTCCATTTTTTTCAAACCAAAAAATCGTCGATCAAAAACGATTAATCGTTTGTTTCTTCTATAAAATGACGAATTCAAGAATTAAGCATGCTACTAACAGGAATCATCCTAGTGAAGACAATCCCGGGCTTGTTGAAGCGATTCGAAATAGAACGAGGGAAGTGCAACAACAATCCGAAGCCGCTCGTATCGCACAGGAGGAAGAAATGGGTCGAATCAGGTACTTTTCTATCAACCCAATCCTCTAATTTAGTAACATGCTTTAGGTTAAAATCGAGAATTTTGAATTCAAAAAATTTCAGTGTATATAGAATCGGATTACGTTAGTCACTAAGTAAACCGATTTTTATAAGAAACGATTTTTGTTCATAAACTTATAGCCCGATTTTTCTGTATGTTGAAAGGAATCGGGGAACGTTAGTGTATAAATAGCCGATTATTGTAGCCAATCTTCATGGATATTATTTTGTTGGAATCGGATTACATCTGTCTTCACAAAAACCGATTGTTACTTTTAGAAACGGACTTTATATTTATATCGAGTAAACCGATTTCCTGAATCGGTTCACATTAGCACTTGGAAAAAATCGATTGTTAATTTTATATGTGTAGAATCGGATTTCATATATATATCGAGTAAACGGATTATATACCCGACTTTAAAAATGCAATCTATTCCATTGTTTTTTGTCGCCTAAATCCGTATTCTACAGGCATAAAAATCAAGCAAAAAAAAGAAAGAAAAGAGAAATGACCATGCTACTCCTAAGCCTTTGGATCCTCGTCGAATAGGCGGTCAAAATTTGAATGCTTCTCACCGAAGGGAAGCGGGGAGTAAAGCCAAAGGGATCAGCATCAACGACCCACCACCACAAGCGGAGCAACCAACACATGAAGAACCTGATTCTGATACACCTACTGAACAAGAAGGTGGTGAGGAGGAAAGGAGGAATGAAGAACAAAGTGGTAGCAAGGAAGGTGGTGAAGAAGAAAGTGATGAAAGTGAAACTGATGAAGATGCTCGTGGCAAGAAAAGTGTTGAAGAAGAAAGTGATGAGAGTGAAACTGATGAGAGTGAAAGTGATGAAGAAGAACGTGACATAGAAGGCGGTGAAGAAGAAGGTGATGAGAGTGAAAGTGATGACAAAGAAGGTGGCGAGGAAGGTGATAAAGAGATAAGAGAAGTCGTTCAAGAACAAGAAGGAGACCCTAAAGGAAAAGGTAAGGAGAAAGATAAGAGAAGTCGTTCGAACAGATGACGAGGCAATTTCGGGTTACATGCCGTGGTACCTCAATGTTTCGCATATTCGAGTGATACGGGTAGATGAGAGACCCATGATAGAGGATAAAGATAAGGCTCTCGAATGCCTGGTGCGTATTGTTACTAAATTACGATTTTGTTAATGGTTTTAGCATTATATATTGAATGTTTGTTATTTGAAATTGAAACAGAGAAGATGAGTCGAATACTTGATAACCCGGGCAAAGATGGAAATCAGGGAAGGGAAAAATGTGAAGGCCAATGAAAAGCAAATTGATGAATTGAACAGTCTCGAAGATGTAGAAGCTGGTGCAAAGTTTGGGGAGCAGGATGAGGATGATTCTGAGGAGGAGGAGGATGATCCAAAGAAGAAGAGAAAGAGATCCCCTCCCAAAAAGATGTTTGAAGGTGCATCGAGCAGCGCCCAACCTAGTAAACGAGGACGCGGTGGACGTGGTCGTGGTGGGGATGTTCATGAATGAATGGTTGTATTCATGTTTATGTCTTTAAGTATGGATAATTATGGAGTCAAAACTTATGTTTTGTCTTAAACTTATCGTCGAATTATGTTTGGTTACACTCGTAGTTTATGAATGACTTAATATGGTTTCTAGTTTATGAATGACTTAATGTGTTTGAAAAAAATGGAGTATTCTAGCATTTCCCTGTCAGAATCGGGTTACATATAACTATATGTAACCCGATTCTGACAATTTCCCAGAGGTTCAGTTTCAGAATCGGATTACATTTGTCTTTATAAAACCTGATTTCTAAGAAGGAAAGTTCTGTAACTTTAGAATCGGTTTACATGTATAAATAAGTAATCCGATTTTTATGAAGAAAAGTCATGCAACCTTTTCAATCGGTTTACATGATTTAATATGTAATCCGATTTTCATGAAGAAAAGTTTTGTAACTCTGGCAATCGGTTTACATGTGCATTAAAAAAGCCTGATTACTGAGAGGCACAATTTATATGATTTTATAAGGACACAATCGGTTTATGTGGACATACCTAAAATCCGATTGTTTGATTTGAATTTGAAAAAAATAGCTGTTGAGTCCTTATTTATATAAGGACAACCTCTTTCAGCCACTCCCATATCACACACTTAGCCTAGAAAATGGAATGGGAACCTCATGAAGATTTGTGTCTCGTTAAATCGTTTGCTAATAAGTTCCGTGAACGTCCGAATGAAATCTATTCAATGTTTTGGAAGAGAGTTAAAGAGTTCTTTTACGGCCGTACCGGGAATCCCAACAACCGCAAATGGAGAGACTTGGCATTTCGATTCCAATACATTAAAGGGGCAATGCGAGAGTACGTAATAGTTAGAAATATGGTGTACCACTATCATCCAAGAGCTCCTCTTAGGGAAAAAGTGAGTAATACTATCATTTTTATACCCATGTCAACTACACTAGTTTCACATACTAACATATAAGAATTCATTAAATTTCAGCTGGAACGTTTCAACGGGCTATGGAGAATTCGTAATGGGGAAAGAAAGTTCATTCACCACAAAGAATATACGACGTTGTACCGACGTGCTCGGAGGTTCATTGATGAGCATTTGATGTGTCAAATTCTAGAATTCCCATACTGAGTGCTATATATATGTAGTGGGCTAATTTCCTAAACTATATAATGAATATTTTGTTTCTGAAAGTAAGCATTATTTTGTTTACATGTGCATCACAAAAGCCCGATTTTAGGAATCGGTTTATGTTGGCATTGATTAAAATCCGATTCTGGGTTTACATCTTCCTAAGCGTAAAACTCAACCCAGAATCGGGTTACAAATGCACTAACATGAACCGATTCTGGATCGAGTAAAAATTAATTTTTTTTTACAAGTTTTGATTCTCCATTAATGAAAGTTAATTTCAGGATTAACTCGATTAAAGAGTATTTAATAATCATAATTAGTACTAATTTAATAAGGGTACATTAGGCATTAATATAAATATTGGATAAGGGGTTTTCTATGAATATTCTCCCGATGACCCTATTTTGTCATGTAGTTATAGGCCTCAATTAAGTGGCGTAGGCCCCAATTTAGCCAGGCTAAAAAGGCATTGCACTTCTCATCGATATAACTTACGAGGGGCATTCTCTGTACTAGCAGAAATCCTAATGTATGACTATAATGAGGTAGGATCCGTTGACATGGTTATATTGACATAATCTTAACATTTTAGCACTATTTTTTCTACTGAGCCCAACCGACAATGAATTTGAAGCTATTTTTTTGGTGACATGTCCCTTATATAAAACTCTACAATCCTATCAAAAATGAAAGTATTCTGAAATACAAAACTTCACCATCCACAAATTTTAATTTCAACCATTAATCTTCAACGGCTGATATTCAAAATCGTAGATGGTGGCTTTATACATATCAGAATGCTTTCATTTTTAGTTGAAATGTAGAGACTTATAAGAACACGTCACCAAAATATTAGCTTCAAATTCATTACCAGTTGGGCTCAGTAAAAAAAGTGGCTATAAAATATAAAGATTATGTCAATATAACCATGTGAACGGATCCCACCCCACTATAATCAGGTAAATGCAATAAAACCTTGTGAATCTCTTTTTGCAAAGTGATTTTCCCGGTGTACTACGATCAATCAGTCATCAATCAACGACTGTCTTAGGTCAGAACTCAAATTTTCAGCTACTGGATCAGCAGACTTATCCCGAGAACCTCATCTTATGACTTTTGCTAAAATAGTAAAAAAAAAAGAAATAGAAACAACGTAAACATCTAAAAATGTAGTCATTTTCTGATTCATTAACCCCTTGGCCTTCAATAACAATTCATCTATGATAACCATAAAGGCATAAACTAAACATATAACACAAGGGGAACAAAATAAGGGTGCTGTTGCTATTTCAATTGAGACAAGTGTAAATGAGGAATGCGTATATCTTTGGGAAAAGAGCACAATCTAGTATTTGATTCCAAGGCGACAAATAGGGTTTCTCTTGATAAGTGCAAGATCCACCTGTTTCCTCTCACAAACAAAAAGAAGAAAATGATGAGAATCCCAAAAAAAAATTGTAGTCTGATACCACTTGTCATAATCTGGAAGAAACAAGAGTCGAAGTTCTGTACCTTGGGTCCAAAGAGATCACGAATGTTATCAATTCCATACAAAATCATGGTCGGTCTGTCCAGAAATAAAAATCAAAAACAACGTCAAACTTGATGCTGAAAAGGATACTTATTTGTTTTATTTGTTTTACTTATTTGGTAAATTCTCCGGGCACATATTTTCCAAAGTTTACTTCTGTTGAAAAAAAAGGGTGGCAGTAGGACATTTTTACCTCTCGAGGGAAAGGCCCCATGCAATACATGTAACATCCTCAGGAAGTCCCATAGGACGCAACATCTCGGGCCTGAACATACCAGAATTTCCAACCTCTACCCATTTCTTGAAGCCTTCGTGATAACTGATTATATAAAACCATAAAAAATAAGCATATCATACTGAATGAACACCATTTTCCAATCCATAAATATACCAACTTTCTGGCATGAAGTAGAGAAGAACGAAAATAAAACATGTCAACGGAAAACAGAAAAAATGATGAGAAGGATAGGTTGAAACCTATAAATTTCCATACTGGGTTCAGTATAGGGATTGTAAGTGGGTTTGAAACGAAGATTTTTCATACCTGAAAAAGATAAATTAGGCAATTAAAGACCAAGAAAAGAAAGGGAAAAAACAAACAAGAGGTTCAAGTGGATAGAACCACGCATTACCCAGCCTCTCAAAGAAGTCGCGCAAGACTCCCATCAAATCACCAAGAGTGAGCCCTCGATCACATACCACACCTAGACCAGAGAAAAGAATTGAAGTGGGTCTTTGAGCATAACAACATCTTGATTACGGGGTACCCAATTGAAATACAATATTCTGTATGGAATAGAACTTTTCTTTGCTTTGACACTTTGCACAATAGTTCCATCACGTCATATACAAAATGCAAATGTAATACACAGGAAACACCGAAATAGATATATACCTTCAATCTGATGGAACTCTGCAAGATGGGTTCGATCAACAGCTTCATTTCGGAAGACACGATCAATAGAAAAGTACCGCTTTGGGGTAAAAGGTCCCTGCTTTCATCAGAATCAAATTAATAAATGAGGGGCGATGATGTGGTAAAGCCAAGTTACAATAGAACAGTTTCCAGGAGTGCAAAACCAATCAAATCTTGTCTCAAATGAGTACCTAGAAACAAAAATCTGCGGAAAAGTTCAAATCGGAAAATTATAGACAGCTAAGATCCATATATCAAATGCGCTTCAATATTTCAAAAGATTACCTGTGCAAGCTGGTACAGCATTCTTGCAGAAACAGCAGTTGTGTGTGTGCGGAGTACATTTTTATTTGCTTCCTCTCGCTTCCAATCATATCCATATCTACAGGGAGAAAAGACTCCTATGAGCGAACTACAAATCTAAAACTGGAACCAGAATACGAATATACATACCCTTTGGATCCATAACCCCCAGATTCATGAATACTTTTCACCTTCTCAACATAATCTTCCGGGAGACTCTGTGTAGCAGATGGCTCTGCAAAATCAAACAGAATTAATTAAATGATTAGCAAGCTTCCAATGGTGGAGAGTGTATAATGTCTTTAGTATTTCGAGAATCGATAATATGAGATTATATGAAAGCAATGTAATAGTGAATTTGTATAAATAGAACAATAAAAAGAGTGAAAAAGAAGACATTTCAGGAAGTTCACATTATGGAACCCCCACTTTCTTTTTCTTTGTGCATTATTTAAAGTTTGTTTGACTAACCATTAAGAAAGAAGGTATCATGTGAATCACGGGCAGGATGCTGCTGCGGTTGGAAAAGTGAGTCGAAATTCCAAAAGCTGTGACATTCAATAGAAAAGCACATTAGAATGCAATCACCCCGAAAATATGAAGGCATGGTGAATGGGAAATGAAAGAAATTAGTTACCTGCTCTCAACATAATTGTTTGTAGGCATCTCCTCAAACCTGCAGAAAATAGCCAATGTCAAAATCCAACAGCAAAGGCAAACTTCACCAGGAGATAATGTGTACATTGATTTTAAAAAAATAATCATGCTTACCCCATTTCAATGAAGATATTTCGGAATTGCTCCCGCACCTGAAACACAGAGATAGCTCAAATGCATAATATATCTGAAAAGCTCATGATAAATATGTGAGACTACGATGCTTCATATGCAAGCAAGGAGCACCGTAAAGCAGAATATGATAAAGAAGCATAAGCAATAGTTTTGGCAGTCAGTAAACTCTACTACACCTCCACCCATCACGGCACAGGAATGCCTCACACTTTTAGGTTCAACAAACATGAACTCTAGCAGACACTAGATGAGAAAGCTGAACTCTCACCTTCAGTAAAGGGTGAAGGTGTCCACCGTCTAGAGTCACTTTGGCATTGACGTTATACTCCTTAAACTCCAGATTCTCCCAGTCTCCTCTTTAAATCACAAGCAATTAAATAAAAACAGTCAGCGTGACAAAACAGTATAAAATTAAGGTGCTTATTTTGTTTTCTATCTTCTCGGTGATATATGTGGAGTTAAAGCTATGCTATGCAAGCCTAAGCCATCCTTTGGGTTTTGCATTGCTTGGACAGTGATGTTGGAGCATTTTATTTCCCGACTAGTATTACAGTTCTGGGAGAGAAAAAAAAGTACTTGCAAAGTATGTTCACTCAGATCTTAAAATTTGTTGAAGTAATAATATTCACAGCAATATAATCAGCATCGGTACCAAAATCCTAACACGGTTCTAGCTAATCAACCCAAAATTTTGTAAGAAACAAGAAAGAATACCTCTGAAGATATTCACGAGTTAAATCTGTCACGAATTTTTTTCGTTCGAGAGCAAACTGAGGTCCTTTGCTAACGGTGTACCCAGTCCATATCCTTCGGGAAAGATGAAACAAAAAGATTAGTACGAGGAGCATACAACATATGCAATATGCACGGGCCTCTTTCCTTAACAAGATCAACCAAGATTCAAGACCAGCACTTGGCTACATAATCCCCCAGAATGTTCAGGTAAAACCATAGATGAAAGAACTAATGAGAAGAAAAAAAAGTTAACAGAGATGAGGTGATAATTACTTTAATGTAATCAGCTTCCTCTTTTTCAGATTTGTAATATCAGCTTTTTGAACATCCTGCACGATAATTGTGTAATTAGAAAAGAACTGTTATGAACAAAGTTAAGTAAAATACAAACTTGTAATACAAGTATATGTGTACGATTTGCTGCTTAGAAAAGATCTAGTTCCCAAATGAAACTGAAGGAAGGAAATATACAGACAGTCTGTATAGCAGATAATATTCAATGACCACAAAAACATACCTGCCCGCCTTTGATTTTTAGAAGCAATTCTTTGAGTTGATCACTCACATCTTTAGCCTATATCCAGAAAACGAACATGAGCAGTAGCCTTTCGTAACTATTTAATCAATCAAGTAAAGCATAGCAAGTGAAACACATTCATCCACATATAGAGCACTCATGAGAAACCAAACTACTCTACTACAATGTGCGCATAAAGCCTGATTCTTTACACAGAAATGAGGATTTTGATTCAGCAGTATCAACTACACAGTACGTTATACAACTAGACTAATAACATGTAAATGGCATGGAAAATGACCTAAAGTGGAGAACACTTCCCTTCAACAAATTGTAAAGCAATTTGTGGTTTGTAGAACTAAAATCAGTTTGTTAGATGATATAGTACCTAACACTCCATAAGATATCAGACCCAGAAAGTGAGAGTTGAAAAAATGTGTTCATACAATGTGCACTATTTAGTATATGAGTAGCGTTTAATTGTTTTACCTATATAACTAAGTATCTTCTCTAATCTTAGTGAACTATAAATAACTGCAGGTTTTAAAACACCTAACAATGTACGATGTTCGTAGGACTGATAAAAAATACCATTCAAATAGACAACAAAAGGATTAATATATACTATATATTAATACTACAAATACCACCATATTTCTTGCTACATCAACAGAAAACTAAAATCAAGCAAGCACCAGTTTGGAGATCTCAATTCCACAGATTCTTCCATAATCCGAAAAGATGTTAAGACCTTAACTCTCAATAAGTCCTCCAAATACCCACAACAAAGGCCAAAACAACAACAACTATATCCTAAAAATACACCAACAATGGACTCTGTTTATCATGTCAACAGGTCAACTTTAACAACCAAGTTTTTCAGTATTGCCTTATTAACAAATATATGAATCCAGTGAGTTCAAAACTGAGATTACCTTTCTTAACACCTTCTCCTTACCGATTTCGAGCCATTTGTTTTTTATGGCAGCTGAACTACCGATTTTGAACAACTCAGGACCACATTTTTTCTACATTTACAAAGCCCAATATCAGTTACAATACTAAACAGCACATCCAGTATGAATTCACAAATACTAACCCAATTAATCAATTTTCTCCAGAAATACAGAAAAGAAGTGGTGGTGAAAAAAATCAAACCTTAAGTTCTAGAAGGGAAATTCCTTCCGGACCTGGTGGTACAGCTGAGAAGATTTGAAATTCAGGTGAACCTGATTCACAATATGATTCAGCTTCTTCAGTGAGAACCCAATTCTCCTTCTTAATTTCCTGTTTGGTAACAATCAAATCCAACAAAACAAAAACCATTACTACTGAAAACAGCTGAACATTACATAAAAAAAGTTAGGGTCTGTAAGAATTGAAGAAGCAAGTACCTCAGCAACAACAAGTTCGAAACCATCAAGACTCCTGATGGTGTTACAGATCTCCTTATGATCTAATCCAACAGATGTTGAGAACTCTCCAGAATCTTCAATTTTTCCATTGGAGTTCAAATATTCGAGAATGGCTTTTTCCGCCATTGTAATCTAGGGTTTTCTTTCTCTCTGCTCTACAGAAACTAAAGAAGAAGGAAGGAAGGGTTTTTTCGCCTTCTTTTTTGGTTGTCTATTGAGTTTCCTTTGGAACAGTTGTTGGAACGGTCCGACTGAGGCTAACGCCTATGGTTTGCTAATCTAGCCGTTAGATTAGCAGTCACCGTCTGCAAGGACAATCTCCTAAATCATATGACAATGCTAATCTAGTATGCTAGTCCAGAATAAAACAACGCTGGCCGCTGAACTGTACCGCGCAAGAACCTGACGCTGGATGGAACAACGCTTGATTTGCGTTGTTTCATTTAGCGTCAGACGTTGAACCAAACAACGCTGCGTAAATCGTGTTTTCTTCACAGCAGTTTGAACTTCCTTCATTTCTTCCTCATTTTTTTCTTTCTCCCCCGAACCTTAACCGAAATGCATGTTCCCAATCTAGAAATCTAGAGAATGTTTTCTCAATTCCTTCTGTGGGTTTGTTCTACATCAAATTTGTGATCGTTTGAGAGTATTTTTGGTCGATTCCGTCCACGAAATTGATTGAGGTAATAATTTAAAATTTTAGTTTTTTTGTTTTTATTTTCGATTATGATGAAATTGTTGATTGATGTGTGTTAGAATGCATGATTGAAATTGATGTTTAGATGATTTAGATGATATGTGATTGAAATTGATTTTTAGAATATTTGGGGTTTAATTTGATTATTTGTGATGGAAAAACAAAGAATATTGATAGACATGTATATCAAGATGTTATGAGTGATCCTCGGGATGTAAATTTTAGAAGTATCTTGAAAGAGGTTGAAGGGTTTTATAAAATTGTAGTGAAAGATAATCCGCCAGCACAACGATATTGTGATAATTGTGGGTTTTCTTCTTTTTTTAGTTTGATTTCGCCAATGAAGATAGAGGCTTAGTTGAAATCATAGTTGAGAGATGGTGGAGAAAAACCAAGAGCTTTCATTTGATGGAGTTTGAAATTGGCATCTTTCCTTTAGATTAGTACATGTTAACGGGAATTCCCACTGGTGACCCTAGTAAACGACCAGTAGCTATGCCGCCGTTGGGTAGTGATCTTAAATATCCCGCTACGGATGATTTATATTTTTTTTGATGTCAATAATCATAGTGTATGGAACTCTAAGACTAATTCAATATCCTTGTTTACCTTGAAAAATTACATTAAAAGTAGAGAAAAACTGGACAATATTGGATGTGCAGAGACATTGACACAAGCATTATTTCTTTGGTGTTTTGGTCATTTTTTTTCTTGCGGATTCTAGTGGAAGAGTAGATAAACATTGGGTTCTATTGTTGAATGATTTAGATAGAGTTGGGGAATATGATTGGGGTATAGCTTTGTTAGGTAATACCTATAAATTTCTTGAGAAATGGTCAACCAAAAGTAAGGATTTATCTGGCATGGTTATGGTACTTGAGTATTGGTACTATTATTACTTCCGTAACATGCAACCCTTACTTTGTCAGACACCGGGATGTTTTCCTAAAGATTTGTCTTTTCAAGAAGGCTAACATTATATCAAGAAAGAGAGGACAGGGAAGAGGCCAAAAGGATACGAGGAAACACTCAGTCTCCAGCGCAAGAGAACATATTGACACTAGAACAAGTGCATCATGTATTTGGAAACCATGGGTAGATAGTGAGTTTTATGGGGGAGAACATTATGACTACACACTACAGTTATCCAGAAGGGGAGTTGTTTTTTGACCTGGAAAAAACAAACACAAGAGTTCGTTGTTACTCGGCTGAGAGATTCCAGAGGCAGATAGAAGGTGAGATTGTAGTCCCAGCAACTCCTCCAAATTTGCAATCAGCTGTGGACAGAGGGACTTTAGATGTAGGCACCTACTATTATGCAGTCACTGAGGATCAATATAACAGTTGGTGTAAGAAGAAGAGTGTTGGACCTTATATCACTAAGTCATATCATGCACAGAACGTCGATGAGATAACATTGAGTAGCACATCTGTTCCTCGTCATTTGTTTCCTAATCATCCGCCTCCTAAC
The DNA here is from genome assembly GCF_003573695.1 of Papaver somniferum. Classification (NCBI taxonomy): domain Eukaryota; kingdom Viridiplantae; phylum Streptophyta; class Magnoliopsida; order Ranunculales; family Papaveraceae; genus Papaver; species Papaver somniferum. The sequence continues at coordinate 8,600,657 of NW_020621936.1, read as the reverse complement.
ATGACGTCACAAAACTATACTTATGGCACACAAAATGAGCCCCTTGCACAGCCGCCAGAGATAAATTTTACTTTACATTTTCCAATGAATTCGGCATAGAACGGCCAATACCAGTTCCAAGGGTTCGTTGTATATATAACTTTTCCCAGATGGGTTTGACATTGGTAAGTACATTTACATTTGTTTGCATTTTCATTTTAGGTTTCTTGAATATTTAACTAAATCTCTCTACTTTATACTTGTAGGAGGATTGATATAGGTTTATAGAACAACAATGTTCATTCGAGCTTGGAGCTCGTCAGGTCGTATGAAGTGAGACACTGCCTCGAGCTACAACTTCATGTTCCTCAACTGGCAGATCTTCTTCTTCTTCTTCAATTCCATTTGTATTTTCCCAACAACCAAATAATCCAAAATATCTCACATTGGGTGGTACATATTTACAATGGCCTACATGTCAATAATTTTACACTCCTAGGTGTGAAGATGGAGCTACTACATCACAACATCCACAACAACATCACCAAAGCAATGAATTTACCGATGCATTCATGGATGAAAGCGTTCCTAATGTTGTTTATGATACCCAATTCACCCAACCACCCAGTGATTTCTTTCAATTGATGTAGTGTTTATGAAAAAGTACTTGTAGTGTTTGTGAAAACATATGAAGTGTCATTTCTTTTTTATGGAGTGTTATTTCTTTTTTTTTATAGCGTGTTTTAAGTGTTTTTTATTTAATGGAGTGGTTTAAGTGCTTTTTTTTATGCAATGTCTTAATTTTATGGTTGATTTATAAAAGATTTTTGTTTTCATCGTATTAGGTACATTATGCAGGGAGATTTGAGAAGAATTTTGTTCGGCCTTCCGGATGATGAAGATGAAAAGGAGAGGGTACCCAAATATACCTCAAGCTAAAACTTTTCCTACCTATAAGTCATTTCTCTGAAAGTGATTGTCTATGACTGAGTCGAGACAATACAACTAATCGGTTCACACTTCCTGTGATCGTCTATGGATACGAGATCGAGACAATACAACAACAAAGTATGTTTACTTGATACAAAGGTTCGGACTTAACCAAACACAATAGGATTGCTTATCAAGTAAATAGGAATTAACGTTTGTGTAATTTACTTTAATTATAATAAAACAATCATAATGCGGAAATATAAAGTAAATGACACAGCAAGATTTTGTTAACGAGGAAACCGAAAATGCAGAAAAACCCCGGGACCTTGTCCAGAATTGAATACTCTCAGGATTAAGCCGCTGCACAAAATTACACCTAACTTCGTATAGTTGAGACCAAGCAACTAAACCTATAGTTCACCTAGTTCTGTCTGTATTCCCACGCCTCCAACTTATAAATAAGTCACGTACTTGGAACAATTTCTTTGGTTCGTATTCCAAACAGTAAAGGAACAACAAATCTGTTTAGTATCAACTCTCTTCAACCAAGTGATATGAGTCGGACAAAGGCTCTTCCGTTTATCTTAACATAAACTCCTTTGTCAGGTCCTTAGATCTATCTTATATTTAATTACGGAAGTAATCGTTTAAGATTAAGCCAGCAACACTCTTAATCCAAAGAATTGTGTTGATGCCGATCTACTTAATTAATCAATCCAATCTACCATAAGGATAAACCGATTATTAATTGGATCCTCTTTTACCAAAACAAGTATTGTGTACACCAAAGATTATAAACCCAAGTCAGATCTTCAATATCTTATTTGTCTTTAAATCTTCTTAAATCTTCAATAAAAACATGCACACAATCACTTGAATCTCTTGTAATCAATCACGCATAGAACGGAGTCTGTTAACAATGGATTATCACAAGATCGTCTTTAGAACTAATAACAGTCTAAAGATCCATGTCGAAACTCTGAACTAGTTTGAGTGAATCTTATATCAGAAGAGAAGATTCTCAAGCATAAACAAACTTGGTGCAATCAGATTTCAACCACCGTTAGTCAATCAAATCAATCGAAAACAAAAGATAAACCGCAATTATCTAGTTTCACACCAACGGTACACGCTAGAGCTTCTCAATCCCAAAGAAGACTTTAAACTGAGCGGCCGTAAGAGATTTCGTCTAATTAGGTTACCCTCCTCTCCGAATAGGCGGTTACACCAGTAACAACAACAAAAGAGAAAGTCTGTTGTTACGAAGGATTAGTTTACTAGAAAGGCAAACTTCAAGTATTTATAGACAAGGAAGTTTGGACACCAAGGAATTTCCAAAACCAAAAATATTCTCAAGATATTTATTAAAGCACAAATTCGGTTTTCATAATTCCTGGAAATGCTCTGTCCAAAAATAATGATCGAAATCTCTCGGAAAATATAATTAGTAAATGCACATTACTAATTCTTATATTTCCTTACAAAATGAAATTAGTAACCTTAATTAAAATATTCTTAACTTACTTATGTTTCGATCCTGGGATTCTCTTCCCTTAGCTATTAAGGAATAACTTTGAACAATTAAAGAAATAAATATTCACAACACGTGTTCAAAGTATGTCGACATCCTTACTTTGTAAGTTCTCTTTCACACTTACAACCATGAAACCGATTTGCTACACTTCCAAACAAGTTTAGAATTAGTTCATCTAACTTTCAATAACTATGCGATTCATCAAACAAACATTCAATCACAATCATGGGTTTAACGGTTCTACCAAAAATAAGTTTCGGTTCTACCTTCCATGTGATTACTGTACATAGTCACACTAGCTTTCCAAAATTCGGTTAACTAGGTACTAGGATCGGTTCCCCACATATATATGGTATCTAACTTATATGTTGTGCACATGTCCATAGGATCAGTTCCCCTTTGCCTAAAAACGTGTTGCACATGTTCATAGGATCGGTTCCCCTTTCTGCTATAAACCTTGTTGCACCCTACACAAGGATCGGTTATCCTTTGTGATGTATTGCACCTCTTACTAGGATCGATTCCCCTTTACCATATTTGGTTAGACATAAAATCACAAACCCGATCATACCATCTCAAGTGATTACTTAAGATCGGTTTCACTAATAAAAATCATACCAATACATAAGTCATGCCTTTGTGAATAGTTCTACCAAGAACACGAACAAGTTGTGATCGGTTATACTCAATCACACATATTGGTTGTTCATAAGATATGCAATGAATAACAAAACCAATAACACTTGTCAATTTCCTTTTCGGTTCACAAACAAGTTTATGAACTTACTTCCTTAAAACACACGTAAAATATTGTTTCCTAGGATGAAATCCTCACCTCATACCCATACATAATCACAACATCATTCAAATGATTATGGCGATGTCTTATCTACAAAGTTTAATGGTTAAGCAATAAACCTCGTATTGTATTCCTTAATACTATGTCTATCTAGAGTTCAAATATGCTTTGAAGTTTTGTTTTTAATATGCACGACTTGAAAGATACTTTAGGAATGAAACTGATGCAGGGGCATAATATGACCCTTCAGAGTGTTTCTCTATTTAGGACGTTTGCTAGTTTATCTCCTATGAAAGAGCGCTTTTGTCCGTTAGTTTTAGGGTTTTCTCTCTTTAGGTTTTCTTTACTAGTATAAATAGGTTCTTAGGCCGTCTCTTAGAAGGAAGACTTTATTATTGATTTAAGAAAATAATCTTTAGATTATCAATGAGTAATTTGGCTTTTAGCCCTAAACTCAATTTATCAACGTCTTGTTGATTTCATATCGTTCTATTCTTCAAGTTTTCTGTCTATTGTTAGTTTATCCCTATGTTGCTAGCCTAACTGCATTAATTGGCGCTAGAAACAAAACCCACAAACCCTAGCTAGCTATAATGGCAGGAAGAGTTAGAGGTGGTGGTGGAAGAGGTACTAAAACTTATCAAGCAGAACTCTAGTTTCAACAGTTAGAAAGGTTGGAGCAGAAAACCAAGTTGGAGAACTTGCTGCAACGGTTGGAAAGGCTAGAGCGACAGAGACGTGCAGAAGCCCTTATGGAGATACCGGAAGGCCGACGCAAACCTTTAGATTCACCGGAAGGTGTTTCTAAAGTATATCAACATGAAGACACAGTAGTCGATGACAATTTTTTCATAGACCTGTTATTTGTGAGGCAACACCATTCTCTTTGTGTGAGAGTGAAGACGAACTTCTTGTTGTTCGTGAGGAAAGAACATTCTCATTGTATGAGAGTGAAGAAGATAAAGTTGTTGTTGACTGGGACTTACCACCAGTTTACGATACCTATCCGGATGATGAAGATCAAGTTTTGCTTACAACAGGTCCTGTTGATACTCTTATCGACAAAGACACAAGCATTGTAAGTATTCCGGTCAACCAAACTTATTCAGTTTACAAGAATCAAGCTACATATCCAGTAGAAAATCTTAATTTGAGATCAGCTGTTTATGAGCAAGAGGGAATGGTTTCTCGTAACAAAACATGTGAAGAGAATTATCGCAGTAAAATTCGTGGACGAATTTCTCTAACAAGGGGAGGAGTATGATGATGGAAGAATTACCAAACATTGTAAGTATCCCAATACTATGTTATGATAATGAAACTCAAGTTCCATGTGTGGCAGAAACTACTATGTTGAGTTCAGACTTGTATAAGAAAAAGTTGAGTCAGAAGGAAGCTTGTGCAGAAAATTATACGAGTAGAATTCATGGGCGAATTCTCTTTAACACCGGAAGACGAGCTATGGATGAGCAGATATCATGGAATCTGGGCAGCATCATGTGCACAACATATCCTGATTTTGTTATTTACATCGAAGAGTTGGATCTAACATCTGAAATTGAATATGAAATCCGACCATCTGTGACTGTGTTGGAGCTAGTGTTACCAAGTAAGGAAGACGGTTCAACATATGGAGGTTGCTTAACAGTAGCAAATTTGGCTAGCGGAGCTGTTTTTCAAACTATGGAAAGCCAAGGACATTTTACACATAGGATAGACACTGTGAGTATGAAGACTTACATCTCTTTATGGTCCCGTGTAAAGTCTTATCACTGGTTTGGTGTATGTATCTCGTCTAAGGAGTATTTTCATCCTAGCAGCAAAGAATTATCGGGCAACGGAGTCTGTTATTTAGAGAAGCATCCGGCATCAAAAGACATGTACTCTTTTCTGAATTGTGAGCCTAAGTCCTTCTGTAATCGTTTTTTTTTTGAGAAACCAGTCTATTGGGCAATGTTAGCTTACTGGTACATGTGCTAGTGTGCAATTCTGGTTGCCAGGAAGCTTGTTTTGGTTCTGTTAAGATTTGACAGAATAGTTGCTATTAACAAAGAAGCATGCGTAAGTCGAGAAACAGGAGGACAGATCATGTATCCTGTTTTCTGGAATACTGCCATTCGAACCATAAACATCTTTGTAGACAAAGCACAGTCTACCAAAGTGTTTTACGGTTGGCAAAGGTACGTCGGACTTTTAAAAGTGCATGAAGTTACAGCAAGAAGAATTATGATCGTTGTCGCAAAAGGTATTGTGGCAATATTTGAAGCCTTACTCAAGAAAAGGAAGTCTTCCATGTTCACTGAGATAATGCTAAGGGAGATGGTGACGAGGAGGCTGAATTATAAGGTTTCTACCAGGTGGTGTTCGAGCCTTTTCCAATTTGTCAACCAGTACTTCAGCAGTGTTCAGAGATCACTCCCAGCAATCAGTATGGTCGAGGAGCGCTTAAGAGTAAATGAAAAAAAATTCGCTTCAGCTAGGAAGGATTTTGAGGTGCATAGGGAGTTCATGTCGTATGTGGATAGTTGTTTTTATGCTTACTATTTGGACGTAACCAGTAGTAAGATTAATTGCAAGAGCACAAAGGCAGCAGATTATTCTAATCAGTGGCATAATGAATTAGTGCAACAAAAACAAAGGAGAAATTCATTACTTGCTTGCTGTGGGTTAACGACTGGCTCGGACCAGGGGTTACTATGTGTTGAATATCAGAGCTGAGGAAATTAGTGGTCTCTGCCAACATGGTTGACGCCATTGTCAACACTAACAGTGTGGCTTGTGATCGAGGATGGTCTAAACAGAAGATGGGGAGGATGGTCATTTGTTTAAAATTAGTAAGGGGAGGAGCAGACAAGCTTAGGAACTTATAATATGGTGACAGAATTGTGGACTAGGATCGAAGGAAACTACAACCATATGCAGTCAAGGCAAGAGCATATTTCAACAGCATCGTTGTATGCGAAAGAATGGTCCAGGTTGTTGTGTATTATCCTAGAGATTGTGATCACCTTATGGCTTATGGTTCTGACTACAGCCCTAACTATGGTTGTTTTTCAAAAAGAATTGAACGCAAAAGAACGATTAGTGATTAGCGATGCTGAAAAGCTATGTCACTTATCTATTTTATATGAAACAACCGACAAAGATAGTGTGAAATACATAAATACACCTTACACCATTCACAGGGAACTAAAAGGAGTGCAAAATATGGCTTTTGTTTTTGATTGTGACAAATCAAAACATAAGCCATATTGTGATAAGCTGATTAGGGTGGCTGTTCTGAATGCAACTGTTGGCACGAGTAATCTGCAGTTCATAAAGATAACAAATACTAAACAGTTGGGTCAGAAATTACTAGGAAAACAAAGGAGAATTTGGTTGCTTGCTTGGCGTGCGACAATTAGCTCAGACTGGAGAATAGTATATGTTGAATACGGAAGCGAGGTGATGAAATCGATGCTTGGTACTGACATAACTAAGTTCAGCGTGAGAGATGAAGATTTGAGTTTCGTATTTGATCGTGGGAAAGCAGCGAGTAAAGTGAAGCATATGGATATTGCTACTGGTCATCTAAGGCATAAGAAACTTCAAGGAGAAGAAGCTGTGGTGTTCCTTAATGATGTAACTAGCTTTGTTTTCGATCGTGGGAAGGTCGAAATGACTACCAAGATATGCAGAGTTCTAGAAGCTTCTCATCGGAGTTGAGAATTTTTCAACCTGGGGTGGTTGATGCAGGGGCATAATATGACCCTTTAGAGTGTTTCTCTGTTTAGGACGTTTGCTAGTTTATCTCCTAAGAAAGGGCGCTTTTGTCCGTTAATTTTAGGGTTTTCTCTCTTTAGGTTTTTTTTACTAGTATAAATAGGTTATTAGGTCGTCTCTTAGAAGGCAAACTTTATTATTGATTTAAGAAAATAATCTTTAGATTATCAATGAGTAATTTGGCTTTTAGCCCTAGACTCAATTTATCAACGTCTTGTTGATTTCCTATCGTTCTATTCTTCAAGTTTTCTGTCTATTGTTAGTTTATGCCCTATGTTGCTAGCCTAACTGCATTAGAAACAGTTCAAGTCAAATACCATAAACCTCAAGTGGAAGGATGATTATTGTCGTTGTAGCTCCCTTCTTCTTCACATCTTCAAGACTTCGCAATACTTGTAATGTCTCATATCTTAATACTTTCAAGTTAACTTATACGAAGTTGACTCTAGTACATAATCAAGCGACTCTTAACATGAGTTTCGATTCACTAAAATATGACAACAAAACTTGACATACCAACACTTGATGGGTTCAACCGAGCAATGCTCTAACAATCTCCTCCTTTGTCAATTTTAGTGACAAAACTCTTACATCATATGGATAAACAAATTACAAGAATTCATTACACATACGATTGATTCCCAAATTCAACAGCACAGTAAACTGCTTACATTCAATCCTTGAAAATGCCGTTGTTGACATTATAATAACAAAGCAAATACTCCCCCTAAGGAAGATAGGTACATATTCAATCCGCACGTTTTTGTTATACCAATTTATATGACATGTTACTCCCCCTTAGTCTGTGTTTTTACTCTTTCGTTAGATAAACGTTCAAACACCAATGTTCTTTTCCTTAGCGATACCAATCAATATAAAATCAATGCCAGTGTCATTTGTTTACTCCATATATTTCTCCCATTTTTGTCACAAAATGACAAAGAAACGAAAAAATAAAGGAGAACACGAAAAGAATCTTACAAATCTTAAAATAGACTTGAAAAAGCGGTGGTCTAACAACACCATCCACTATTTTGCTTAGCAATATGTACGGACTAACTCCGGAACACTTTCTAGAGAATCAACTAGACAGTTAGACTCAATCTAGGTAAAAGTATCTCAAGGAGTTAATATCTCTCTCTTGTTTTGATTTACTCAAGCTAATATAAATCAGCGAGTCTTTAATCAAACACAAGGAACAACTTGGACGGTACCAAAGACCAATGTCCAAAGATCAATCAATGATAATCAACAACCAAAGGTTGGATTAATCTAATTGATGATCTAAATGCACAACCTGTATTATTTCAATTATAAAAATAAAACAATATAATGCGAAAATTGAAAAAAAACACAGACACCAGAAATTTTGTTAACGAGGAAACCGCAAATGCATAAAACCCCGGGACCTAGTCCAGATTGAATACACACTGTATTAAGCCGCTACAGACACTAGCCTACTCCAAGCTAACTTCAGACTGGACTATAGTTTAACCCCAATCAGTCTCCCACTAATCCAAGTGTTGATGGTGGTTTTTAGCTTATGGTTAAAATCGTGAAACTGTACATCCGACATGACGTCACTATGACCATTAATACATTTATTGAATCAATCAGCACGCTTACGTAAGAATTACCGGGGTACCTTTTTTCTACACGGGTCATGTTCCACGGCAGAACCCTTAACATTGACTAACATCACCTAAACCCTAATTCTCATTCTACCGCGCCAATGCATACCAACCATGCCAGCCGGACCACTGTGCCAATCGCAAACCATGCCAGCCACATCTCCGCGCCGAGACATGCCAACCATGCCAGCCACACCATGTGCCAACGGCATGCCAAACCCTTGGCCCCACCATGCCAAGTCAACCGCACATTGCCATGGTCCTAGCCATGCTAGCCGCACCATTTGCCAACGACATGCCAAGCCCTTGGCCCCACCATGCCAAGCCAAGCGCACCTTGCCGTGGCCCTAGCCATGCTAGCCGAACCATGCGCTCATGGCATTCCAAATCTGCGACCCCACTATACCATGCCGGCCTTCCCTATGCGTCTACCAAAACGAAGGCGTGAGACAATCAACGGTCGCCCTTCAATCCCAGGAGCATATCCTAGCCGTCCAAGGTTACCAGACAACGCATGGTAACCTTTGAACCAAAACCTAGTTTGGCCACGCCAAACCGCGCCAAGGCATGCCATGCCAATGGCATGCCAACCTTGCCGCGCCACCATGCTGGCCTTCCCTATGAGGAAACCAAAACGAAGGCGTGCGACAATCAACGGTCTCCCTTCAATTCTAGGAGCAAATCCTAGCCGTCTAAGGTTACCAGACAACTCATGGTAACCTTTGACCCAAAATCCTAGTTTGGCCACACCAAGGTATGCCATGCAAATGGCATGCCAACCTTGCCGCGCCACCATGCTGGCCTTCCCTATGCGGTAACCAAAACGAAGACGTGCGACAATCAACGATCTCCCTTCAATATCCAGGAGCAAATCCTAGCCGTACAAGGTTACCAGACAACGCATGGTAACCTTTGACCCAAAACTCTAGTTTGGCCACACCAAACTGCGCCAATGGACCGTGCCACCATGCTGGCCTTCCCTACGCGGCAACCAAAACGAAGGCGTGCGACAATCAACGGTCGCTGTAACACCCCGTGTTTTTATCATGGCGCAAGCAAAAGGATGCGCCATGACCCAAGATGAAGCTTAATCCAAAGCTTCCGTTGCATGTGGGATGCATTTGGCCCAGGGCCAATATCCGGTGCCAAGTAAGGTACATCGCGTATGCATATTGGCTAAGGCCAATATGACATTAGTCGGAGGCTATATTGGCGAAGAGCCAATCTTGCATCAAATGATGCATTAGGACAGTTGGGTAGATGGCCTTGAATATGTACAGCCAACATGGCTGGACATCGGGTTGAATATGTACAGCCAGCATGGCTGGACATCGAGTTGGCAGTGGACAGCCAACATGGGTGCATATCGGGTTGGTAATGTATAGCCATCACGACTGGATATTGGTGTGGCTTATGGGCCAAAGTCGGAAATACAGCTATCACGGCCGTTCATCGGGTTTGACTCAGGAAGTGTTCAACCATCCTGGCCGGACATTGAAACTGGCTTGTGCGCTAGAACTGAATGTATAGCCATTACGGCCGTACATCGCAGTTGGCCAGAATGGTAAGGTGCAGCCATCATGGCCTGGGGAGTTGATGAATGATTTTTCCTCCCTCAATTTGAGTTGTGAAAATGTCAAATTAACATATATAGGGAGGGATAGTTGGTTGAAGGTACATATGCGGGTCATGTACCAAGTAAGCTTCATAGCTTAGCCGTAACGCTATGAATGATGCTTAAGGCTCATTCTAAGTTGCGTAGCCTTACGAATGGAGCATATGATGCTGAGGCATCACTATGACATTCCACAGACTCGATGATGCATCACTTGGATGTATTTGACGGAACGGCCTATACGGACTAGGCCATTGACCTTATTGCTTGGATACGGCTTTGCAAACGAGTTGGTTTAAGTTTCTTGTCCCTTCGTGGATGAACTACGGTCTGTGATTGATCCCTTTAGAGTAGGGAAGGATACGTTGGCAGCCGCAATGAGTTGCAACATTGCCGGTCTAGCATGTTGGCCCCTCATATCATCTAAGCTCGGTAGCTCGACGCAAGAGATGATTGTGGACATACTTGATGAGGCTAGTTGCATTCCATTCCTTGGATGCTCATACTTCCTATCAAACCGTTCGACATAGGCATGTACCAATATTGCATTGGACATGGCCAAGAAAGTAACTCATATCGGAGCCTGCATGAGCCTAAGGGAGATGGAATTAGGCCTTCAATGGCCTATGTTCAAGTCCAAGCATGCCTTATGCCTGGTCAAGAATCGGACGCCAGAGATGCATGTAAGGTGCATCGACCATAACCTTCACGGCTTTAAACCATTTTTTGGACAAGGGTAAGTTGGAACAGTGTGGAATCTAAGTTAGCTGCATCATGCTCCACGATCATGCTTGCCAGGGAAAATGGACGTGCATTTTCCTAGCCTTAAGGCCCGGATCGTAGATTTATCATGGCGCACCGGGGAGATAACGGCCTTCGGGGCAACGCGCCAAAGGCGTAATTTTCCGGTCCGTCACAGTTGGTATCAGAGCAAGTTCCGAGAAAACTCTAGGGACTTTTGAGGAGTGAACTCATTGGTGAGTATTTTCCTTAATGGAAACTTAAAGTTGGAGAGTAGGCCAACTTTTGCGCGGAAAGAGTTTGTAACTGCTTTGCCAGTTACTATGCGAATCGAGTTGAGCTTGTTCAAGTACTGTGAGTTTGCCTGGCCTAAGTGGCACCCCACTTACGAGTGGATGTCCGGAAGACCGTCTGGGACGGTGGGTAGACAATGAGACTGATCATCCCCACACATTGGAAACTGGCCAATGGTGTGCGTTGTCAGGCCCGGCTAGCATCCCACTTACGAGTGGAAACCTAGATGACCGTCAGGGACGGTGGGCAACTGGAAGCTGTTCCACACGGTACTGCAAAAAGAAGTGGCCTGTTGCATTATACTCGTGCCAAACCTTTGGCATCAACCTTGTGAACTTTAGGGACTTCTGAGTGCGTAGTATGGGATGCACATTCAGGATACCTGGTCGAGATATCCTCTTGGCACTGGCCAATTGCGATTCTTGGTATTGTTGTGGGTACTTTTGGATTCCTGGGCATGTGGTATGGGACATGTGCTCAGAAGGTCTAAATAGTTGTTCATGACAACTTGAAGGAACCCGTGATTCCTGGGCATCTGGTATGGGACTTTTGATCAGGAAATCCAAACCGAAGAGATTATCCACAATAATTTCTATTTTGAATTTCGGGGACGAAATTCTTTAAAGGGGTGAAGAGTGTAACACCCCGTCTTTTTAGCATGGTGCATGCAAAAGGATGCGCCATGACCCGAGATGAAGTTTAATCCAAAGCTTCCGTTGCATGTGGGATGCATTCGGCCCAGGGACAATATCCGGTGCCAAGTAAGGCACATCGCGTATGCATATTGGCTAAGGACAATATGGAATTAGTCGGAGGCTATATTGGCGAAGAGCCAATCTTGCATCAAATGATGCATTAGGCCAGTTGGGTAGATGGCCTTGTTGGCTGTACATCGGGTTGAATATGTACATCCAACATGGATGGACATCGAGTTGGCAGTAGACAACCAACATGGCTGGAGATCAGGTTGGTAATGTACAACCATCACGCTGGATATTGGTGTGGCTTATGGGCCAAAGTCGGAAATACAACCATCACGGCCGTTCATCGGGTTTGACTCAGGAAATGTTCAGCCATCCTGGCCGGACATTGAAACTGGCCTGTGAGCCAGAACTGAATGTACAACCATTACGGCCGTATATCGCAGTTGGCCAGAATGGTAAGGTGCAGCCATCATGGCCTGGGGAGTTGATGAATGATTTTTCCTCCCCCAATTTGAGTTGTAAAAATGTCAAATTAACATATATAGGGAGGGATAGTTGGTTGAAGGTACATATGCGGGCCATGTACCAAATAAGCTTCATAGCTTAGCCGGAACGCTATGAATGATGCCTAAGGCTCATTCTAAGTTGTGTAGCCTTACGAATGGAGCATATGATGCTGAGGCATCACTACGCCATTCCACAGATTCGATGATGCATCACTTGGATGTATTTGACGGAACGACCTATACGGACTAGGCCATTGACCTTATTGCTTGGCTATGGCTTTGCAAACGAGTTGGTTTAAGTTGCTTGTCCCTTCGTGTATGAACTACGGTCTGTGCTTAATCCCTTTAGAGTAGGGAAGGGTACGTAGGCAGTCGCAATGAGTTGTAGCATTGCCGGTCCAGCACGTTGGCCCCTCATATCATCTAAGCTCGGTAGCTCGACGCAAGAGATGATTGTGGCCATACTTGATGAGGCTAGTTTCATTCCATTCCTTGGATGCTCATACTTCCTATCAAGCCGTTCGACGTAGGCATGTACCAATATTGCATTGGACATGGCCAAGAAAGTAACTCATATTGGTATGCACGTAGAGGAGCCTGCATGAGCCTAAGGGAGATGGAATTAGGCCTTCAATGGCCTATGTTCAAGTCCAAGCATGCCTTATGCCTGGTCAAGACTCGGACGCCAGAGATGCATGTAAGGTGCATCGGCCATAGCCTTCACGACTTTAAACCCTTTTGTGGACAAGGGTAAGTTGGATCGGTGTAGAATCTAAGTTAGCTGCATCATGCTCCACGAGCATGCTTGCCAGGGCAAATGGACGTGCATTTGCCTATCCTTAAGGCCCGGATCATAGCTTCATCATGGCGCACCGGGGAGGTTACGGTCTGCGGGGAAAATGCGCCAAAGACGTAATTTTCCGGTCCGTCACAGTCGCCCTTTAATTCCAGGAGCAAATCCTAGCCGTCCAAGGTTACCAGACAACGCATGGTAACCTTTAACCCAAAACCCTAGTTTGGCCACGCCAAGGCATGGCATGCCAACCTTGCCGCACCACCATGCTGGCCTTCCTTATGCGCTACCAAAACGAAGGCATGCGGCAATCAACGGTCGCCCTTCAATCCCAGGAGCAAATCCTAGCCGTTCAAGGTTACTAGACAACGCATGGTAACCTTTGGCCCAAAACCCTAGTTTGGCCACGCCAAAACGCCCCAAGGCATGCCAACCTTGCCGCGCCACCATGCTGGCCTTCCCTATGCAGCTACCAAAAACGAAAGTGTGCGACGATCAACGACTACCTTTCCTCTTAAGATGCAAAATCTCGACCGTCGAAGGTCACCAAGCCAGCAAGTCTTCCAAGATCGACTTGCCAGGCGACAACAATATGCTACATGTTTTCCACGACAACATTCGAGACATCAACACCTATCACAAACTGGGGGATCCTCTTTGGGTATTGGTTTGGCGGTTTACAGCGTGCGGCGTACACTACGCCTGTCATAAGGAAGTGTCATAAGGATGAGGCGGTTAGTAAATACATGAGTAATGGTGAAAAGATCTCTTTTATGGAACATCAATTCCATGCGTTAACGGTTACCACCTCCTCCCATTTACTCACCCATTTTTTCCGTTCCTTAATGAGATCAGAGTACATTTCACTTCGACTTGTATAAATAGGTCTTACTTATTTCCACCGAACAACAAGTTCAGTCAGGAGCAATACAACACTCATAAACATTCACTAGATTTCCATCTGTGAGCTTCCCATTTTATGATACAAGTCGTGAAACAACTACTCTTCCAGAATCAACATGGTCTCAACACTTTCTTCGCTTCCCTTCCTAAAACCAACCCATTCTCATTCACTTTTTGACCGAAGCAAGTCTGGATCGGCCATTTCTTGGTTTAGGCCGGATTTGTACAGATTGATCTCTCGAATCTAAAGTACTCCCTTGCAGTACATTGTTTAGGGTTCAAACTCGTTTCTCACCCACACACCCGAAATTACCAAAATCGGCAGAAATCATTTTCACCCTCAAACAATTGGCGACCACAGTGGGAGAATGATCTTTAGGTTACAATGTCAATTTTCAACCATCGATTTCATGCTTCGACCCAGACATCAAGACGGTAGAAGCAGGCAATCCGCTCAGGGATCGACGACTCAGTTACCAGATGACCCGATTATCAGTCTTGACACGGCAAGGGATGACTGGGGACTGCCTAGAATTTAAAAGCGAACGATCCAACCAATCTTGACGCGGCAAGGGGCGACTGGGGACTTCCCAGAAGTTAAAATCAAAACGATCCGCTAAGGGATCAACGACTCGATCATCAAGTGACTCAGGGACGACGGGGGACTTTCCACAATCGCGGTGTTTCCCATGAAAGTCAGACTTGCACCTGACTCGTTCTCGTTAGTAGATCAAAAAAACCGAGTAAGTCTTGCCTAGACAAAATACATGGTTTACTATTTCAAGTTTTCACGGGAATGATAAAACCGATAGCCATGTTATGTTTCATCCTATGTCATCTACCGACACGCAACGTTCATGTTTCCATATCTTCCCTGGGATGTTTGTGTTACTTACAATCATAACCAGAAACGGCATCATCCTAAAATAGTTCATCCAGAATAATAATCCAAAACCCTCATAGGTAACACTTGTCTATCAACCCAAAAATCCAGAAAATCAAAACCATAAGCCAGGTGTTCCATTTTCCTTTCAAAAAAAAAAAAAAAAAACGAAATAGAAGAATTTCAGAAGACAGAAGTGTACTCAAAGGAAGCCATTCAACGGTGTTTTGCTCTTCTCAAAAAAGGCGTCCTTCATCATTTGGAGGACCGCCTGTTTCATCTCCAACTCTTTGGACAACCTTTCGACTTCCGCTTCTTGTTGTTTGACCACGTCCGCGGAAGGACCTTTGGTCACCTCGGCCTGCAACTTTTGGATCTCGGAGAAACCATAACGCCAATTTCTTCGTGGAATCAGTCACCTACCCGTACGTACCTACTTCGCATAATAATGATTACCAGTCACCATTCATGAGGTATCCGACACTACTACGGTGATGTTCGAAGAGAAGAACAAGTACTTCTACAAGTTTATGAATGACATACCAACGGCTAAGGTTTACACCAGTCCGGAAGAACAATATTTCTACATGTTTATGGAAGGCATACCTATGGCTAGGATATACACCAACACAAGAAACAAATTGGAAGATAAACGCTGGAGTACAGACTGGGAATATGCTTGACCACTTTATTGCTACCGCGCCACGCCAAGCCAGCGTCGTGCCACGCCAACAGTCCGTGCCATGCCAAGCCAACGCCGTGCCAAGACAGCGCCCATTCCAAGCCGATCCAGCGCTAACAACTTACATCTTCCCAACACCAGCAACTTTCATCCTTCAGCGCTTACAACTTGCATCATTACAACAACTTGCATCTTCCCAGAACTAGCAACTTGCATTATTCCAGCGTTGTTTCTGAACGCCTAGTAGAAGAGAATCAACAACCCAATTTCATGACACGTAAAGATCAGGAATGGCTTCTCCAAAATCGAGGCAAAGAAAATCAACAATCCCCTGAGTTCACAAAGACTCTCTTCCTGTCAGGAGATGCATGATTTCTCGGAACTTCGCCCACAAAATCGTGTAGTCTATGATGAAACATTTATGTGAGATTATGTATTTCCCCAAGGCGCAATGTTAAGACATATTTGCATCCCTCAACCGCACTGCATCAGGGAAGCAGCTGTTTCCAACCAGAGAAGCCGTTTCCAAACCCTAACCTCTCCTGGAAAGAACGATTGATAAATGGAACTAGGGACTTCTAACCATTGTTCGCTTGAAGGGTGTCCAGTTTGACAACACACTGATTAACGCAACCGGTCCGCTCCAACGTTCGCTCCGACAGTCACTTCACTTCAACGTCCCCCAACAGCGGCTCCGCTTCAACGTTCGCTCTAACAGCCACTTCACTTCAACGTACGTTTGTTTGTTTTTTAAATTTTCAACATCCTCTTCAAGGGACGACGCTGCTTTAATGACGCTTCTTCCTGCAAAGGGTCATACCACCACGTTTCCCATGTCAAGGATCATGATCACAGCCATCCATTATTCGTAGTTATGGCCGCCTTTTAATCCATACCGCCAAAACTCGTGATCATGGACAGTTCGCTCGCTGACGCATCCAGCCGATCCTTATACTACCATGGATGCCTATAGAATTCCAGCCAACCTACTTTGTTACCACGACAATGCAGTCTCTTCTGATTACATCTGCTACCAAGAACTGTTGCCACTTATTTGTTGATACCAGCCAGAGCTTCACCACAGCAGCAATCACTATAAATATGGAAACATGTAAACCATACTTGGGGACTGAGGATATACACGGAATCCCTTCACTGTCAAAGCTCAGGTGACACAATCAACCAAAAGGCCATGGCCACAACAAAGTCATCTACTCTTCAAGGGTGCAGCGCAAGAATAGCATCACCTCTATGTATCGAAGACGCCTTCGACACTCTACGAGGCCGCGGCAGATCCCAAGCCTGCCCATAGGAAACAACTTCAGAAACTCAAGAAAAGAGCGACTGGGCACTGATCATCGCAGTCCATCCCGACGACCATCAAATATTCGTGAGATAACTCCAAAGATGCAGCTGAAACAGTTTTCTGAAGAAATATAGGGAGTCATGATAAACAACATAACTCTATCATTTTCTACCTCTTCGCTACCCAGAATATTTCATCCATGTGGTATTATGAGCATCTCAGCATCACATCCACATCCAGAAGAATACAATAAGCTTGCATCAAATCCCGTGGACGTGGATTCAAGGCGATGCAATGGAAGTACGCTAAACATGGGGATTACCAACATGAGACGCTTTCACTCCCCTCAACCAGGTTATTTCTAATTTCAACGTCATCACTGTCGGAGTTTTACGCAAAAAATTCTCAACATGAAGCCGTACATATACACTGAAGACTCCAAAAGCACGCCACAGAGATACATTCACATATTCGGACATGACCATCGGATCAAATGGAAGTATAACTGGGGACTGTTCACCGCGTCCCATTCCATATGATAATCCAAGATTCAGAAGCTGGTTCGAAGGATGTCTCTTGGAACAAAGTCCTTGAAGACTTGATAGCAGCACAACGACGACATAATGTCTCCCAACTCATCTGTTTCAAATTGTGTCTTCGGAAGATTTCCACCATACGATCATCCACAACATATCATCATCACGATCAGAGGATCCAGACACTGAACAACCTAAAGTCAAGGATGGCCGACAACGCAACAACAATACTAAAGATTAGCCCTGACATGATCGTTGCCGAACATATATTTCATCCATTCATCTCGAGAATGCAGTGGATTTTTGGTAAATTTTGGAATCCACTGGAGAGACACTGCAGACGAAAGCACGAATCCAGACGAGCAACTGATAGGTGTCATAAACACCTAGAATTATTATCTATTGATTATGCTTTCTTTGCTATTTTTCGGGTGAATTATGTATTTTACGTTTGTTTTGAGTTATTAGGTGCAATGGATTTATTTGGAGCAAAAGAAGAAGAATAAAGCACTCTTTTGGAGCATAAGGGCAGAACCGTCAATTCACATGCGAGTGGCAGCTGGACCAAGCTAAGGTTATGAGCGAAAGAAGGACAAAATGGTCATTTCACAGGCGAACACTATTCGGAGTCGAACCGAGCTTAAGAGGCAACTCTGTATTGGAGGAGCATTAAAGATAGACTAGCTGAGGTTAAAGGGTGACCATATGTTATAGGGCTCCTACTGGGGTATCTAATGAGTGGGGTGTGATTATCTAACCCTAATTCCTACACCCTAAATCAAGAGAAAACTTGCTCTCATTCATTTCAATTATTTTCACCTGAAATTGAGAAAGAGAAGCGGCAGCAGCTGTTGGTGTTGGTCCGAGAGATTAAGAGAGAAGATAAAGAAGAGTTAGATGTGAGGAGGATGGGAATCATTGTTCTGTTACTACAGTTGCTGTTGCCACAATACATGAAGAATGGCTCTGTTGTTGTTCGACAAAAAAGAACTGTTGAAGAAATTGATGTGGAATTAGGGTTTGGTGAAGATGAGTGTTTGAAGAATCTGATGATGATAATGTCTGAATTGAGAGTTGAATAATCTTGGGTTAATGTTAAATTTCAGAAATCCACGAAGAATAGAAGAAGAAAGAACTGTTTCTGTGTGTTGAGTGGATGAGAAGGTATAGAGATTAAAGAAGTTGTTGCCAGAGAATGGGATTGTTGGGTGCTATACAGGGAGAAGGTGGTGATGTTGCATGGAAGGATTAGGTGCAAACTGCTGGTGATTGGAACTGTCAGTGTGTGTGGCTGGAGGAATGACGTTGCAAGTTTCAGTGAACTGAGTTACAGAAGATGATGTTGGTGTGACAACTGCTAATAGGGTTGAGCTGAATGCAGGATTAGATGAATGTATGGGATTCATAATTGTGCAGGGAAGGAATCAAGTGATCCTGTGAACTCGTGTTGGTTGGCTGCAAGGGTATTGTCTGCGGTCAAGATATGCAATGCAGGGAAGCTACATGATTGAGGTGCTGCTGCTGAGAAGAAGTTCGAGTTCAAATGTTTGATGTTGTTGCCGTTGATGTTGAGATGAATCAGAAGAAGAAATGGGTTTGTCTGTGAGTTGATACAGATGAAGTATGTAATGTTTTTGGAGCTACAGGGAATGCGTTGTGAACTGTGGCTTGACTTTCAGGTAGAAGAACTTGCAGATTTAGATAGTGGTTACACTAGGTTTGGATGCCAGTGGAGATGTGGCTAGTGGTGTTGTTCAATTACAGAAGACAGAGATAGCAGTGCAGGTGATGTGTGTTGCTTGAATGGATGCAATGTACTGAATTGCAGGTATGAGGTGCAACTACAAATGTGCTTTTTCAAAGAAGCTACAAAGAATGCAGTGAGAATTCAGGCGTAACTTAGCTGGTCCTGCTGATACTGTTGATGTTGTTGTTAATGGAACCAGGGTTTTGAATCTGGGGTTGAGACTGAACTGATGTTCGAAGTGATTCTGTGAATAAAGAGATTGAGATGAATGACTGAGCTACAAATGAAAGGAATGTTTTTGCAATTGATGTGGCTCTGGTGCAAGGGAGAAATACAGGTTGATGATGTTGCTTTTGTTGGTGGTGAACAAGAAGTTGGTCATGGGCTGAAAGCGGTGAGAATGAGCTGCAATTGCAGGTAATGCTAGGTGCACCTGGACTGGATTAGCATTGGTGATGCACAATCATTGTGCATCAGCAGAGCTCTGGCCTGCGAAATGATTTTGGCTTAGAACAAGTCAGCTGAGTTAGCCTTAACTCAGACCTGAGTCATCTGACTGGTACCAACTGACTAACTCGGTGTGACTCACTGAATTTGACCGTTCTGACTCGTTGACTTGACCGATTTGACTCGTTGACCGGAGACCGTGCGGACTTTGCCAGTCACCTGAGACGTTTTCCGGTGACTTTTCCAGCCGGTTCCCGGGCAATTTCCGGCGACACTTTTTGGACAAATTTTCTACATGGGCTCTTCACACACATGGGCTTGGTGGACTTCTTGGTGATGGGCTTTTGAGAGTTGACCTAGTTTTGGAAGGGAGAAAAGCTACAAAAAGAAAAGTTTTTTACTTTCTTTTATGGACGTATTATTCTTGGAGGTTTGGAGATAGCTACAACTAGGGTTTGCTTTCGTTTATTTTTCATCTTCTCCAATTTATTTTTGATTATGATTATGATGAACACAAAGATTATGAGTAACTAAACTCAATTATAAGTTGATTTCTCAAGCATGTTATTTGGTTCAATGAATTAGTTTTGTCTCAACTTTATTGTTTATGATTTATTATGAATATTGTCTTATGATTTGAATGCTAGTTTGGTTGAGTCCGGAATCAATCCGATTTTCATTCATCTCTATTGCTAGATTAGGGTTTTCAATACGAAATAGTTGTTTATCCCTGATTCTAAGTAGCATAATGCCATTATTACTTGTAGTGATACATCTTTTTAATTGCATATGAATCATAACCTTTGTTAAAACGAATTAGTGATTTTACACGTTTGTTTGCATTGATTAGTCTTATTTCATAGAACTTATTGCTCTTAGGGAGTTAAACTTAATTGTGCTTTTACACTCTAGGTTGCTTTCTAGGTAGATTTCACAATAGCATCTTTTAATGTTGTTTGTGATAAAATCGGGAAATAAACCGGATATTCTTGCGATCAAGATATCCTAGGACTCTTAGTAAATGAGAGATTAAAATTCCAATTCTAGTCATTGATGAAAATACATGTTTGTGAATGATACTATCCCATGACCAATATCTTCTCCTTATTGATTATTCAAATTAATTTATTACTTTCGATTACTTTTATTGCTTTGTTTATTTAGATAAAACAACCCCCCCCCCCTTTGGTTACTAAGAAACTGAAAATTGATAACAACAAAAGCCTCTCTGTGGATAAAAAAACTCTTTCTTATCACGTGCTATATTTATATCTAGTTAAGTGAGAAAGTGAATTATATTTGCACGGCTGACAACCGGTCAAATTTTGGCGCCGCTGTCGGGGAGGCATACGGCTTGTTATTAAGCTTTTAGTTTCTTATCATCATTTCTGCTTTCATATTTGCTTTTTGTTTTCTTGTCTTGTTTCTCACTTGTTTGTGAGAATTGTTACAGGTACCTAATCCCTGGCTTCTAAAGATTGGAACTATCCAAGGTGCGGGATAGCTACTCAAAGAGACACAATACTCCAACCAAGTCAAGACACGACGGAAGAACAAGAGTTAGAAGTGGAAGAAGAATTACAACTAGAAGAAGAACAAGAGGTTCCATTTGTATAAGAACCACTAGTTGAAGAAGAAGAAGCAATGGGTGATGCAAATCATACACTCAAGGACTTGGCTTCTCATAGGCTTGATGCACAACGGTGGTGTATTGAGACAAATTCAACCTTCGAGATCAAGCCGGGGTTGATTATAGAGTTACCGAAGTTTCATGGCACGGCGAATGAAGATCCAAACAAGCATCTTATGGAATTCATTACCATTGTCAAGGCTATGCTACCAACGGAGACTGAGGCTGATGGTGCAATGTTGAAGGTTTTTCCATTTTCTATGATGGATAGCGCTAAGGATTGTTTGTACTCTTTGCCATCCGGAAGCGTCACTACATGGAACGGGTTGAAGAAACTCTTTCTAGAGAGGTATTTTCCTGCGTCAAAGGCTACTCAAATTCGCAAAGAGATATGTGGGATAAATCAAAAAGTGGGATAATCTTTGTATGAATGTTGGGAGCGATACAAGAGATTAGTGGCAAGCTGTCTACATCATCAATTCAGTAATGCTATGATAATTCAATACTTCTACGAAGGTATCCGATCAAGTGATATATATCTTCTTGATGCAGCGGGTGGTGGAGCTCTAGTGAACAAGACGGTGGCCCAAGCTACCGAGTTGATTGAAAGCATGGCTGCAAACTCGCAACAATTCTACACAAGAGGTGAACCGATGGTTAGGCGAGTGCATGAAGTTACAGATTCATCATCACACCGTGATCAAAGGATGGATAACATGGAGCAAATGATGCAAAAGATGGCTGCGGTTATTGTACCTTTATATGGTGAAGAGTTGGAGCAAGCTAGTGCGGTCTTTCCAAATAAACAAAGACGGTATGATCCCTACTCCAACACTTACAATCCGGGATGGAGAGATCACCCCAACTTTAGCTATGCAAACAAGCAAGGCGCGGTTCAACAACCTACATTCAACCGTTCGGGTGGATTTCAACCACAACAACAACAATTCCAGCCGCAACATCAACAATTTCAGCAACCACAACAATCGATGCAAAATCAAGGTTTCGATATCGATGCAAAGCTTCAAACTTTTATGCAAGGCATTTCTACCATGTTTAAGGAAAGTCAACAAGAAACTAAGAGTGCTATCAAGGAGTTGCAGACACAATGGGCTCCATGGAAATTGATATTAACAATTTGAAGGCACAAAATAGTGGGAAACTCCCTTCTCAACCTATCAACCCAAAAGAGGGTGTCAATGATATTACGTTGAGAAGTGTTACACAACTTGTGTAACCCGAAGTTACTGATTCAGGAAAGGTGGAAACACCAAAGGAACCTGTTTTGGAGGAGAAAAGTGATGATTATCCCCAAACTTCTGAGGTACCTATTCCTAACTCTAAAACTCTGGTTTCTACTTATGTTCCTCCTTTACCTTTTCCTCGCAGATTTGCAAGTTCTAAGAAGGCGGAACTAGAAAAGGAGATTTTAGACGTTCTAAAGAAGATTCATGTGAACATACCACTCATTGATGCTATCAAGCAAGTTCCCAAGTATGCAAAGGTGTTGAAGGACTTGTGTACCAATAAGCGAAAGCTCAAAGATAATGAAGTGCTAAGTGTGGGGGAGAATGCTTCGGCAATCTTACAACACAAACTCCCACTGAAATGTAAGGATCCCGGTAGCTTTGACATTCCAGTCACAATTGGTAACACCACATTTAACAAAGCTATATTGGATTTAGGTGTTATGCCTGCATCTATGTACAATTCACTTGAGTTAGGTCCTCTTAAAAAGGCTGGAATTATATTGCAATTAGCCGATCGCTCTAATGTTTACCCAATGGGTATTGTTGAGGATGTTCTTGTGCAGGTTAATCAATTAATATTTCTAGCTGATTTTTGCGTGTTAGAGATGAATGAAGGGTCACCGGACTCGTCTCTTCCATTGTTACTTGGGCGTCCCTTCATGAAAACGGCGAAAACCATTATTGATGTGGATAAAGGAACGCTAAGTGTGGAGTTTGATGGAGAAACAATACGTTTCAACATTTTCGAGACGATGAGATATCCTAGTGATGTGAACTCTTGTTTCTCCATTGATGTTGGATACATTGGCACAACAAGTGTTGAATTGAATGGTGATGATGCTTTGGAAACGTGTTGATACATCATGGAATGGTGTAGAGTGTGGTAATGAAGTCAAGGAAGCCCTTGGTGATCTTAATTCACTACAGGATGCCCGGAAACTCATAATATCTCTTTTTTCTTTACCATGCAGTGATGAAAAGCTTGTACCTTCCATTGAAATCTCCAAAGTTAGAATTGAAACCTCTTCCCGATCACCTAAAGTACTTGTACTTGGGTGACAAGGAAGATTTACCTGTGATTGTTTCTACAAGCTTAGTGAATTACAGGAGAAAAACTTCTAAGGGTGCTAAGGAAGTACAAGACGGCCATAGGATGGACAATTGATATCAAGGGTATAAGCCCTGCCGTTGTATGCACAAAATCCGTTTGGAGGACGATGCAAAGCCTACAAGGGATGCGCAACGTCGTTTGAACCCTCCCATGATGGAAGTTGTGAAAAAGGAGATACTAAAGCTTTTGGACGTGGGTGTTATCTACCCCATATCCGATAGCAAGTGGGTGAGCCCGGTACAAGTAGTACCAAAGAAATCAGGTGTGACGGTGGTGGAGAATGATAAGAACGAACTTGTCCCAACTCGTGTGCAAACCGGTTGGAGGGTTTGTATTGATTACAGGAAATTGAATGCCACCACTAGGAAGGATCATTTTCCATTGCCTTTTATTGATCAAATGCTTGAACGTTTAGCTGGACATTCTTATTATTGCTTCCTTGATGGTTATTCAGGTTACAATCAGATTATGATAGCGCCGGAGGATCAAGAGAAAACCACTTTCACTTGTCCTTTCGGTACTTTTGCTTATAGAAGGATGCCTTTTGGCTTGTGCAATGCTCCAGCTACCTTTCAAAGGTGTATGGTAAGTATCTTCTCAGAATATGTTGAAAACATAATCGAAGTGTTTATGGATGACTTTAGTGTCTTTGGTGATTCATTTGACCTTTGCTTGCAAAACTTGTCATTAATCCTTGAACGATGTGTTGAAACAAATCTTGTGCTAAATTGGGAGAAGTGCCATTTCATGGTAACTCATGGCATAGTTTTAGGCCATATAATATCTTCTAAAGGCTTGGAAGTCGATAAATCTAAAATAGACCTTATTCGTGCTTTAACCCCTCCCACTACGGTGAGGGAGATACGCTCTTTTCTTGGTCATGCAGGTTTTTATCGTAGATTTATCAAGGATTTTTCCAAGATAGCATCACCACTTTGCAACTTATTGCAAAAAGATGTGGTTTTTAACTTTGATGAAAAGTGTATGGCGGCATTCAATCGTTTGAAAGAACTTTTGATTTCAGCCCCTATCATTAAACCACCGGATTGGAGCAAGCCTTTTGAGCTCATGTGTGATGCAAGTGACTATGCGGTTGGTGCGGTGCTTGGGCAACGTGTGGGGAAGATACCTCATGCTATTTATTATGCTTCTAGAACGTTAAATGAGGCCCAACAAAACTACACAACCACTGAAAAAGAGTTATTAGCTATTGTTTTTGCTTTGGAAAAGTTTCGCTCTTATCTAATTGGTACAAAAGTTGTTGTCTTTTCTGATCATGCAGCACTTAGGTACTTGCTAATGAAGAAAGAGGCGAAACCGAGGCTCATACGATGGATCTTACTCTTGCAAGAGTTTGATATTGAAATCAAAGACAAGAAAGGAATTGAGAACACCGTTGCGGATCATTTGAGTCTTGCTGTGGACAAGGAAGCTATCCCATTGCGTGAAAGTTTCCCGGATGAGCAACTATTCTCAATTGCCTTTGGAGAACCATGGTATGCTGACATTGTGAACTACTTGGTGTCTAAACAAATCCCAAAGAACTTGTCTCGTGCTGAGAGGGACAAACTTAAGAGGTTAGGGAACCAATACATATGGGATGATCCATACTTATGGAAACAAGGTAGTGACCAAGTTACGAAGGTGCGTTCCCGAATCCGATTTAATTCTATCTTGTCTTTTTGTCATTCCTATGCTTGGAGGACATTTTGGGGAGTAAGAGAACCGCTTACAAGGTACTTGAAAGCGGTTTCTATTGGCCAACCTTGTTTAAAGATGCATATTATTTTGTACAACTTGTGATAGGTGCCAAAGAACAGGCAATCTAGGTGCCCGAAATCAAATGCCACAAACTTTTATTCAATTTATTGAAGTTTTCGATGTATGGGGTATTGATTTTATGGGTCCTTTTGTCAACTCTCATGGAATTTTTATATCTTACTTGTTGTGATTATGTTCCAAATGGGTGGAAGCTAAGGCCACCCCGACTAATGATTCTAAAGTGGTTTCAGATTTTGTGCAAGCTAATATCTTTGCAAGGTTTGGAATTCCAAGAGCCATAATTAGCGATGGGGGTTCTCACTTCAAAAACAGGATCTTAAAGCTTGTTGAAGAAGTACAATGTGTCGCACAAGATTGCAACACCTTATCATCCCCAAACAAATGGACAAGCCGAGGTTCTAACCGGGAGGTGAAATCCATTCTAGAGAAGACGGTGAACCCAACAAGGAAAGATTGGAGCATGCGACTTAATGATGCTTTGTGGGCTTATAGAACCGCATACAAGACACCTATCGGGATGTCTCCCTTTAGGCTTGTGTATGGTAAACCTTGTCATTTACCCGTTGAAATTGAGCATAAGGCGTTTTGGGCTATTAAGCAATGCAATATGGAGATGGATGGGGCTGGAAAGCAAAGGAAGTTACAACTCCAAGAGCTAGAGGAGCTTCGCAATGATGCATTTGAAAGCTCACGCATTTATAAGGAGAAAACGAAAGCATTTCATGATAACATGATTTCTAGGAAACAATTTTGCATTGGGAAGAAAGTGCTTTTGTTTAATTCTCGCTTGCATTTATTTCCGGGTAAATTAAGGTCACGTTGGATTGGACCTTTTATTGTTACTAATGTGTTTTCTCATGGTGCAGTGGAAATTCGTAGCATAGCTACAGGCAAGGAACTTAAAGTTAATGGGCACCGGTTGAAACCATATTATGAGAATTTCACTTCCGAAGTGGTGGAAGGAGCTAACTTTGTGGATGCACTCCCTCTGGAGGAGGCATAGAAAGCAAGGAGATAGTCGGGCTGACGACTTTAAACCAAGCGCTAAATGGGAGGCAACCCATAGGATGAGTATTTCTTGTCTTGTATTTATTTCTTGTTTTGTTTTTAGTTTTTTCTTGTTTTGTTTTTACTTTTTCTGATTTCTTGTCATTATCATGTTAGAATTTCCCACCTTGAATTTCTTTGGATGACTCAATTTACATTGAGGACAATGTAAAGTTTAAGTGTGGGGGAGTGGTTAAGCATTTTCATTGTAAAATTTTCAAAATTTTCAACTTTTTTGTGTAAAATAGTGAATAAGAAAACTCCAACTTGTAGTTAGTTTAGAGTCACATAGTATACATGTCGCTAAGATTACATCGAGATTCTCATAAGAGTGACTGAACTTAGAGATGACAGAGAACATGATCGGGTTTCTTACTTGTATGAGAGTTAAAGTTGGATTTAACCATCCCAGTGGCAAATGAGGTGCAGACTGAATTCGGTATTAGATTTGTGATCCCCTATAGTGGAGACTACCCATGTTACATCATGAGAGGCACCGACCTTCATTCTTTGTACCTGTCTAAATTGTGCTTTTAGAGTGTGTGTCACCGTACGTAAACTCCGGGTAGAATGGTGAGCTACCCAACCTCCCACCAATAGAAGCACTATTTTGATCTCTTGAGTGCTATTTTATCAATCATGAATGGTGACATCGAATTGCTAACTTACATACCACTTGTAATCTTGTTCGCAGTTAGCACCATCCACTTTATCTCTCTCTACACCAACAGGTCCATAGAAAACCATCATCATCAACAAGAGGAGCATCACAAATTCGAAGGAAAGTTGAAGACGTTTAAGGTTTACAAGCAATACAGAAATGAGCAGATTTCAGATTTAAGTATAGCAACAAGACAAGGAGCAGAATTTTTACAAGTTGAAGACTATTGTACAAGAGAAAATATTATCAAGATGGGAATTCAAGAAGTTTGTGATATCGAAACATACAAGTTGTGAAGAATTGAGCGGTAAAGTACTTACACCATGGCCTTTGTACTTTTTTTTTTATATTTATTTTGTATTTGTATTATTTTCTCTTGTCTCATCAAAAAAAAAAGAGAGAAAAAAATCATTGCATCATATTTTGGTTTGTTTAGTTCGTGTTTGGTTTTGTATTTATTCAATAAAGCCAATGGAAGAACAAATATCCGTAATGAAGTTTCAAGCAACAAGGAATTAGAGGAAAAAATCATCATTGTCAAGATTCTACGAAGTTCAAGAGTTATCATCAAGAGTTGAAGACCGAAGACGAAGATGAAGACACCGTTTGAAGACCGAAGACGTTTCTATGGATGCTGTGAGAGTGGTGCTAGCTGCACATCGAACGGATAACGAGGTAAGTAAGCATATTCCCACCTTCGTTAAGTGGTTGATTTCCTTTCTTAGAGATCGTCAGAAAAAGGGTTTTCAAAATGATTAAAAGATGTGGGTTTTCAAAACAATTCGGAGGATTTTTGCCTTCCTACCATTCAACGTGTCGCAGGATTCTCTCTTCATTCCTACCTCGACACATGTGTGTCCCATAAAGAGCTGTTTATTATTGAGAGCAATTTCATAAAACCCTTTCTTGTGAGGCAGAGTCGAGGCTTTTGACAACTCCGAACCCGAATTTCTTTCGAGAAGGGATGGTTATTTCTCTCTCAACTTTTAAGGATGAGATTATGTTCATTTATGTGTCTAAATTCTATGACTAGTGTGCAGAATCTCTATATCTTCTTAGCCTGTTGGATGCTATCATTACGGAGAACTAGTAAGTTGGAAAAAGCAGGTTTTGTGCGTATATCTCTAGTAAACCCTCACGGGAATTGTGTGTATCCTTTAGAATAATTTTCGTTTGATTTGCTCGAGGACTAGCAAAGTCTAAGTGTGGGGGAATCTGATAGGTGTCATAAACACCTAGAATTATTATCTATTGATTATGCTTTCTTTGCTATTTTTCGTGTGAATTATGTATTTTACGTTTGTTTGAGTTATTAGGTGCAATGAGTTATTTGGAACAAAAGAAGAAGAATAAAGCACTCTTTTGGAGCATAAGGGCAGAACCGTCAATTCACATGCGAGTGGCAGCTGGACCAAGCTAAGGTTATGAGCGAAAGAAGGACAAAATGGTCATTTCACAGGCGAACACTATTCGGAGTCGAACCGAGCTTAAGAGGAAACTCTGTATTGGAGGAGCATTAAAGATAGACTAGCTGAGGTTAAAGGGTGACCATATGTTATAGGGCTCCTACTGGGGTATTTAATGAGTGGGGTGTGATTATCTAACCCTAATTCCTACACCCTAAATCAAGAGAAAACTTGCTCTCATTCATTTCAATTATTTTCACCTGAAATTGAGAAAGAGAAGCGGCAGCAGCTGTTGGTGTTGGTCCGAGAGATTAAGAGAGAAGATAAAGAAGAGATAGATCTGAGGAGGATGGGAATCATTGTTCTGTTACTACAGTTGTTGTTGCCACAATACATGAAGAATGGCTCTGTTGTTGTTCGAGAGAGAAGAACTGTTGAAGAAATTGATGTGGAATTAGGGTTTGGTGAAGATGAGTGTTTGAAGAATCTGATGATGATTATGGCTGAATTGAGAGTTGAATAAGCTTGGGTTAATGTTAAATTTCAGAAATCCACGAAGAAAAAAAGAAGAAAGAACTGTTTCTGTGTGTTGAGTGGATGAGAAGGTATAGAGATTAAAGAAGTTGTTGCCAGAGAATGGGATTGTTGGGTGTTATACAGGGAAAAGGTGGTGATGTTGCAGGGAAGGATTAGGTGCAAACTGCTGGTGATTGGAACTGTCAGTGTGTGGCTGGAGGAATGACGTTGCAGGTTTCAGTGAACTGAGTTACATAAGATGATGTTGGTGTGACAGCTGCTAATGGGGTTGAGCTGAATGCAGGATTAGATGAATGTATGGGATTCATAATTGCGCAGGGAAGGAAACGAATGATCCTGTGAACTGGTGTTGGTTGGCTGCAAGGGTATTGTCTGCGGTCAAGATATGCAATGCAGGGAAGCTACAGGATTGAGGTGTTGCTGCTGAGAAGAAGTTCGAGTTTAAATGTTTGATGCTGTTTCCGTTGCTGTTGAGATGAATCAGAAGAAGAAATGGGTTTGTCTGTGAGTTGATACAGATGAAGTATGTAATGGTTTTGGAGCTACAGGGAATGTGTTGTGAACTGTGGCTTGACTTGCAGGTAGAAGAACTTGCAGAGTGAGATGGTGGTTACACTGGGTTTGGATGCCAGTGGAGATGTGGCTAGTGGTGTTGTTCAATTACAGAAGACAGAGATAGCAGTGCAGGTGATGTGTGTTGCTTGAATGGATGCAATGAACTGAATTGCAGGTATGAGGTGCAGCTACAAATGTGCTTGTTCAAAGAAGCTACAAAGGATGCAGTGAGAATTCAGGTGTAACTCAGCTGGTCTTGCTGATACTGTTGCTGTTGTTGTTAATGGAACCAGGGTTTTGAATCTGGGGTTGAGACTGAACTGATGTTTGAAGTGATTCTGTGAATAAAGAGATGGAGATGAATGACTGAGCTACAGATGGAAGGAATGTTGTTGCAATTGGTGTGGCTCTGGTGCAAGGGAGAAATACTGGTTGATGCTGTTGCTTTTGTTGGTGGTGAACAAGAAATTGGTCATGGGCTGAAGGCAGTGAGAATGAGCTGCAATTGCAAGTAATGCTAGGTGCAGCTGGACTGGATTAGCATTGATGATGCACAATCATTGTGCATCAGCAGAGCTCTGGCCTGCGAAATGGTTTTGGCTTAGAACAAGTCAGCTGAGTTAGCCTTAACTCAGACCTGACTTATCTGACTGGTGCCAACTGACTGACTCGGTGTGACTCACTGAGTTTGACCGTTCTGACTCGTTGACTTGACCGATTTGACTCGTTGACCGGAGACCGTGCGGACTTTGCCAGTCACCTGAGACGTTTTCCGGTGACTTTTCCAGCCGGTTCCCGGGCAATTTCCGGCGACACTTTTTGGACAAATTTTCTACATGGGCTCTTCACACACATGGGCTTGGTGGACTTCTTGGTGATGGGCTTTTGAGAGTTGACCTAGTTTTGGAAGGGAGAAAAGCTACAAAAAGAAAAGTTTTTTACTTTCTTTTATGGACGTATTATTCTTGGAGGTTTGGAGATAGCTACAACTAGGGTTTGCTTTCGTTTATTTTTCATCTTCTCCAATTTATTTTTGATTATGATTATGATGAACACAAAGATTATGAGTAACTAAACTCAATTATTGGTTATGGGATGAAAGTTGATTTCTCAAGCATGTTATTTGGTTCAATGAATTAGTTTTGTCTCAACTTTATTGTTTATGATTTATTATGAATATTGTCTTATGATTTGAATGCTAGTTTGGTTGAGTCCGGAATCAATCCGATTTTCATTCATCTCTATTGCTAGATTAGGGTTTTCAATACGAAATAATTGTTTATCCCTGATTCTAAGTAGCATAATGTCATTATTACTTGTAGTGATACATCTTTTTAATTGCATATGAATCATAACCTTTGTTAAAACGAATTAGTGCTTTTACACGTTTGTTTGCATTGATTAGTCTTATTTCATAGAACTTATTGCTCTTAGGGAGTTAAACTTAATTGTGCTTTTACACTCTAGGTTGCTTTCTAGGTAGATTTCACAATAGCATCTTTTAATGTTGTTTGTGATAAAATCGGGAAATAAACGGGATATTCTTGCGATCAAGATATCCTAGGACTCTTAGTAAATGAGAGATTAAAATTCCAATTCTAGTCATTGATGAAAATACATGTTTGTGAATGATACTATCCCATGACCAATATCTATTCAAATTATTTTATTGCTTTCGATTACTTTTGTTGCTTTATTTATTTAGATAAAACAACCCCCCCCTTTTGGTTACTAAGAAACTGAAAATTGATAACACCAAAAGCCTCTCTGTGGGAACAAACTCTTTCTTATCACGTACTATATTTATATCTAGTTGAGTGAGAAAGTGAATTATATTTGCACGACTGACAACCGGTCAGCAACAAAAGAGGGTCGATACCTCTTTTCATGCGGACAGAGTTTCTAGAGTTTGAACAAAATGAAGATTCATTCTTGCTCCATGAACGGGAATAGATGACTGGGAGCGACTATACCACCTCGGGCACGCAACATCCCTCCTGAATTCTTCCTGAGTTTCACTGTCGGGCCGTTTTCACCTCCTGAACGAGCTCAAAACCTAAATATTCACACGAGGAGATAGGAAATTCTTTTCCGGTTAGATGGATGGGCGGTCCGTCGAAATCTGAGTTCGTACAAGAATTTTGCATCGATTCTACTAAGGAGCGCTAATTAGGGTTTCGACATGCCAAACCCTAAATTAGACAAAGTGGTCAGGAACCATCACCACCATTTGATACCCGAAGTTCCAGCATCATCACCATTCCCACCATTCCAAGCCTACTAATGCTAGCGACTCCATTCCAAGCCGACTGATGCTGACGGCTCCATTCCAAGTCGACCGATGCTGACGGCTCCATTCCTATTTGAGTCAAGTAAGGAAAAGAGGCAACTAGGACCACGAAGACAAATCACCATGCCAAGCCGTCCGCACCATGCCTTGGCCCCACCACGCCAAGCCGTCCGCGCATACTTTGCCTCATCAAATCGCGCCTTGCCATGGTCGTACCATCTGCGCCATGACTTGTCGCGCCAATACCAAAAACTCGCCAAGCCAGCGTCATGATGTTCCCTAACCCAGCCAAGATGACGCATAACCAGACTAAGCCGACAATTTTCATCTTACCACTCCACGGTTTGCGCCACCAGTACAATTCATGCAAGGCCGCCAACACGGGAAGCACAGTCTATCCTTACCTCTCGAAAAAGGTTAGTCAGACCTTCCTGAACATCTTTTCACGACTTGTCGTTTCGATTTTTGTCCTTGCCCGTCACCATCTTATGCTTACCTCACAACAACACTCCTGTTCCGAGCTAAGCAGGGGACTTAATGTTGATGGTGGTTTTTAGCTTAGGGTTAAAATTGTAAAACTGTACATCCGACATGACGTTACTATGACCATTAGTACATTTATTGAATCAATTAGCACGCTTACGTAAGAATTACCGGGGTACCTTTTTTCTACACGGGTCATGTTCCACGACAGAACACTTAACATTGACTAACATCACCTAAACCCTAATTCTCATTCTACCACTGTGCCAATGACAAACCATGCCAGCCACATCTCCGCGCCAAGGCATGCCAACCATGCCAGCCGCACCACTATGCCAATGGCAAACCATGCCAGCCACATCTCCGCGCCAAGGCATGCCAACCATGCCAGCCGCATCACTGTGCCAATGGAAAACCATGCCAGCCACATCTCCGCGCTAGGGCATGCCAACCATGCCAGCCGCACCATTGTGGTAATGGCAAACCATGCCAGCCACATCTCTGCGCCAAGGCATGCCAACCATGCCAGCCGCACCATTATGCCAATGACAAACCATGCCAGCCACATCTCCGCGCCAAGGCATGCCAACCATGACAGTCGCACCACTGTGCCAATGAAAAACTATGCCAGCCACATCTCTGCGCCAAGGCATGCCAACCGCACCACTGTGCCAATGACAAACCATGTCAGCCACATCTCCGCGCCAAGGCATGCCAACCATGCAAGCCGCACTACTGTGCCAATGGAAAACCATGCCAGCCACATCTTCACGCCGAGGCATGCCAACCATGCCAGTCGCACCATGTGCCAATGGCATGACAAGCCCTTGGCTCCACCATGCCAATCCAACCCCACCTTGCCATGGTCCTAGCCATGCTAGCTGCACCATGTGCCAACGGCATGCCAAGCCCTTGGCCCCGTCATGCTAAGCCAACCGCACCTTGTCGTGGCCCTAGCCATGCTAGCCGCACCATGCACTCATGGCATTCCAAATCCGCGACCCCATTATACCATGCCAGCCTTCCCTATGCGGCTACCAAAACGAAGGCGTGCGATAATCAACGGCCGCCCTTCAATCCCAGGAGCAAATCCTAGCCGTCCAAGGTTACCAGACAATGCATGGTAACCTTTGACCTAAAACCCTAGTTTGGCCACGCCAAACCGCGCCAAGGCATGCCATGCCAATGTCATGCCAACCTTGTCGCACCACCATGTTGGCCTTCTCTATGCGGCAACCAAAACGAAGGCGTGCGACAATCAACGGTCGCCCTTCAATTCCATGAGCAAATCCTAGTCGTCCAAGGTTACCAGACAACGCATGGTAACCTTTGACCCAAAACCCTAGTTTGGCCAAACCGCGCCAAGGAATGCCATGCCAATGGCATGCCAACCTTGACGCACCACCATGCTGGCCTTTCTTATTCGGAAACCAAAACGAAGACGTGCGATAATCAACGGTCACCCTTCAATTCCAGGAGAAAATCATAACCGTCCAAGGTTACCAGACAACGCAGGGTAACCTTTGACCCAAAACTCTAGTTTGGCAACGCCAAACCGCGCCAAGGCATGGTATGCCAACCTTGCCGTGCCACCATGCTGGCCTTCCCTATGCAGCAACCAAAGCGAAGGTGTGCGACAATCAACGGTCGCTCTTCAATTGCAGGAGCAAATCCTAGCCGTCCAAGGTTACCAGACAACGCATGGTAACCTTTGACCCAAAACCCTAGTTTGGACACGCCATGCCAATGGCATGCCAACCTTGCCGCGCCACCATGTTGGCCTTCCCTATGCGGCTACCAAAACGAAGGCGTGCGGCAATCAACGGTCTCCCTTCGATCCTAGGAGCAAATCCTAGTCGTCCAAGGTTACCAGACAACACATGGTAACCTTTGGCCCAAAACTCTAGTTTGGCCACGCCAAACCGCGCCAAGGCATGCCATGTCAATGGCATGCCAACCTTGCCGCGCCACCATGCTGGCCTTCCCTATGCGGCTACCAAAAACGAAAGCGTGCGACGATCAACGACTACCTTTCCTCTTAAGATGCAAAATCTCGACCGTCGAAGGTGATAGGCGCATTTATGTGCCTAAATTGTCCTCAATGTTTCGTATTGTTGGTACTCGTTTTCGTCCTTATTATGGTGTTTTGTGTGTTTTTAGGTATTTTTGGAAAATAAATATTGTTGGAAAAATCGGCTCGAAAAATCACTCGGAACACCCCCAGAGAAGACTTGTTATACGGAGCCCAGATTTAGTTAATGGGCACCTCAATTACTAAGGAGCACCTCAATTTTTAAGGGGCACCCAAGGTCACCCCCAAAACAGGCAGCTGCTATTCGCACCCCACATCTGGTTAGTGGGACACCACCTTCTTCGTTTGAACTTAAAAATTGGCGGGAAAAAAGAGCAGCTCTCTGGTGAATTTTTCGATCGAAATTTGAAGGATTTCTGGGTAGACTAAAGGGCTGAAACTTAATGGGTAGTTGTGATATGTCCTAACAAAGCTGGTATGGGTGTTTGTTTCGATGAAAATTGGCTGGAAAATCCGTGACAAGAAAACAGGGCATCCCGTGCATGAGAAGAATAATTCACGAGTTTTTGAAGATTTATGAGTGTTCTGCTCGTGTATGATGACTCTAGCAACACTCGGGACCGTGTAGAAGGAAAATAAGGAAGGTTGGACAGCTGCAGATGCTCGAATGAAGAAAAAATATCCGAAAAATATTTTCTTTAACTGTCGAGTTTAATGAAGAATATTGAGAATTTTGGCGTAATTAAATAGGGCTAAGGAGTATAAATATGTTGAGGGTATCATAGAGAATCGGGGGGAGAGATTGGGAGAAGTTTAGAGCACCACAGAGTCAAAAAAATCGAATTTGCAGAGAGACCACCTGCTGCTGCTGCTGCCATTGAAGAACACTGAAGAACACGAAGAACGGACCTGCACCAGCAGTCGTTTTCCTACAGTAATAACGACTCACAGCTGTGGGTCGTACATCAGGCAGACTTATTTTCTACAGCGTTTGCGACACAGCTGCAGCAGTCTTATTTTGTCACTGAGGGTCGTAGTTCTCTGCTTTGTAACAAATATAATTATTACAAACCCGGTTTTATTGTATTTCTCATATTCTCATCATTTGTAAACCATTTTTGAGCATCAATGAAATTGTTTGAGAGGATTTTCAATATGGTGAGCGGCTAATTCTCTCGTAACCAAGGCAATGGATGAAGCTATTCACACATGAACAATGGGTAACTATCTCATTTTCTCTAATATTTAATTATAGTTCACTCAATCACTGCTTTTGCAGAGTTCTTAAAAGTTTACATAATTTTCTTCATTAATTGTGATTCAATTAGATAGGTTATGCTTTGGTTAGATAATCTATTCTTAAGGGATACAATTAATTTTTGAGAATATGTTTGATTATTTGTGGATTAAGAAATAAAGGATTAAAAGGATAATTAGAGTTATGAAATATTTGACATCATTCATGTGTAATAGTGGATTCCAGTGTCTTGGTTACCTCTCGCCCACTTTGTTAATATTTTTGTATATAATTTTATTAAATCTTTAAATTTAATCTTCACAAGTCCGAGAGTTTGAACCTCATTAATACAACAACAATCAAAATTAAAATCATTTTGGCGCCGCCGACGCGGATTTGTGCTTAGGTAGAATTTTTAGTTTTTTTTTATTTCATTTGTTCTTTTTACGTTTCTTTGGGTGTGTCTTTGTTTTACAGGTTTGAAGTAGGATACTAAAGACTTGGAATCAAAGCTTAAAGCTAAAAGAGAAGGAAAAAGACAAAGCGAAAAAAAAGCGAAAGAAAAAATTAAAAAAAAAAGAGAGAATTTATTTTTTTTTTTTTAGAGACCTTCCATTTTTGTAATTATTATTTTTTTTTTTATTTTTTTTTCTTTTCTTTTGCACTTTATTTGGACTTTGGACAATTATTTTTTATTTTTTTTTAAAACCCTAAGGAAGGATACATTAAATATAAAACTGTTTGCAGGGAAGGACGACGATTACAATATCGTCTCGGCCCCTCGGGTTCGCACATGACACAAGAGTCGTGGCCCGAGTCGACTTCAGCGGTTCTGCGCCCGTCTGGTACGGGAGGTAAGCTTTCGAAACACCAGCGAATCCCCTGTCAGCGGGTTTATTGTATGTCTTAAGGTGAATATATGCTGAGGATTTGAATACGGTTGTTTTAATTTCCTAGTAAAGGGCAAGGCCTGGCCAAATTAAGATAAGGACTCGGATTTCATCACCGTTTCCTTCTTGCCCGCTTTAGGAAAACGAAACCAAACGCGAACCTAAGCTTAAAATTTTGACTAGAACGAGACCTATAGGGTAACGAGCTTAGTAGGAAAGTCGTTCGAAAAATATTGGTTACTCTTTTAGCATACTTCGAAGTTCATGATGGTTTCTGTGAGTTGAATGCGTTACTGCGCCGCCTTGTGATAGCGGTGAGGCCTTGGGTTTCAAAGCTCTTCGCAGCTTCCCTCGCCTCAATTCAACTTACTTTGACTCGGATTGATTCTAGAGGGGTTTGCTTAAATTGTAACGAATTCCCTTTCGAAGGATTAGAAGCTGGTCTAGAAACAATCTAAGTGGAGCCATCATGCTTGTTGTTTGCTAGATTTTATAGGTTTGATTTGGTCGAGTCAGCCTTGTTTGTGATTGTGTAGAATTCCCTTGCAATTAAGAATGTCGAACTGGTATGATAGAAGCCAATACAATGATTATCGACCTGAATTTGAATATGGACATCATCCTTTTTATGACCATGTTGGGAATAGTGGTTGGGAACGCCATCCTTTGGAAGGATATGGGTCATACCCTGGTGAGCCCAATTACTATCCACACATGCATCAGTCTTACGAGCAAGAAGATTATAGTACTAGTTCTTCGTCTCTAGAGGATACAATCAAACTATTGAAAAGTAGTCCTTTTTATGATCCCTCTGTTCCTATTCCTCCTTTAGAAGAGTCCCTCAGGAGTTAGCTGAGTCGACGCGTAAGTTAGCTGAGATGAATAGTGTAATTATAGACGAAAGAACTACAATAATGAGTGAACTTTCTATAGAGGAATCCCTCAAGCTGATGGCTGAGACGAACGAAAGACTTGCTCGAAATAATCTTACTTTCCAATATAGTGTTTCCAATAATACCCTTAAATGAGGATAGTTATTTACATAATCAAGATACAGGTTAGAATTGGTAACACTACTTGTTTTGATGAGGTTCGATCTTTTTCATGTTATTATGATGAGGATAGTGTTGATGGAGAATCATACTTATGTAGGAATAGTGATCAGGAAATGGTTACTCCAATTGAGCTTTACAATGATAATATTATTTCTAGTTCAAATCCAAATAATTTTAATAATTATTCACCTATTCAAAAGGACGAGGATTTGACTAGAGATACCCTCGTTTTAGACGATGTAGTATTTCCTGTTTACAAAGCCGATAATGATTTAGAGGAACGAGTTTATTCTGAGAATAATGTTTTAGAGTCTAGCGATTTAGAAACAATAGTCTTAGACGAAGAAGATGAACTCGTAGAGATGAGTGAGGATGAACCTGACTTAGAAAGAATCAATTGACCATTTCCAGGAATCTGATGACCTAGAAATTAGGGAAGTTGTGACTAGTCTCTAGAGACAGAAAACTCTAAGTTTGGGGGTGATTATCATTCTCCATGTGCTTTAACTTCTTAGAAAGTTCCCTCGTGTAGGACTTGACATTTATGCCTCAACCATATTACAAGATTATCTTCATACATGTTTTCCCGAACCTAATGATGTCCAGAGAAGCTCAGTTGTTAGAAACCCATCCTCTGGTTGATGTGGTTAACCCAGGCTATGATACCAAGATTGACTTTGTTTTCCCACCAAAAACTTTTCTTCCAATTGTGGGAACATATGATTTTCAGATGTGTCGGATATTAAGTTTTGAGACTAAACCTAATTACTTTAGGATATTAGGGTCGACACATTTTCTTAATGACCATTATTATGGTCAACTTTGTGAGTCAAATCTAATTGACTTAGAGGATCCCCAATTATTCAGGTTGTTGTTATGTGCTTCTAAGTTCAGTTGAGTTTTTCCAGACTCTAATAACCGGATCTTAGCTTTGAGGAAATCCAACCGATGAAAACCTTTTATTTAGACCCTTTTATAGAGCCTGAACCTGAACCACAACTAGATGTAGTTGTCTTAAGCAAGGGTATGTTCGGTATCTTCTTGGTCTGTTGCAGTTTCCTCTTCTTGTGGGTAACACTTTTTGATCCAGATGACCCACAGTTATTCCGGCTACTACTATATGATTCTACGTGGTGACTAATCCTTGCTTAGTCTGGCTGAAGACTTTAAACTTAGCACTTCTTGGGAGGTAACCCAATATTCATGCGACACGGTAATATCTTTCCTTATCTCTTTTGCTTCATTGGTAACAGTTTCTCCTTGTTCATGCTTTTAATTTCATCTTTAGAACATTGAGGACAATGTTAGATTTAAGTTTGGGGGTATGGGAGAAAGTTCTTAGTTGCAATAAATAAGCTCCAGAGACTAGAAATTTATGCTTATTAAGGTTGGCACTAACTAATCTAAGTGGATGGAAGCATTTTGGTTGTAGGATTTGAGGAACCAATCTGATTAGATGGAAACATCTAAAGAGTCTATTCATAAAAGCACAGAGCTCAGGTGTTAGAAAAAGAAAACATGGTAGTTTCGCCATATCCTCGTGATGGAAACATCGAAAGAATCCTGATCACTTTTTTTTTTTTTTTCCATTACTAGGGTGAAATAGAGTGACTGAGATGAAAAAAAAAAAAATTGAGACCAGACCACCAGACCAACCGGAATAAATACAATAAAGTCGACCACTGGTACCCTTGTATATGCCAGCTGAGTTGACCTAGAGTTAGGATTATCGACCACTGGTTCCCTTGTATTTGCCAGTGTGTTGATATTAGTCCAGACCAGTATCTCAGTCCATTAGGATAGGTTCACCTTAGTCAACATCATCCACATTTTTCTCTACATCCATCTTCTTAATCTATCCATGTGATTGGTTGACTCCGGTTTATGATGTCCAGAAACTATCTGAGTAGAGCTCTGTCACTTTATATGAATTTTAGTATGCTTGAGTGCAAACTCGTGTACAACAATTGGAATTTCGCATCAGGGTACTTCCTCCTGTAGTCAATAAGTATGCCAACCAAGGAGATTCTTTAGTGCCTTCCAAGGTTCTGCATAGATAGCTAGGGTCTGGAGTAATGGTTTTGTGGGCACACCCTGGTAAACCCTCCCGAGATTAACTCGGTTTTATTTATTTTTTATTAGTTTTGCTCGAGGACTAGCAAATAATAAGTTTGGGGGTATTTGATAGACGCATTTATGTGCTAATTGTCCTCAATGTTTCGTATTGTTGGTACTCGTTTTCGTCCTTATTATGGTGTTTTGTGTATTTTTAGGTATTTTTGGAAAATAAATATTGTTGGAAAAATCGGCTCGAAAAATCACTCGGAACACCCCCGGAGGACACTTGTTATACGGAGCCCAGATTTGGTTAAGGGGCACATCATTACTAGGGGCACCCCAGGTCACCCCCAAAACAGGCAGCTGCTATTCGCACCCCACATCTGGTTAGGGGACACCACCTTCTTCGTTTGAACTTAAAAATTGGCGGGAAAAAGAGCAGCTCTCTGGTGAATTTTTCGATCGAAATTTGAAGGATTTCTGGGTAGACTAAAGGGCTGAAACTTAATGGGTAGTTGTGATATGTCCTAACAAAGCTGGTATGGGTGTTTGTTTCGATCAAAATTGGCTGGAAAATCCGTGACAAGAAAACAGGGCAGCCCGTGCATGAGAAGAATAATTCACGAGTTTTTGAAGATTTATGCGTGTTCTGCTCGTGTATGATGACTCTAGCAACACTCTGGACCGTGTAGAAGGAAATAAGGAAGGTTGGACAGCTGCAGATGCTCGATGAAGAAAAATATCCGGAAAATTTTTCTTTAACTGCCGAGTTTAATGAAGAATATTGAATTTTGGCGTAATTAAATGGGGCTAAGGAGTATAAATATGTTGAGGGGATCATAGAGAATCGGGGGGGAGAGATTGGGAGAAGTTTAGAGCACCACAGAGTCAAAAAAATCGAATTTGCAGAGAGACCACCTGCTGCTGCTGCCATTAAAGAACACTGAAGAACACGAAGAACGTACCTGCACCAGCAGTCGTTGTCCTACAGTAATAACGACTCACACCTGTGGGTCGTACATCAGGCAGACTTATTTGCTACAGCGTTTGCGACACAGCTGCAGCAGTCTTATTTTGTCACTGAGGGTCGTAGTTCTCTGCTTTGTAACAAATATAATTGTTACAAACCCGGTTTTATTGTATTTCTCATATTCTCATCATTTGTAAACCATTTTTGAGCATCAATGAAATTCTTTGAGAGGTTTTCCAATATGTTGAGCGGCTAATTCTCTCGTAACCAAGGCAATGGATGAAGCTATTCACACATGAACAATGTGTAACTATTTCATTTTCTCTAATATTAAATTATAATTCACTCAATCACTTATTTTGCAGAGTTCTTAAAAGTTTACATAATTTTCTTCATTAGTTGTGATTCAATTAGATAGGTTATGCTTTGGTTAGATAATCTATGCTTAAGGGATACAATTAATTTTTGAGAATATGTTTGATTATTTGTGGATTAAGAAATAAAGGATTAAAAGGATACTTAGAGTTATGAAATATTTGACATCATTCATGTGTAATAGTGGATTCGAGTGTCTTGGTTACCTCTCGCCCACTTTGTTAATATTTTTGTATATAATTTTATTAAATCTTTAAATTTAATCTTCACAAGTCCGAGAGTTTGAACCTCATTACTACAACAACAATCAAAACTAAAATCAGAAGGTCACCAAGCCAACAAGTCTCCCAAGATCGACTTGCTAGGCGACAACAATATGATACATGTTTTCCACAAAAACATTCGAGACATCAACACCTATCACAAACTGGGGGATCCTCTTTGGGTATTGGTTTGGCGGTTTACAGCGTGCGGCGTACACTACGCCCGTCATAAGGAAGTATCATAAGGATGAGGCGGTTAGTAAATACACGGAGTAATGGTGAAACACTCTCTTTTATGGAACATCAATTCCATGCGTTAACGGTTACCACCTCTTCTCATTTACTCACCCATTTTTTCCATTCCTTAATGTGACCAGAGTACATTTCACTTCGACTTGTATAAATAGGTCTTACCTATTTCCACCGAACAACAAGTTCAGTCAGGAGCAATATAACACTCAGAAACATTCGCTAGCTTTCCATCTGTGAGCTTCCTATTTTCTGATACAAGTCGTGAAACAACTACTCTTCCAGAATCAACCTGGTCTCAACACTTTCTTCGCTTCCCTCCCCAAAACCAACCCATTCTCCTTCACTTTGTGACCGAAGCAAGTATGGAACAACCATTTCTTGGTTTAGGCCGGATTTGTACAGATTGATCTCTCGAATCTAAAGTACTCCCTTGCAGTACATTGTTTAGGGTTTAAACTCGTTTCTCACCCACACACCCGAAATTACCGAAATCAGCAGAAATCATTTTCACGCTCAAACACCAAGGTACAGTTGTAATCCCTACGCCTCTGATCCCAGCAGGATACTACGCAATTGATTCCCTTAGCTGGTCTCACCCACAACTAAGAGTTGCTACGACCCAAAATCGAATACTTATGATAAAAAAATCTGTCTCACATAGAAAAGTCTATCGAAGGATCAATTTGTCTCCCACAGATAAACCCTAAAAGGTTTTGTTCCGTCTTTTGATAATAATCAAGGTGAACAGGAAGCAATTGATAATCCGGTCTTATATTCCCGAAGAACAACTTAGATTAATCAATCACCTCACAACAATCTTAATCGAATGGTAGCGAAACAAGATGTTGCAGAATCACAAACAATGAGACGAAGGTGTTTGTGATTACTTTTTATATCTTGCCTATCGGAGAAATCAAACAATCTCAAGCCAATCAATATGATTGTACTCGTACGATAAAAGATACAAGTTCAGATCACACAACTACGATAAAAGTAGTATGGGTCCGGCTTCACAATCCCAGTGAAGTCTTTAAGTCGTTTAACCTGGTTTTAGAAGAAGAAAACCAAAGGTTAAAGGAGAACCGACTCTAGCACACAAACTAGTATCACACGTAAGGTGTGGGCATTAGTTTGCAGAGTTGCTAGATGTCCCCTTATATAGTCTTTCAAATCAGGGTTTTTCCTTGGTGACAAAGCAATCAATATCCACCGTTAGATGAAAACCTGATTTAGATTCAAGCTAATATTTCTCAACCGTTAGATCGAAAACTTAGCTTGTTATACACAAATGAACTGCACGCTTCTAGGTTTGTTAACCGTACCCAAACATGTGCATTGTTGGTTCAACAATAGTTAACAAAAAGGTTAGCCATATGAGCATTTCATACCAACCATGTTCTTCTTCACCATAACTAGTTCAAATGACTCAAATGAACTAGTTAGAGAGTTGATCAATTTCAAGGAAATCTTATGTAACTACACAAGACACAGTTGAAGCAAAGATGATTTGATTCACATGAATCAGTTCATGAACTTTTATAGCCACGGTTTGCAAATGCATTCCTTAGTCTTTTAGGATTAAGTTCAGAAATCATCTTTAGATATATAACCTTCTCAAGTTCGCAGACTAGGTTCGCGGACTTAAGACACCGGAGAGAGTTTACAAACTCCAACAGAAATTCTCGGGATGAGAATTTCGCCGGTTCGCGGACTGAGTTCGCGGACTTAGCTCACGCAAGTAGTTTGTCAACTCCAACAGAAATTCTCGGGTTTGAGAACTTCGGTAGTTCGCGGACTTGGCACTTGCCATCCTTCCGGTTCTCTTGATCAACAAAGTTCAAAAACTTCGGTTCAAGGAATAGGACTTATACATAACTGTGTTTCTACAACAATGCTTATGTTACCATTGGTTTTGTAATCTAAACTCTTATTCCAATCATTGAAACATTCTTAGAGGACGTTATATAGTTGTTACACCATTTCTCGTCAAAGAAATTTTCAAAGTGTTTGAAACATATCATGACATTCGTCACTAGGTAAAGATAAACTTGGTCGAAGCGAAAAGCTTACCAACACATATTTCGATATAAAGATAGGCGAGGTATACTCGGCTCGAAATACCAAATGTGTATAATCAGAGTCTATATATATAACATACGACTTTTTGTCTCAAAGAGTAGGAGATATAATAGATAGACTTTTGAGTGACAGATAAGTTCAAGTCTCCACATACCTTTTTGTCGAGAAGTTCCACCGGTTCCTTGAGTATATCTTCGTCTTGTATGATGAATCGCCATGGAGTCCTTGAGCTCAACTACACTTACTATCCTAGTAAGAGACTTAGCTATAGTAGACTAGAAATCA
The DNA here is from genome assembly GCF_003573695.1 of Papaver somniferum. Taxonomy (NCBI): domain Eukaryota; kingdom Viridiplantae; phylum Streptophyta; class Magnoliopsida; order Ranunculales; family Papaveraceae; genus Papaver; species Papaver somniferum. Next base: position 8,556,614 of record NW_020621936.1, on the reverse strand, counting down.
AGACTTATAGTTTTGATCACTCACATTGACAAACATGCTTGAGATAGCAACACATGCAAGTTCAACCGAGCAATGCTCTAACAAGACTTGCAACCTGTAGAGTTAGGCACGAGGATTCCACACATCATGTTCTGATAACCAATAACAAAATCGAAACTACAAGTAGTTTTATTTTGATATGTTACCAAGGAAATGTCCGAAATTTTTTTTCCAATTTAGTTTAGCAAAACAAAAACAACTGAGCACCTTAGTCCCTACGATAAGACCAAAATAAAGATAACTCTATTTTTCTCATCAGGTTCTAATTATCCATAAACTTAGACCTTTCAATTTTAAACAATACAAGTACTAGGTTAGTTAACTAGAATTTCTTGTTAAGGCATTCAATTAGACTTGAATAACCGAAACCTCACTTCGATAAGTCTAACTAAGATCATAATTAACTTAGTTTCTCTTATCCGGAATCGAATTGGACTAAACAACTCATCCCGTACACCTTTATTTCGTTAAGCCATAAATAATTCATACAAACCAGCATAAATCAACTTGCATAATTCTTCATCTCAACCGGAAGCAATTGAAACAACATAGATATTAAAAGCACCGCAATTGCACCGAAATTTTGTAATCCTAAACAATTGATACCACACAATAAAGCAAGATAACAATAGTTTTTCTTAACGAAACCAATTGAATCACACGCATCCACACACACACATCATGGAATAAACATCAATTGAACCGAAATTTTGTTAAGCAAAAGCAATAAATATATATAATATAAACTAAGGCTTTTCTTAAACAAGAAAACAATTAACTAACAAGATTGTTACCTCAAATTTCGCATCCACTTCTCCAATATGTTTGCATCTTCGTCCAGGGAGAATTGATATCGAAATATCATCATGTTGTCATCCTTATGCCAAAACAAAAGAATAACAACAACCCTCAACCTTTACCAGAGAAAGGTTGAAAACTGGTTTTAACAATTGCAAGCAAGAGTTGAAAACCAAAACACATATGATTTTATGCTAAACCAAAACCGATTCAACATATTGTGACTTTTTCACATATTTTTTCTACCAGAACCCCTCATGATTCTTTGATAAAGCCTACCAACATGGGATAGAACTTAATCATGCTAAACCAAAAAGTCACCCAAACCACAAGCGTTCACAATATATGAGATCGAATATTAAGGTAGTAAAACTGAAATCAAACATTCCATAAACATACATATCAATAAGATAAAAGCATTCAAGCACAGGCTATGTAAACAGAAAACTATCATAAGAAAAATTACCAATCAAATAATTTTATTGATAATAGTTTTATTTATAATAGACCAATACAATCAATGAAAGAAATCAAAAATTGATGTCTATTTTTCTAGATTAAGTAATACAACAAATAACTTAATACCTAGTGGTGCTTTTGTTGTTCAATGAGGTCTCTTCAGTGTTCAAGCTCTTAAAGCATGTCTCAAGAGACTTGTCCGCAACCACTTCTTGTTTTTCAAGTTCTTCGATTAGAATTTTGAGATCAGCAAGAATTCTTCTTGTTCCTTCATAATTCTCTTTTACCCAATATTAATGTCGAATAACAAGATTGGTTTCCAGTTCATTAAAACCTTGGATATATTGAGACATACTATCAGAACGAATTCATTGGGTTTTGACTGAATCTTGTTTGTTGTAAGCTAACATACATGACTCATCTTGTGATCCAATTGAACTATCAGAATCATAATCAGACATGATGTTTGGTATGCCCTTCTTCTTTTTCTCTATATTGATTCCTTGACAATCCTTAACCTTTTGAGCTTCCTCCTTATTAACCTTTGAGATACTGCGAGTTATTGGAGGCATGCTTGCTCATATATATATATAGATATAAAAATGATTGATCAGGGTATCATAATACAGGTAAGAGAAAGTTTCTCCTTTTAAAAGAGACAACTTTCGGACCAAAAGACCTTTGGAGAATCCGAAAATAAAATAATATATTTTGTTTCCTTAGTCCAAATTTCTCAAGTTGGAAGGATTATTAAAATCCGAAAATTCCAAATAACACCTATTTTTCGAAAATCATGTTAAACATGAACAATTTTTTCAGAAAACCATGGATTCGCAGCTACCCATAAACTGTCACAGACTTTTTCTGATAAACAACTACACAAAACAAATGTGCTCCTGTTTTATTGTGCCTTTCCCATCCAAGTTTATGAGCACGAAAGAGGATGAGAATGCACAATTATGATACAACTAAGTCGCATCAGAATAAGCTTTTTCCAGCTTACAGTGAATATCAAAAACATAGTTCATGTTTCTTTTAGGGAATTTCTGCCCAACATATTTTCTCCCAAGATGATGATCTTTTCTAACTAGAGAGATATGATCATGTGGAGAAAATGTACTAATGTGAGAATTCTCGGAGCTAGACAAATCTCTCTTAATTCTTTCAATGAGATTTTCATAAGATTTTCTCATTCTAAGGGCTTCTTTATTTTTCACATTAGTGTGATCATCTGAAACAACTATCGAAAATTCCTGATTGTTTCTTTTGGTAGAGATTCGCTCTTTCCCTTCCTTCTGAAGTCGTTCCTCATCAAAACCAGAACTGTTTCGATATGGGTGCGGAGGAACCTTTTTCTGGAAGCGATTATCAACTCTTTCCTCTGACTCCTTTGAGTTCATCTTATCGGGATGTGGTATAATATGTCTTTCTACTGAGGAATAATCTTTCAGTTTTTTAAGACAAGAAACTTCCTTCAATATTTTTACCACCGTATGTAAAAGAAGTATAAGTTCCTGTCAAGTGACAGAAAATTGTATTCCTTACAATCACCACGGAATCGGTTCAAAGTTTCCTTTGGACAAGATTTCGTTTGATCATCAGTATATCTAGAAGCTGGTTTCTCATCCTCTTCCAACTTGATGTAGTTAGGCAAACTACCATCATCTTGATATGTTTCAGATGTGATTAAACCGGTTTTGTCACAATATGTAAAAGTCGAGCAAGGACTTTTAGTTTCCTCATCAGAAAAAATCACAACATCATCATTAATTGGAATCATAAGACGTGTTTCTTTATCTGTAAGAGATTTACCAAGAGCCTCTAGTTTCACAGTGAGATCCATTTTCTCTTTTGCTAGACACTTCAGTTGAATGTCATTTTCTTTGATCTCCTGTTTAAGAAGATTTGACTCTGTCTTTAAAATGAGTACTTTAGAAGACAGAGATTGTATAGGCTTTAGGAGTTTTACCAACTCTTTATCAGCATATTATCTTTCATTAGAGATAGACATAGATGTTTTCGTCACTACTGGATCATGAGTCAATGAAGTAGTAACATCTTCAACTTTTGAGTATTCATACTCTTGCAAAACGTTAACTGAATCAGAAATTAGATTCAATTCTTATAGGTTGGATCGCACCAAACACAGATTGTTAGATCTTTTCGTGTTTGCCTGCTCTGATACCAATTGAAAAGGCAAGGGTACCCAAATATACCTCAACCTAAACTTTTCCTACCTATAAGTCATTTCTCTGAAAGTGATTGTCTTTGGACTGAGTCGAGACAATACAACTAATCGGTTCACACTTCGTGTGATCGTCTATGGATACGAGATTGAGACAATCCAACAACGGAGTATGTTTACTTGATACAAAGGTTCATACTTAACCAAACACAATAGGATTGCTTATCAAGTAAATAGGAATCAACGTTTCTGTAATTTACTTTAATTATAATAAAACAATTATAATGCGGAAATATAAAATAAATGACACATTAATATTTTGTTAACGAGGAAACCGCAAAGGCAGAAAAACCCCGGGACTTTGTTTAGAATTGAATAATATCAGGATTAAGCCGCTACACAAAATTACACCTAACTTCGTATAGTTGAGACCAAACAACTAAACCTATAGTTCACCTAGTTCCGCCTGTATTCCCACGCCTCCAACTTATAAATAAGTCATGTACTTGGAACAATTTCTTTGGTTCGTATTCCAAACAGTAAAGGAACAACAAATCTGTTTGGTATCATCTCTCTTCAACCAAGTGATATGAGTCGGACAAAGGCTCTTCCGTTTATTTTAACATAAACTCCTTTGTCAGGTCCTTAGATCTATCTTATGTTCAATTACCGAAGTAATCGTTTAAGATTAAGCCAACAACACTCTTAATCCAAAGAATTGTGTTGATGCCGATCTACTCAATTAATCAATCCAATCTACCACAAGGATAAACCGATTATTAAATGGATCATGTTTTACCAAAACAAGTATTCTGTACACCAAAGACTATAAACGCAAGTCAGATCTTCAATATCTTCTTTGTCTTCAAATCTTCTTAAATCTTCAATAAAAACCTGCACACGATCACTTGAATCTCTTGTGATCAATCACACATAGAACGGAGTCTGTTAACAATGGATTATCACAAGATCGTCTTTAGAACTAACAACAATCTAAAGATCCATGCCGAAACTTTGAAATAGTTTGATTGAATCTTATATCAGAAGAGAAGATTCTCAAGCATAAACAAACTAGGTGCAATAAGATTTCAACCATCGTTAGTCAATCGAAAACAAAAGATAAACCGCAATTATCTAGTTTCCCACCAACGATACACGCTAGATCTTCTCAATCCCAAAGAAGACTTTAAACTGAGCGTCCATAAGAGATTTCACCTAATTAGGTTACTTTCCTCTCCGAATAGGCGGTTACACTAGTAACATCAACAAAAGATAAAGTCTGTTGTTACGAAGGATTAGTTTGCTATAAAGGAAAAACTTCAAGTATTTATAGACAAGGAAGTTTGGACACCAAGGAATTTCCAAAACCAAAAATATTCTCAAGATATTTATTAAAGCACAAATTCGGTTTCCATAATTCCTAGAAATGCTCTGTCCAAAAATAATGATCAAAATCTCTCGGAAAATCTAATTAGTAAATGCACATTACTAATTCTTATATTTCCCTACAAAATGAAATCAGTAACCTTAATTAAAAGGTTCTTAACTAACTTATTTTTCGATCTTGGGATTCTCTTCCCTTTGATATTAAAGAATAACTTTGAACAATTAAAGAAATACACATTCACAATACGTGTTCAAACTTCAAAGTATGTCGACATCCTTACTTTGTAAGTTCTTTTTCACACTTACAACCTTGAAACCGATTTTCCACACTTCCAAACAAGTTTAGAATTGGTTCATCCGACTTTCAAGAACTATGCGATTGATCAAACAAACATTCAATCACAATCATGGGTTTAACGGTTCTACCAAAAACAAGTTTCGGTCCTACCTTCCATGTGAGTACTGTGCATAGTCACACTAGCTTTCCAAAATTCGGTTGACTAGGTACTAGGATCGGTTCCCCACATATGTATGGTATCTAACTTATATGTGTTGCACATGTCCATAGGATCAGTTCCCCTTTGCCTAAAAATGTGTTGCACATGTTCATAGGATCGATTCCCCTTTCTGCTATAAACCTTGATGCACCCCATACAAGGATCGGTTCCCCTTTGTGATGTATTGTACCTCTTACTAAGATCGGTTCCCCTTTCCCATATTTGGTTAGACATAAAATCACAAACCCGATCATTCCATCTCAAGTGATTACTTAAGATCGGTTTCACTAATAAAAGTCATACCAATACATAAGGCAGGCCTTTGTGAATAGTTCTACCAAGAACACAAACAAGTTGTGAGCGGTTATACTCAATCACACATATTGGTTGTTCATGAGATATGCAATGAATAACAAAACCAATAACACCTGGCAATTTCCTTTTCGGTTCACAAACAAGTCTATGAACTTACTTCCTTAGAACACATGTAAAACATTGTTCCATAGGATGAAATCCTCACCTCATACCCATATATAATCACAATAGCATTCAAATAATTATGGCGATGTCTTATCTACAAAGTTTAATGGTTAAGCAATAAACCTCGTATTGTATTCCTTAATACTATGTCTATCTAGAGTTCAAATATGCTTCACAGTTTTGTTTTTAATATGCACGACTTGAAAGATATGTTAGGGAATGAAACAGTTCAAGTCAAATACCACAAACCTCAAGTGGAAGGATGATCGTTGTCGTTGTAGCTCCTTGATTCTTCACATCTTCAAGACTTCGCAATACTTGAAATGTCTCATATCCTAATACTTTCAAGCTAACCTATACGAAGTTGACTCTAGTATATAATCAAGCGACTCTTAACATGAGTTTTGATTCACTAAAATATGACAACCAAACTTGGCATACCAACACTTGGTGGGTTGAACCGAGCAATGCTCTAACAGAAGATGATGCTGAGACGAATGTTCTAGCAGTGGCCACGCTTTTGGAGCCACAGAGGAGGCAAGGAATACACCAACTCGTCCCGAATAAAGTCAAGACCTATCAGAGGGTGCACAGAAAACGTGTAGTTGTCGATGATCGTATGGTGAAACAATACTTCAATTTCAATTGTACGTATGGGCCAAGAAGTTCAAAGGTCGGTTTGCTTTGCCTCGTTCTCTTTTTCTGAGAACGTACAAATTTTCAGATTATGTGTTTCATTTTTGCATCCATTAATCCTTCTTAACAAATTGATCAAAAAGCAGCACCATAAAAAGATAACACATCAGCGAAAACAAGTTATGGGTATTTCAAATAAAAAAAAATAAAAGAAAAAGATATGTTAGAGGAATAAAATAACCTGGCTAAATTGGAGCCTAGGAACATTATTTGGGTCCTATGACTACACGACAAAAAGGGTCATTAAAAGGTAAAAAAGTTAAACCCTTATCCAACTATTTTACATAATGGATAATTTATCCCTGATTAATTAGTGTTAATCGGCTGATTAATTGATGTTTAGTCAAATTAAACTAGAAATCAACTAATCTTGATTCATCATCAAAACATCTATTTAAAAAAAAAAATCAAACCAGAATCGGTTTATGTTTATGTCCTCTTAGGCCGATTGTAAGAATCGGTTTATAAGGCTTAGAACATAAACAATTGTAAATTTTAAAAGTTTTTCTGTGATTTTTTTCCACCGGAATCGGTTTATGTTAATGCCCCACATAAATCGATTGTAAATCTGGGCACCTCATGTAACTGTTTTGGTTATAACTTCTTCGTCCGATGTCGGAATGATCTCATTCTTTTTGCGTTCAATTCGTATTTTCATGCTCTATAATATAAAGATAAATATTTAAATATTTGTGTAAAAATTCAAACATGGTTAATGAATCGATTGATGTGTGCATTAGCAATAAACCGGTTGTGATTGATGTTCATCACATCAGCCCAAAATCGGTTTGTGTAGGTGTACCATATCTACCGTTTTTGGGGAACATCAATAACAATTGATTTATGTGGACCCTTAAATAATCCGATTATGGGCATAGCGGTTAAGGAATCAAAGGTTGTACAATCGGGTTATATGGACATACATGTAATCAGATTCTAACAAAAAAAATATACAGAGAAAATTGTTATCTCATACCAGAATCGGACTATGTGGGCATTAACGTAGGCCGATTATGGTTCAATTTTCTCGAAACTGAAAACACATCCAAGTCAATCGATCTTTGTGGGCATGAACATAAACCGTTTTTATATGCAATCGGTTCACAAGTACACTAATGTAAACCGATTCTGGTAAACCCAAAAAATTTTGATTTCAAAAGAATCAAATTTTGAGTGATTGCATGTTGCTAAAACCTAATTTAGAGGATTGAATTTGCTAGAAAAGTACTTGATTCGTGCCATTTTAGGGGAGAAGAAGAGAAGAAGAATCGGCTAGAAGTGGAGATGGAGATGGGAATGAATTTGATTTTGATTTTGATTTAAGTTTTTAGTTTTATGATTTTGATTATGGTTTTAGTTTTTAGTTTTGTTATTAGAATTTAATGAGGATAAATTGGTAGTATTAGTATTTGATAAAGGGTAAATTAGTAGTTTCAACTCTTAATAACCTTTTTTGTCGAATAATAGTAGGCCCAAAATAAATGGGATATGCCCCAATTTAACCAAGTAAAATAAAAGAAAAAAAAATGTAATGTAAAGTAAAGTAATACTTATAATTGAAATTGTATTGTTAAATTATAACAAAACACCATGAAATAAAAGTAATCAACCTTCAAATGATGCTTCTTCTACCCTTGGAACAAGGAAGATACAAAGATTTGAGGTTCTTCTCTAATAATCTTCAAATTTCTACCCAATTCTAAGATTGGAAACTAGAAGATAATAGATGATTCTCTTACAAATTGAAATTTCTACTCAATTACAAATTGGAAATATCAAAGTGTTGGAGGCTCTTCTCTAGGAAGGATTTTATGGTTCTTACACCACTTTTCTAAACAAAACCAAACTTGGGAACTAGATGAGCTAGGGTTTAAACAATAAATAGTAAACAAAAAGGACAAAGGTAGGAAATAAGGGAAAGAAGGGGGTAAAAGAGTAAATACGAAATAAGAGGGCATAAATGGTATATATGAAATATCATTATGCATCATCCTTCCCTCCTTAAGTGAAATTCTCCCTCGAATTGTCCATCTCTTCATCCATAGCATTGTCACCCCAATATGGAACCAAGTGCTTAACGTTAAAGACGTTGGGCGTACGAATTGAGCTTGGTAAGTTGAGTCGATAAGCATTATCATTTATCTCTTCTCCAATTGGAAATGGTCCAATCTTCCTTGCCTTAAGCTTGTTGTACTCACCCGCGGGAAAGCGTTCTTTAGTAAGAACCGCATAAACAATATCTCCTACTTCAAACTCAACCACGCGTCGTCGTTGATCAACCTTGTTCTTGTATTTCCTTAATGAAGCTTCTAGATGCTTTCGGGTGCTTTCATGTATAAGGTGGAGTTGAGAAACAAAGTCTTCCGCCTTAGCATTTGTCCTTTTCAAATCCGGTACTAAAGACAAGTCAAATGGTACTCTTGGATTGTACCCATATACCACCATGAATGGTGAGTAACCACTACTCCGGTTCACCGCATGGTTGTACGCAAATTCCGCTTTGCATAAAACTTGGTCCCACGTCTTCAAATTCTCTAAAAATAAAATGAACTCCCTAGTGCTTGAACTACTTCCCTTCTTGAAAACTACTCGACCACGATTTCTTCCTTTATAATTACTCACCAAGTCTAACCTCTTGTGGTGATAGTCAAGTGCACACTTAAGAAGCAAAGAAACACCAAGTAGTTTCTCCAACTTTGAATGGTGACTGGCGTTATTATACTTGTCTTCAAAGGAAGCCCAAGTTGGATCAACATAAGTTAATTTCTCATTTTCTTTGCTAATACTTGATAAAGAGCTTGTTGTTGGGTGAATTTTTCTCTCAATTTTCATCTCTTGAATGACATTTTTGGATATGGCATAAACATAACTATTGGAATCATTAACAAGATTGCTTACCTTTCTTTTCATGGTACAAGTGGTATGGAATGCGTCATGCCTTGTCCCTCGATCATCGTCGTCAAGTTCAACCATGGAGTATTTGTTTATGAAACCCAATCTTTGTATTTGATAACCGGTGATAAAATCTTCTTCCATTTCTTCATTAGGTTCTTCATCAAATATGGGTGGCGACGTACGATCAAAGTAAACATCATTACCAATCTCACCTTCCTCAAAATTTGAAAAACTATCAAATTTTGGTGGAGACATTTTATCAAATACCATGTGGGCAACATCATTATCAATCTCACCTTCCCCACAACTTGAGAAACTATCAAACTTTGGTGGAGACAAATTATCAAACATCTTGTGGGCAACCTCTTGATTCTCATACCCACCAATGGAAATTGAATTCTCTAACTCCATTTCATCTTCATAATCATTAGAGAGTTAAAATGAGTCCATATAAAGACTTTCCAACTTCTTAATTTTCTCTTCTACTAGTTGACACATTTCATCAAACATCTTATATCTCATTTTATTCAATAATCTCATCACTTGAACATTACTTACTTTTACTCCTCCATCCATTTTCATTCTTCTTTTTGATATCATGATAAAACACCATAAAATTGAAATACCCAATTTAAGAAAACTACCAAGAAAAAGAAACACAACCCAAAATACTTGATGATGATATTAGTATCTTTACCAAACCTTCCCCAAAAAATCAAACCAAAGCTCTTGATACCAACTAATGTAAAGTAATACTTATAATTGAAATTGTATTGTTAAATTATAACAAAACACCATGAAATAAAAGTAACCAACCTTCAAATGATGCTTCTTCTACCCTTGGAACAAGAAAGATACAAAGATTTGAGGTTCTTCTCTAATAATCTTCAAATTTCTACCCAATTCTAAGATTGGAAACTAGAAGATAATAGATGCTTGTCTTACAAATTGAAATTTCTACCCAATTACAAATTGGAAATATCAAAGTGTTGGAGGCTCTTCTCTAGGAAGGATTTTATGGTTCTTACACCACTTTTCTAAACAAAACCAAACTTGGGAACTAGATGAGCTAGGGTTTAACCAATAAATAATAAACAAAAAGAACAAAGGTAAGAAATAAGGAAAGAAGGGGGTAAAAGAGTAAATACGAAATAAGAAGGCATAAATGGTATATATGAAATATCATTATGCATCAAAATGTTATAGGCGCCCTACAAGAATAAGTTCAAATGTTGCTTCAAAAAAAAGTAGAAGAATAAGTTCAAATATGAATCCAAATTTATGACGAGTGCATCTCATACATATGATACTATGTGTTCAAAAGTTTCTAGGTTATACTCACTAGACATAGTATAGCCTATTTCGCAAACTTTATATAACCATCAGCTTTGGAATCATTTATGTGGACCTCGTCCCATTCTGGGTCAGTAGTCAGTGTAAACAATCCGTAAGTAACGAGCAAACAATCCTGCTCGGATGTTCTATAAAAGAAACCAACACACTTGCAATCCTCACTGCAATTTTTCCTGCACTCGCCAATTTTCATCTTTACAAAATCCGTCGATATCCCATCTCTAAGATTTCTTCGCAAAGAACTAGACAAACCCTTTAGTTTGTAGTAATCAACCAATTTTGCGTCCGAGGAGGTCCTGTTATTACTAGTAGAATCGTATTTGCAGGCAGGAAGTTTTGCAGGTTTACATTTTTCGCTCCATCCCCTTAACCCTTCAGATGTAGGACAAGCAACACAGTTCCCTTTTGAGCAAAGCCCAAAACCCCCACATTTTTCTGGCAAAATACATTGATTTCCAGAGAAAAGAGTATATGTTTCCTCCCACGCATCACGATGCCCTTCTATCTCGTTGTAGGTATAAACACGAAGGTTGCCATCTCTTGTTAACCGAAGCATTGACAATGTACTATTGTATTTCGGTTCTGCCCAGAGTGTTCTCTCCCTTTCTTTACCTAACCATGATAGGCCTAATTCATTAGCAATGTCACTTCCATCAACACCGTATTGCAGGGGAGCAGAGTAAAAATTTACTTTATCGTACCAATTGAAATACCAGTATTCTATAACATGGTAAGCCAACAATATTGGCCGTTGACTGGAATTCTTTTTTGCGCCATCGAAGAATAGAGTGAGAAGTTGTCTCTGGTTTGCATCAACGTCCATGACCATACTATATGATCCGCTCACTAGCTTGTTTGAACCATCACCGCGCAGACCTTGGCCATTCAAGAGCGTATCGGTCGGGTAATCAAAACTCTGCCAAACAACCCCGCCGTTCTTGTTGACAAGAACCAAGTTACCATTTGGGAGTAATTTGAGATCAACTACTCCTTTGTTGGCAGTGCGAGTTTGCCAAGCGATACGACCACTGGATTCAGCTAAGACAAGGTTACCGTCACCACCAAATGTTAAGGTTGCATTCTCACGGACAGGTTTGTGCAGGTTAGCTGACCAAACCCAACGCTTTAAAATCATCGGTGAATAGTGGCGAGCTTTACGAGCACGAGTCATCAGAGGGTAACCCATGGACAAGCCTAGAGTGAAAGCATTTGGAGTTGTACTATAAAAGGCTAGCATAAACGGATGGTGTGCAATTTGGGGAATGAATAGGTAAGATGGATGGGTTTCGTATTCTGTTGCATATTCTGAACGTTCTCCATGGTTTACATACTTGAATGTCTTAGATCGAGGAACCAAGGCTTCAACTGCTGTTACTGTTTTAGATCTTAAGAAAGTAGTGTTGGTAATGAATAATAACAGTAGTAATGTTGATGCCAAAAGAGATGGATTCTTCTTCATTTTGCTTCTTGATGGGAGATACACTTATCACTATCTTGCACTGAAGTTTTTATAGCTGGAGTTTTATCAGTAATGGCAACGCTTATGGAGACATTGACCCCCAGATTCAGTGGGCAACATGTAATACACTATCTTTTATGATTCGTCAAGTTGTATTAACTTAACAAACTCCTGGCGTTTGGTTTAAGAATTCAAAATTATTAGTCAAATTTGCTATTTAAAGATTGATTTGTAAAGGTCAACAAATTGAATAGTCAAATTTGGGAATGGAACCAAGAAAGATATACTCAAATGAAACTTGGGACTTGGGAAGATAAGAAGGGGAAAACAGATTATGTTTAGATCTGAAATCTAGGCATACATTTTCCCACTTCTAACATTTTGGTACTACACGTTAGCCGCATCTTACATCTATACACCGCAATGACTGCATAGCAACGTCACTGTATACCTCACATGAGCTCGAGGCTTCCGTCAGTTTTTTTTTTTTTTTGGTATACAAAAAGGGAGGAAAAAAAAAAGGCCAACTGTTAGCTGCGCACCAGAGGGCAGCTATGTTAGCTGGAACAGAAAGATTAGTCCATTCAGCTTGGACTTTGTGAGCTAAAGCATACGTTGCCAGAGCGTGAGCCGCAGAGTTGGCTGATTTTGGTACGTAATTGAACTTGCAGTGAAGAAAAAGAGCCGCATGTCTTTTGATATCATCTCTAATTTTCCAGAGTATCCAAGGGGAAGTTCTTGAAGTTCCGTTCAGGCTTCCGTCAATTCCATGGTGTCTTTGATCTTTCCAGTTTCCAAGACCGGTTGACTGTGCAGAAACTAGAAACCATTTCTTATCATTTACAAGCTCCATTGCGAATGACGAACCCGACGGAAATTGCCCTCCGTCAACATATATGCGCACCGGGCTCTGGAGGACTGAAATACGTCTTACCCTACCATATTCAGAACATTGACAAGTCACTTGGAGTCTTGAAGACAATGGCTTTTAGACTGAAGGGCTATATGGTCAAACTTCAGATGATTGAATTTAGTCAATATTGGTTGACCGAATGATTTCTTGAAAAATCACATCAAAACCTCTTTCACAACATATTTTTATTTCGAGTTCGAAAGAGATTTTTTAGTTAGGGTTATTGGCTCAATTTTTCAACTTAAATCGGAGAAAAATGGAAGAACTTGGGAAACTAGTGAACTTGCAGAGCATTCTCTCTTTCTTAGAAGAACGTCATCTCTCTTCAAATAACCAGGACTCTGATCGTTTCCTTGCCGAGTTCACAATGTTCATGGTAACTTTTATATTCCCAATTTCCGTCGAATTTACTGTGAATTAAGTCAGGTTTTTGTTCAGTTAGGAAAGAAAAACCCTCGATTGTTCGGGCTTTCTTTTAATTCAGTTGTATGAGTTTTGAAGGCAAAGCAATGCGGAAATCTCACAATGGAGGCGAAGTTCAGTTTGATATCTGATTATCTTCCTAAGGTGTTTCTTCATTAATGTTTTGCCAGTTTTATTTCTGTTATACGCACGGATAGTTATATGCTTTTTATCTGCTCGGAAAACAGATTTCACCTGCAATTCTCGAGGAAGCTGCATTGTGTCTTACCGGAGAAGGTGTGCAATTAGGTAGCGAACATGAAAGGGTGTTAGAATAGTGGTGCTGATATACCTTAGCTTGTATCTGGACTAACTTTTGTGCTTGAACTACAATACAGGTCATCAACAAAATTGTGGTGATCTTCCTACTGAAGTGTACTGTGAGAGTGAATCCAATGTTGATGTAATGGGAGGTTATGTTGAAGATATGGCGATGGTTGGATTAGAGTCGATGCAGCGAGCAAATTCCACTCTCGAGGATTTTGTGAGTAGTTCTCTGCCATTTAGCTGTCAAAGTTTAAAATAATTTGAGTCTGAAATTGTGAAAGCTTTGTATTAGTAAATGCATCTTGTATTATATTAGGCATTTCTTAATGGTTTTTAGTAGTTATATGATGTCCTGTTTGTCCTTTCTTCTTTATTTTATTTGTTGTTCGTCTCTAATGATTTTGGTGCTATGCAAAATTGTGGCCAATTGGCAGTGTAGGTTTTACTTTATATTTCATGAGATGGATGTGAAAAAACCAGAATTGGTGTTCAAGTACCTCCCAATGCTTTCATTTACGGAAAGTTACATTTATCAGGTATTTGTCGCTGAAATAATTTGATTTCAGACTCTTAAGTAATAGATAATACAAGTAGACACACAATTAGGTGTTAATAATGCTGAATTATTCCGTGCCATGTTTCAATTTTCATGTGTTAGTGACTTTAATCTGTGATAAATATTCTCTGACCGTTTCTTATTCTACATGATACAGCTTAATGTTCTCTGACCGTTTCTTATTCCACATGATACAGCTTGATAGCTATAATGAACAAATATTATCGACGACAGCTGGTACAACTGATGCTAAAAAGCCAGTAAGTTAGGAAATCGATTCCACTTGGTATTAAACCTTTGAACTAGGTAACTGATCTTTGTGCTGTATCTGATTCCTTGAACTTTGATGATTGTAGGAACGTAATCATATAATGAAAGATCATCTCCTAAAAGTTATTAAAAATGATCCATTTGGACCTCTCGTCAGTGTACTAGAAGATCATGGCCTTATGACAGAACGGTCCATCATCTTGCTTATCTATTGACAACTATTTTGAGTTCTGCCTATGCTTCTCGCCGAACGTATCTTGTTTACTGCTGCTTACTGTTTTCAGAATTAGAGCAGAGCTCAGGTCTGGGGAAGAATATTGGCTTCTAGAGAGGAAATTATGTAATTCACTAGCGGCCAAGCAACAGGTAACTATTTAAATGGCCTATGTTTTCCCCCAAGTTCTTGCTAAAGTAGTTACCCTACGATTCCAATCCATGGGTCTGAGGAAGTTTCTAATGTGTGTGTTTTACTATGCCTCTGTGGTTCTCTTGCCTTAATTAAGTAAGGTTACCCGATCCGCTAAAATACATGTCATTTATTTTCTTTTTGACTTATCTCAGTAAGTTATTTAGAGGGACCTGATTATGAACAATTGATCTGGGAAATTAACATTCAGAGACAAGTGAAGTAGCAATATGTGGCGACCGATCTCTTCTTTCTTTTTAAAACTGTGTAAGATGAGGTGGTTGTGTCAAAACAAATAGATGTTTTATCTGGCTTGTTTTAGTTTCACCATCATAATATGCAACTCCTAGTGATCAGTGTAAGGTTTTCATATTTTCACAATTCTAATTCTGACATGTTCATTTGGACTCTAGAGTATGTCCTGGATCAAGATTTAAAACCACAGAGATGGATAAGAGTTAATGTAAATTGCAATTTTTCTAAATTCTATCATTTGGTGTGTATTTTGTCCTCTCTATCTTTCTTGTTCCCTGTATTACACTTTTATTTAGTATATCCTTTTGTTGCGTATCAAAAAATTTATTCGAATTATTTACCATAGTTATATCAGCTCATTTCTCCACACTATTCTTTCCAGAAATCAACATCTTCTTGTTGATATACTTCTTACACTTTTTTGTTCTTTCTTGATAAACTTCTTCACTTTAGGTAATACTTCATTGTAGTTTGTCATTTTTCAAGTAAGGATAAAAATATTACTAGTCAAAGGCATGTACTTTGATAGGGTTGTTGCTGTCCTGATTCTGAATAAAGATCTGTCATTTAGGTTTTGATTGAAGACGTGATGAGAGCAATTCATCTAAAATCCTTCGATTATCGGGTTTTGAATCTTTTGTTGTATCAGCTAAGGCGAACAAAGGTAATTATTTTTAACCACTTGTTACAGAGTTCTTATTTGGAACTCCAAATTTGATTTCGTGCCTTCATATTTTTAGATGACAGATCCTCAAAAATTATTGGAACTGTGTGTGAATTTTCTTTTATTTCGAATAAATATGAGTCAGTGGCATGTTCACTAAAAATTTGCTGATATGGTTTCATTTTCTTGCTAACTCTGCATACACAAATACATAAAGAGAGGGATTCAACGTTATGCATTTTTAATTTGACATACATAAGATGAAACTAAGATTTCCGCTTAATTTGTCATCATGTAGTTCCCTAATTGTTTCGTGCATTATTGTGAAGGTTAACGACTTACATATGGAATTTCTATCAGTCTCCGAATTCCTTGTCGAGGTATCTGATGACCTGTAAGTGCTTTACCATGTTGATGCATCAATAGCGTTGTTTCTGCATAAAAAGTTGATGTAGAGCACGAGGATTTGTGAGAGAAAACTGGCTAGAATATTTTGTTATATAATCTGAACTGGTGTTTGTCACTCTTTTAACCATGAATTTCTATCTCGTGGCGAGGTTAAAGTTCTTCTTGGTGAATGACAATGCAGAATTATTCTGACGCTTTTATAGGTTTGATTATGAGGTAGGTCGATTTCTTTGCAGAATATTTGTCATTTTTGTCAGTTGTTTACAGTTTTCTCTTTCATTAAGTGAATAATGATGTTATCTTATAATGTAGGATGATGTGGTAGAGAACAGCTTCAACATTCTGCGTATGTTTGTGGGAATTTATGGAGCTTCTAAGGCTCCATCCATGTTGGTAAGTTTCAAAAAAGCTAATGTTATTCTCTATGATCCTAAGCTTTTTTAAGTGAACCATCAACATGCCTATTGACTATTGTCTAGCGGTATATGCAGTTGTGGGCTTACAATGAATTTCATATTCAGTTCGGCTTCCCTGCCTGTCATGCTAAATGTTTTTGTATTTGGAGAAACCTTGATTTTCAGTAGATTTTTTAAACCATCACTCCACATGTAAGTAGCCACCATTTCAGTTACATGACATCAGAACATTGTGGGGCTTTAGCAGGAGAGTAGGAAAATCCCCGAAGGGCATGAACAGGCCTAGCTCCTAAGCTTATTTAATCTTCTATTTAAAGTTTCAGAATTTTGTACAATAATTTTCAGGCACAATGCATTACTGAGGCTGAAGAGAAGTATGTAGGCCTTTCAAAAACTTTGGAGGAAAATCTTTCCTTGAATTGCTGGCGAAGATGTGAAGAAGCCACAAGAGAAGGTAGGTAATTCCGTACCCACATTTGACGCTATTTTCTTTTTCTACCACTTCTTATTATATTTAGCTTGTCAGTTGTCACTATAATTTTTAATTTGTGCACATAACATATTTGTTGCAGGTGGGAAGAATTCAGTACATTCTTTTGGGACATGGCATATACCAACTGTGATTTCAGACGAAGGACTTTATCGACTAAATAACACTCAGAATCGACTAGACAGCTGATTTTTGGCATTGGGGTGTTAGAGTATACTACACCATTTATGGTTCTTATTTTTGATCGTGGGTGATTCTTGATTAACATGATATTAGGAAGATAATGATATTGATTATATATTGTATAATTATTACCATCGGATTTGTTGTAGTGAAAAGAGCACATTGAAAGCACTAAAAGCTGTCAGATGTATAAAATCACAGCTAGTTGCAATGTATGGCTATATCCACCCTCATTTCTCCTAGCTAGTTGCAGTGCTTGATAAATCAACTGCAATAATTCAGCAACCCTTTCTAAAGAAGTTGATGAAGTACGCTGAAACCAGCAAAGTAATTCAATAAAACAAGTGGAAGTGTCTTGGGTCAGGTTGCCTAAAAGGCCTTTGTATGTTCCTGTAACATGTCACAATCGAACCAAAAGATATTCTTAAGCTTTTGCTTAGAAAATTCCTCTCAGCACGAGGAAGCACCAACGTATTTCATATTTCCATGTACCCGACTTTGATTCCATCTCTTTGTGGATTTCTTGGTAGGGCCTGGTGGCTATGATTCGTAAGCACTTACGTGGTGCTATTGTGAGGGTCGGGAACACTGTATATATAAGTGTGTGACAGCACTTTTGTCTGCTTAAAAACCTACCACATTTGGAAACTGAAATTACTAAAATTACTAATTCGAGTAGTCTCCCGAACAAGAAAGAGAGAGGGAGGAGATATCAGAGATGGGTTGGAGAGGGATATTAGGATTTGAATATGGGATCGTACAAGCACCACTAGGACCAGATATTTCAGGTCCTGAACTTGTTGCTGCTGTTGCTAATGCTGATGCCATTGGTTTATTGAGAGCCCCTGACTGGGTTTGTATTCCTATACTCTTCTTCTTCTTCTAAAAAACAAATAAAAATTCTAATCATTAATTTTGGTCAAATTTCATTTTGATTGTCTGCAATTTATATGAATCAATTAGCATGCAAATTGGTCTATTTTGTAAGAATCCAATTGTAATCTTGAAATTCAAAAGAATCAAAAAAATAAATCATGGTACGGTGAGTGGTATATTTTGAACAAATTTCAATTTGGGAATTACACAATACTTTCTCATCTAGGTCTCTTTACATACCCGTTGCTGCATTTCAAAATCAATTTCAATCACAGTAATGGTATTTAATTTTATATTTAGTTTTTGCGTTATAATGTTATTGATCGTCTCCTGTTTACTTGTGATAGGAGTGTCCGGATTATGTCAGGGAACTGACAAGAAAGACAAAAACCTTAACTGATAAACCATTCGGAATCGGCGTGGTTTTGGCGTTCCCACACGAGGCAAATATAAAGGCTATCTTAGATGAGAAAATTGCATTGCTTCAAGTTTATTGGGGCGAATTCCCAAAGGAGCTTGTAGATGAAGCTCACAAAGCACAGGGGTCAAGGTGGTTCACCAAGTGAGTTTTATTACATTTTCCTATTTGTAGTGTTTGAAGTACATTTCTGAGAACTGAAATTGATCTTTCCTTGGGAGAGAAACAGGTACTGGGATAAACTCTTAGCAATCAGGATTTTCTCGCCTGGTGTCTCATTACCTTACTTATGTTTTAATAACAGATTGGAAGTGTAAAAGATGCCGAGAAAGCCATCAGTGCTGGTGTAGATGGAATTATTGTCCAAGGACACGAAGCAGGTGGACATGTCATTGGGAAGGTACTGCTAAACTTGTGAATTAGATGCATAGCATAGATGTTCGGTCAAGAGATTTTTTGTACATTTTTCTTGCTGAATTTTATAATATTCAAGAATCACAGCATCTTCAGGGACAAATGTTTGGTATATAACCTACAATTCTGAGATACACATAATCGTACTTCATTTTTTCATTCGCTTATGACCACTTCTGTAGACAAAAGAGAGCTTCTAAACACATTAGGTTGTTTGATAACTTCCGAAACCATAAGCCTGTTATGAAGTTTGTACATTAGGATTGTTGAGGATGCCAATGCAGTTGCCCTATGCATCCTTTCTTGGGATTGTAAAATGAAACTATTCAGCAAGGTTCAGTATCAAATTCTGTAAAGTCTTGATTTGTAGTTTTCAGTACATAGTTTTTGTGTTTCATGTTGTGTTGAGGTGAATCTAGCCAGTGTTTTAACATGAGACTGGATTTTTAGGTTAATGACCTAGTAATTACTTAAGTTGAAATTCCTTCTGGTCTTTTCATTTGTTCAGGATGGACTGATTACACTTTTGCCAAGAGTAGTTGATCTTGTTGGAGAGCGAAATATACCTGTCATTGCTGCAGGGGGTATTGTAAATGGTCGCGGCTACGTTGCTGCTTTAGCCTTAGGTGCTCAGGGTGTCTGCCTAGGCACTAGGTAAGCGGTGTTGGTCACTGTTAACAACGTATGAACTTCTTCTTTTTTCTCACAAGATCTAATGGGACATCATCGAGTTTTTATCAGGTTTCTAGCTACCGAGGAGAGCTTTGCTCATCCAGCTTACAAAAGGAATTTAATTGAATTAAGTGATGTCGAGTACACAGACATGTTCGGGCGTGCAAGATGGCCTGGTGCGGCACACCGTGTCCTCCGAACTCTATTCTTTAAGGATTCAAAGCTTATTGCGGATCATGAAAATGAGGTCAACCAACCAGTCATTGGCCATTCTGCAATACATGGCATAGTAAGTATTATCCATAATTTTTCGAATCTTATACCTAATTAAACATTGTTCATTTTGAGCATATAAGTGAACGTCATTCTTATAGTTCTCATCTTCTGAAGTTTTATCTTCATTCACAATAGTCTGTCAGCATTGGTAACACTAATTTGAGAGCTAAACATAATGAATTGAAATAGTCTTTTGAGAAGTAGAACTTCAAGTTCTTAACTGCTTAACGTTTTCACAAATTAGGATAAAGAGGTACGCCGTTATGCTGGCACAGTTCCAAACATGACGACCACAGGTGACATTGAGAGCATGGTGATGTATGCTGGTCAAGGAGTTGGCCTCATCAAGGAAATTTTACCAGCTCATGAAGTGGTAAAGAGGTTAGTCGAAGAAGCTAAATTTTTTATATGTCAAGAATTTCAAGGAGAACAATAAGCTCTCTGATTGAAGTCAATCATTAGTTTAAGTGAACTATAGCTAATGAAGTGGAAACCTGTAATAAATGAATTAGCTTAGTGGGCGTACTGTGTATTAATAGTGTAATAATATCGTGTTTTATGCAACAGATGTTCTGTACATTTTCTTAAATCCACTTGAAAAATGTTCAGAATAACTACTATGACAGATTACATAAGTCGTTAGAATCCCCCAAGTGCTCATAATGAGCAAACTAGAAATGAAGTCCATAACTTGTACCAACTCGAGCTATTCTTTAAAAATGTTCAAAAATAAAATAAAAAACTTTAAACTATGACGTGAATTTACAATTACGATTATTAGGTTAATGCCGTTGGCTAAGTTGTTTAACCTTTTAAGGTGGCATAAGAAATGACCCCATTAGGCTGGAAATGTTATCGAAAATCTACCTCTGAATCACCTATTCTGGACTTACAGATAAGCTCTATGCTTATTAAAAACTCCCTTGAAGTCTGAAAATATTCTGAGTTTCTTATAGATAAATGAGACTCTTCTGTTTTGTTTCTCAGGAAAGTATCTTTTGAACGAGTTTTTCTACTATTTTTATAATGAAAAAGGAAAAAGAAGAAAAGAAAATAGTATTTTAGTTTCATCTTGAGAATGCATCATGGGTTACCTTAACTTAAACAGTCAGGGGAGTTTATCACAATCTAGTCAATAATAATAATAGTAATACATTTGTTTATGATGAACTTTATGTAGAAAATAATGTATTGCTCCTGATAAAGATTCTAAACTATATAAAGAGAAAAATTATAGGCAACAAGAATTTCTCTGCATTATCCATCCACACTATCAAAAGCATGGAACCCACACTCTCTGCTGGTGGTCTCTCCCCGGTCGTCCTTACCGGGAAACTCCACGTAGTTCGCATTCCGTTCCCGGCGCAAGGTCATATAAACCCGTTTATGCAATTAGCAAAACTACTTCACTCCAGAGGATTTCATATAACCTTCCTCAACACTGAATTCAATCAACAAAGATTATTACGGTCAAATGGTTCTGATTCTTTGAACGGGTGCGTAGCTTCCAGTTTGAAACAATACCAGATGGCTTGCCACCTTCTGATAGAGACGCTACACAAGATATTCGATTACTGTGTGAATCTACTAGGAAAAATTGTTTGGGTCCTTTGTTAGAGCTTATTAAAAACAAGCTTAATACTTGTTCAACAATTCCTAAAGTAAGTTTTATAATATCTGATGGAATCATGAGTTTTGGTATGAAAGCTGCTGAAGAATTAGGGATACCAGGAGTCCAGTTTTGGACTGCATCTGCTTGTGGATTTATGGGTTGTTTGCATCTTGGTGAACTCATTAAGAGAGGTCTGGTTCCCTTCAAAGGTAAACTTATTTAACTACTTTATTTTCTGATTTGTTGATTTATCTTTCTTTATTTTCTCTTAACTTTCCATTCTGCAAAATGATCTGTCTGCTTCGCTTTCTTCTCTTTTGTGCTGTCTTGAACCCATAAGCCATCTCTCTTGTGCAAGTGTGGCTGGCTGCTACAGGGGGCATCGATTTTCACGGGGTTACCAGACTTTCACATCATGAAGGCTGTCTGGAATGGGGTTTGGTGACCCCTGTCGAAATTGGGATCTCTGTAGCAGCCTTGCAAGTGTGCAAGACTGCAAGTGCATTTTCATTTATCCAAGAATAGTTTAGTCGTTCTTGACCAAAAGGCTATCTGCATTTAGCAAGTCCCTGTCCTGTGTAACAGCTAAAACTGAGTTCTTTTACAAAGCGACTACTCATCTTTCATAATCGTAATCCACATTCTTAGTCCAACATCTTAAATCCTAAAATCTAGAAAGAAGCTTTTCCTTGGAGACCATTTGGGCACACATAGTGTTTTTAGTTCTTTTAGACCAGTTTTGGAGCTACTTACTGATTACAGCTCGAGGTACAAAAAGTTTCCATGGATAAAATGGGTTCCCTAGAGGAGCATTTTTCCCTGTCACTCTTTTGCAAGGCTGCTACAGAGGTATCAATCTCCAGGGGGGTTACCAAACCCCATAGCCAGACGGCCTTCTGTGGAGCTAGTTAACCCCGTGAAATTGGTACCCTGTAGCAGCCAAAGCTGGCTTACAAATTTAATCGTTAGTCTGATGATTTCAGAAACCAAAATCTGTAATTCCAAAAAAGAAAGTTTATGATATGTACCCAAATTATTGACACTATTTTGGTTCTTGAATGCAAAACCCTTGTAGAAACCATTACAAATGGATTTTATGGTGCAGGAGATGATGAAAATCTGATATGTTTGCCAAATGATTTCACAGATGCAGATTATAAAACAAATGGTTGTCTCGATACGATGATTGACTGGATACCAGGAATGGGAAATATCCGACTCAAAGATATACCAGGATTCATTAGAACGACCAACCCAAATGATATAATGCTTAATTTCATGGAAAAAGAAGCATGCAACTGTCTGAATTCATCGGCTGTAATCTTCAACACGTTCCATGAATTAGAACGTGACGTTTTAGATGCAATATCATCAAAATTCTCTCGCTGTATTTATACAATTGGTGCCTTACCAATGATGCTAGAGGGGCTTAAAGAAGACCCATTGTGGAGAAATACTCAAGTGAAGTCAATTGGATCGAACCTGTGGAAAGAGGACTCGACTTGCATATCATGGTTAGACAAAAAGGAACCTAATTCAGTTCTATATGTGAATTTTGGAAGTTTCACGGTAATTAGTGATGAAAGGTTGAAAGAATTAGCATGGGGATTATTCAGTAGTAACAAAACATTTTTATGGATCATTCGGCCTGATGTTTTGACAGGTTACTCTGCCATTTTGCCAAAAGAATTCTTTGATGAAATCATTCAAGACGATAGAGGTATGTTTTCTAGTTGGTGCTCCCAACATGAAGTTTTATCACACCCAGCTGTTGGAGGGTTTCTGTCACATTGCGGGTGGAATTCTATGTTGGAAAGTTTATGCAACGGAGTATCGATGATTTGTTGGCCATTTTATGCTGATCAACAAACAAATAGTCGATATGCATGCGATGTATGGGGGATGGGGACTAAGATCGATAACAACGTCAAAAGAGAGAAGTTTGAAGAAATTGTTAGGGAATTGATGGAAGGGAATGGTAGAGGGATACAGAAGAAGTATAAAAATAAATGTTGCAGTTATTGGAAAACGAAGGTTGAAGAAGCGACTAGAAATGGAGGAACATCTTATAGTAATTTTGATAGATTGATCAAAGAAGTGCTTTGTAAAAGAAATGCATAATTATCATATGATTGTTTCGTACGGGTTGAGTTGATGTTTTTTTTTAATAAATAAACAGAGAAACCCCGACGTTACAATAAAAATCTTAAACAAACAAGGTTCAAAACAAAGTGACTTTCAACACGAAAGTTGAGTTGATGTCAACAATGAGAGTCTATATAAGTAAAGCATCTTTAGATTACTGTTTGGAATGAGATCAGATGGAGTAAAGCATCTTGAGATAGTGATTTCTGTCATGAATTTTTCATGTGCGTGACCAAAAGGTCGAAAGCGTGGATATTGAAGAAACTAAATAACTAGGCGCAGTTTACTTGGTCTCAACTATACGAAGTTGGCTTTGTTCTTTGTATAGCGGTTTAATTCTGAGAGTATTCAAAACTGGATTAGGTCCCGGGGTTTTTTCTGCATTTGCGGTTTCCTCGTTAACAAAAATTTATTGTGTCATTTACTTTACTTCCACATTATAATTATTTTATTATAGTAAAGTAAATTCTCACTTGTGAGTTAATCTTAATCACTTGATGTTGATCATATAGTAAATCCGTTTCGGATCATAACTATTATTAAGTGAATTGAAGTTGTATTGTCTCGATTTTTTCCATAGACGATCTCTTAAGATATCAGACTTATAAGTTGAAATCAAAAGTTTGTTGTGTATATTGGGTACCCTCGTCTCTTCAATTACGACTTCATCGATCAAAAAAAAAGAAAACATTAGGTTCATCGGGTCCCACTCCAAGGAGGAGTGATGAGTGATAAATTGCTTGTATTAGATAGGAGGTAAGATGCATGGACACTCTTAGATGGACAAGGTCAACCAAGATTTGCGTCATTTTCTCCGCAAAACCCAAACGACAATGAATTTAAGTGTAATATTTTGATGATATGTTCCTCTTATAAGTCCCTACACTCCCACAAAAAATGAACGCAATTCGACATAGCAAACCTCACCATCAACCAATCTTAATTTCAACCGTTAAATTTGAGCGGTTGATATTCAAAGGAGTAGATGGTCGTTTTATATATCTCGAATTGCGTTCATTTTTTAGTAGGAATGTAGAGTCTTATAAGAGGAACATAACATCAAAATATTACACTTAAATTCATTGTCGTTCGGGTTTTGCGGAGAAAATGGCGCAAATCTTGTCTGACCTTGTCCATCTAAGAGTGTCCATGGATCCTCCCCCATTAAGTAGATAGTGGTTATGTTGGTTCAGTTTGGTGAAACTTCTAGTTTTTGGTTGTAATAATTAGTTGTTGACCGGTAAAAATCAAAGGTTTAAATGGGAAATTATAGCTTTCACCAGTCCCAATTAGTCAAAATACCAGTTTCACCCAAATTATTCGTGAAAATTCTTATTTTACCTTGTTGTAATTTGACAGTTGGTGAAAATTATAGTTTGAAGGTGATTCTCCATTAAAGTAATTCTTTTATTTTTGAAGGTATGTTTTATAATTCATAAAATCTTTTCCAGATATTGTATGTTCATTTATCTCGTTTTCTTGTTCTCGTTCGTCATGATCTCTAATTAGTTTTTAGTTATATTTTTGTTGTTATTGAAATGGAGAGGGTACCAAGTACACTACCAAATTTTTCGTTCGGAAAACTTATATGAACAAACTTATCACATTCAGTAGCACAAATCAACAGTAAAGATCTGATACCTGATTAGTAGACGAGTTTAACTTGGACGATCTCAAAAATCAATATCCAAGAAACAACCTAGTATGTACTCAAACTGTTATAAGAACCGAATTCCAACAAGAAAAATTCTTGTATTCGTTTTTTCAAGATACAAATTCTCAAGAATAGATCTTGTAGATTCTACATGGTCTTTTAGGCTTAAAAAGTATCTAGGTTGTTTAACGTACTACTTGTGATATTTCTATCATAAAGATAAACAATATAATACGAAAAAGAATGACACAAGACACTAGAAATTTTGTTAACAAGGAAAACTTCAATGTGTAGAAAAACCTGGGACCTAGTCCAAAACTTGAACACCATAGTGTATTAATCCTCTACAGACATTAACATACTATCAGACTTCAAACTGGAATATATTTGAGATCGAATCGATCCTACGAGTAATTAATCTTTGGATGTGCTCCTTTACGTCTCTTGAATATCGCAAGACCCTACGTAATACGATTCCCCCTAGCTCTCTCATTTACAGGCCTAGAAGTTGCTTTCAACCAAAATGAAGAATTTTTAACTATTCTGCGTCTAACAGATAGCATATTTGATTTCCTTTTATAAATATATTCAATCAAGGTATGAAAATGTATATTCTTCCCAAGAAAAGAAGATATCAAGCAAACTCGACAATTAAGACAACTTATTGTATTCAAAAGCTATAAAGATGTCTAATCGATTCTACATCACAAGAAAAATCTAACCAAATTAAACCAGAAGTGATTTTGATATCTATCTTTTGGAATCACAAAGTATAAGACGAAGAGTATTTTGTGATTTTCATCTATCTTTTTTGTGATCTATAATTCGGAAACTACAACAATCAATAAGAACAAGATCCCGATAACATAACTATCAGGTAAAAGATAGTATGACTGAGCTTCACGAATCCCTTAGTGAAGTCTTTCAAAGTCTAACCTAATATAGTTTCACCAGAGAAAATATAAGTTTAGAGGACGACTTTATCCGCAACTATGACACAAAAGTTTGAAGATTAAGATTCTAGTGTGCAGGGAGTTCTCTGCTTATATTGATGAACATGGATTGGTAGCTTACAAACAAAGCTAGGTTCGTGAACTAGTTTCCATGTTTATGAATTTCTTTGTAACCAAGCAAGCTTAACTTTTCCATATATAGATTTTTCATGTACACATGTGATAACTTTATCTTGAATCACAAAGAAAAAGTGTGCAACCATGTGCTACACGTTATTCACCTAGCGGTTTTCCAAACAACAATGGTTAAGTTGTTACGAAACCGACAAGCAAAAATTAGAATATAATATCAAAGACCAAATCAGTTCATGAACTATCCAAAAACAGTTGATGAATAATTAGTCGTCTCGTACCATAAAACCCATTTATATTTAATAAGTTCACAAACTGTTCAGAATAGTTTTTGCACTTAGATACAAAAAACATCAAGGAAACTTTCAAACTCAACCAGTTTGCGAACCGCTTAATCAGTTCGTGCAGGAAAATTTCAAAATCGACCAATTCGTAAACTGAGAAAATCAACGAATCCTTTAGTGAAGTCTAACCTAATATAGTTTCACTAGAAAAAATATAGGTTTTAGAGGACCACTTTGAAAAAGCGGGGGTCTAACAACACCACCCAATAATTCGATTAGCAATTTGTATGGACTAACTCCGAAATACTTTGCTAGAGAATCAACTAGACAGTCAGACTCAATCTAGATTAAAGTATCTCAAGGAGTTAATATCTCTCACTTGTTTTGATTTACTCAAGCTAAAACAATAGCGAGTCTTTAATCAAACACAAGGAATAACTTGGACGTACCAAAGACCAATGTCCAAGGATCAATCAATATCAATCAACAACCAAATGTTGGATTTCCAATTGATGATCTTAACGCACAACCTGTATTATTTCTATTATATAAAAAAATATAATGCGGAAAAGAAATAACACAGACACCAGAAGTTTTGTTAACGAGGAAACCGCAAATGCAGAAAAACCTCGGGACCTAGTCCAGATTGAATACACATTGTATTAATCCGCTACAGACACTAGCCTACTGCAAACTAACTTCGGACTAGACTATAGTTGAACCCAAATCAGTCTCCCACCGATCTAAGGTATAGTTGTACTCCTACGCCTCTGATCCCAGCAGGATACTGCGCACTTGATTCCCTTAGCTGATCTCACCCACAACCAAGAGTTGTTGTAACCCAAAATCACAGACATGATAATAAACAGATCTGTCTCACACAGAAAAGTATATAAGAGGATAAATATGTATCACACAGATAAACCCTAGGTTTTGTTCCGTCTTTAGATATAAAATCAAGGTAACATGAACCAATTGATAATCCGGTCTTATATTCCCGAAGAACAGCCTAGATTAATCAATCACCTCTCTACAATCCTTCCCGACTACACAAGCGGATTGTCGAGGAATCACAAACAGTGAAATGAAAATGTTTGTGACTTCTTTATCTTGCCTATCGGAGAACTCTCACGATCTCAAGCCAATCAATCGATTGTACTCGTACGATAGAAGATGCAAGATCATATCACACAACTACGATAAAGTAATATCGGTATGGCTTCACAATCCCAATGAAGTCTTTAAGTCGTTAACCTGATTTTAGAGAAGAAAATGAAAGGTTAATGGAGATCGACTCTAGCGGGCGCACTAGTAGCACACAGACGTGTGGGGATTAGTTTTGCACAATGCTAGATGTCTCCTTTATATAACCTTCAAATCAGGGTTTTGCCTTAGGTACAATACAATCCTTATTCACCGTTAGATGAAAACCTGATTTAGATTCAAGCTAATATTTCTCAACCGTTAGATCGAAAACTTAGCTTGTCACACACATTTTGGTAAACGTTTTCTGGGTTCGTGAAAACCATGCCCAAACGTGTACGTGTATGTTGGTTCAACATAGTAACCCAAAAGGTTAACCATATGAGCATTTTATATTAACCTTGTTCTTCTTCTTCACCATAACTAGTTCAATTGACTCAAATGAACTAGTTACAGAGTTGTTCAATTGCTATGAGATCTTATGTAACTAGACAAGACACAATTGAAACAAAGATGATTCGATTCGATTGAATCAGCTCATGAACATTATAGCCACGGTTTTCATAAAGCATTCCTTAGTAATTTAATGTTTCATGTTCAGAGCACATCTTTAGATCATAACCTATTAAGTTCACAAACAAGTTCGCGGACTTAAGTTAATCGGTTGAGTTTTCCAAACTCAGCAGAAATTCTCGGAAAGAGAACTTCCGCCAGTTCGTGGACTTAGCACACAAACGAGTTTTGGAAAATCCAGCAGAAATTCTTGGTCGAGAACTTCCGACAGTTCGCGGACTTGGCAAGCCAATTCCACAATCCTCCCGATTTCTCTTGATCAACAAAGTTCGAAAACTTCGATTCAAGGAATACATGGTTATGTAATCTAAACTCTCATTTCAATCATTGAGACATTCTCAGAGGACGCTATGTAGCCGTTATTCACATACCGGTTCACGTCAGAGCAATTCTCAAAATGATTGAAACTTTTCATGACTTTCGTCACTAGGTGAAGATAAACTTAATCAAAGCGAAACGCTTTACCAACACACGATTTCGAGATAAAAGATAAGCAACGAATGCTCAGCTCGAAATGTCAAATGTGTATGATCTAGTCTATATAGCATACGACTTTTGTCTCATAAGAAGTAAGAGATAGAAGAGATAGACTTTTGAGTGATAGATAAGTTCAAGTCTCCACATACCTTTTTGCTGATGAAGTTCCACGGTTCCTTGTATAGATCTTCGTCGTTGTATGATGAATCGCCATGAAGTCCTTGAGCTCAACTACACTTTTCTATCCTAGTCCGAGACTTAGCTATGTAGGCTAGAAATAAAGACATATAGTTTTGATCACTAACATTGACAAACATGCTTGAGATAGCAACGCATGCGAGGTTGACCGAGCTATGCTCTAACAATCTCCCCCTTGGTCAATTTTAGTGACAAAACTATTAATACATATGAAATACAAAAAAGATAAACTTTAGTGGCTCCTATTCCATAGTCTAATCTTCAACGTTCCTTGAAATCTTCGTCCTTCCAAGTACTCCAATGATCCCAAAGGTTGTAAGTTTAGCACCATCGTTGTTGAAGATCCGTAGCTATAACAATGAGAGAAATCGAGATTCTCGATCATTATTATACAGTGTCATAGTATTATTATATAACATCAAAGTCCAATTGTATAACGACTTTAACAATAATACTACGGTGATATGTATCACTCCCCTTTAGTCAATACTCCATCTCGATCATGGAAACCACTCCCTCTTACACAGTGATCCGAAAACCATATGTATCTGTAGTGTGAACTACAATATTTCTCCCCCTTTTTTTCAATAAAATTCGCAAATGTACAAGAATGGGATCATCATGAAATTTCTACAAGAGACATTTCATGACCAAAAGAAAAATACATACCAACTTAATTTAGATGCAATCTAATAGCCGAAGCTAACAGAATTCATCAAGGAGTTTTAAGATACAAGATAACCCCTATAAAATTCCACAGCCGCACTCCCCGCAAGATATTACCATTAAGCACAAGTTCAAAAGAACTCTCCCCCATTTGATGTCATTCCCGAAAGAACAACAAGAGCGACCTTTATTTCGAAAGAAAAAAAGGATTTTTTAATTGGACACAAAAAACCATGGAAATGATTTTCTATATCCAAAACTCAACCAAATTAATCACAAGTAAACCCATGATTAATTTAATAGGAATACGCAACTAAATCAAACCACAAAAGTGATCAATGTAATTGATTTTTCTCAACATAAGAAAACTCACGGAGCTACGACTAAGATAACCACACGGAGATGACTACCTTAATCGTTCAAAGACTCAACATAAGGGAAAACCTTACGGAATATACGACTACATCAACCAATAGAACATGATTAGTATAGCCGTTCATATACTCAACACAAGAACTTGTGGAATATATGAAAAACTCAACTAGATTAATTACAAGAGAACTTATAATTAATCTAATTGGAATACACAACCAAACTAATCACCGAAGCAATCAATTTAATTGTCAAAAGATTTTGCTCGACAAAAGAAGACTTTCAAAGCAAATAACTAAATAACCAATCAAGATGATTAATTTAGTTCAAGAATGCTCAACATATAACATCTCATAGAACAACCAATAAGGCCAATATTAATCGACATAGTTGTAAGACGCTCAACATAAGATACACAATGGAGCCTTCACGGTAAAACATAATAAAATGGATCAATGAAGATCAATACCGTGAATAACATACAAGGATCTATTCTATTTTCCATCACTATTTTCATAATGACATAATAGACTTTATCCTTGTCAAACAAAAGATTTCATCCTATTTTCCATCAAATAAATGACTGCATAGGCATAAGTTTTGTAATTGTCAAAAGTCCATTCGTCCTTTCATCAATACGAATATCAATTTATGAACGACTTTACTTTTGACACAATATGGGACCTTCAAGTTCACGGACGCAAACAATACATATCCCATAAAATATTGCAATACTTCAGAATCAAACAGATTAATACTGCAATAACATCATCCTTCAAATATTTTTAGAATTTAAAAACCAATAAACCTAAAAAACATGAAGATGAAAAAGTTGGACATAGCTATGTGTAATCACAATAATGGTTATTCCAAACTCTAGTAATCCTTCTCAAAAACAAGAATAAATTCTCGTAAGAAGTTTCCTAGGCATCAAGACAAACTCGTAATGCACATATAAGATGATTTGTCCTTAGAGGGTAGAATCAATATTTTCCTCCAGGATTTACACCAAGAATATCTACCAAAGGCGTATAAAAAGATTTTCACAAATAAGAACATACAAAGTCATGAACGACCATGCACCATAGTTCACAAAGGATGATTGTGAACATTCAAGAATCCCATAGCAATGCGTACTAATTTCCATTTTTTAACTTCCTTCTTTGTGATTCACTAACAACATTCTAGTAAAAGCTACAAATTATCTTAGAAGAGTATTACTCCAAGAATCCAAGTGCCCAAGTCCAAGAGAAGTGGAACAAGTGCGACGAAATGGAGCAAAACACTCAAAAACAAGAGACAGGACAAATACCAATCTTAACTCATCCAAAATCAATAATTCTCATTACATTTTGAAGAGAATTCAAAGAGGAAGAGAATGCAAAAAGAATGATTTTATTCCGAGTTCGGACGAAGAAGTTACGGCCAAGACAAGTTTACCGAATATCGACGTCAAGTATGCATACGGGTTTGCAAACGAATTTTCATGAAAAAAAAGTTTGCAGACTGGGTTTGCGAACTTAAACCCCTGGATTTTGATTTTAAATGATGATATGCATCCCTGGAATGTGTACCATGAAGTGCAAACATCCCGAACAACTATTTTCAAACCTAAACATATGAGAACCTTAAACACAGATCAAGTTAGGTAGAAATGAACGATAAGCAAGATTATTATAAGTATTCTAAGCAAATAAAAGTACAAATCTTGCTCAAGTTTATAGACATACCTTTTTAGATGAATCCAATCGAATTCTACCGCCTTACTGAACATAATCTGTGTGCCCCAATTCTTGTGCTTCCCTCACCGTATACAAAGCAGGGCATTCCTTGGTGAGGATGCACTTCCAATATAATCAAGTTGCGTTGGGGTGAACAAAGTCTTGCTCACCACAAGTGACCTTTGGATTATCATGAAAGATATCACTTTTAGAACCTTTCACATCCAATTCCATTTTTCCAAAAAACTTGTTAAGTTCCAACATCATGGATACTGCCTTAACCATAGTCATGGAGTTTTCTGGAAGATCATTCATTTTCACACTCAAAACATCATTGTCTTTCTTCGGTATCCACTTCTGAGTGCGTTTAGGAACAGTCGAAACCTTCTTCCCATCACTCTCTTCTAGAATTCTTGGAAAAGAATTGGATTGACTATTCTTTTGCAAGTTAGTCTTTCTCCAATTGGGAGCATCGGATCTTGTCTTCGTCTTTACGAAGTTATCCTTTTTATAACCATTACGATTATGAAAAGGATTCGTACGACGTTTATAGGAAAATCTAGGTCTATCATAGCACTAATTTCTTTGTCTAAAGGTTGGAAAATTACAACCTGTAACGTTAAGAGGATCAGTCTTAACGTATGATCTTGGTTTCACAACTTCTTGTGATGCCCAAACAAGAACATCATGAAGTTTCTCATTCCTTATACGGAAACGACATCTCCTTTCCAGGTGACCTTTATTTTCGCAATAGTGGAAAACATAAGGAATGTTCTTACCTCGATCCGTGCGTGCTAATTTTGGAGGTTGATAACCTTTGCTCTATTGAACCTTAACTGCCGAAGAAGGTATTTCACTTTTTCCATCAGTGGAAACCTTTTGTTGAGAAGAAGCACTAGCCTTGACAAATTTTACCTCTTTGCTAGTACTTGGAGCATCTATTCCCTTATAGCCCAATCCTCGTGTATCACGATGATTTTTACTTGCTCCTAGCATAGTGGTTAATTTGATTGAGCTAGTATTGAACTTTTTCAAGTCATCTTCCAACATCTTGATTTTATCAAGAGCAGCAGCTAAATCAGCCTCAAGGCGTTTTTCTCGAGTGAGATAAGCGCTTTCTCTGTCGCCAAAATTTGTTTGCTGGAAGATAAACCTTGCTTCAAATTCTGCAAGTTTCTCTTCCAACAAAAAGTACTTTTGATAAATATTATCACATTCAAGTGACTTCATACGTAGGTTTTCCTCAGAATCCTTGAGGATCGATTCGGTAGAACGATTCGAAAAATAAACACCTGCGTAACATCTTCTCAATTTCTTGTTTTCTCGACAGAGAGGAGTCAGAAGAGGTGTGACATGAGAAGTTGTAATCTTCTTCATATTCCACGAATCCAAAAACTTAACATACTCTTAAACATCCTCATCAACATCTCTATCAATATCTGAGTCACCTTCATCAGAAAGTCCATCCAACTGTTCTTCTAGGAGAGTTTCCCCATCAACAGTTTTTACATCAAGAGAATTTTTGGATATTGACTTAGATGTGACAGTTCTCTCAGGTGAATTCAAGCTTTTAGAATCATCTGGTAATTTCTGAACTGGTACGTTATTAGAGATAGACTCGTCCATAATCAGATCGCTACAAACACAGACTTAAAAGGTCTTTAACGTGTTTGCCTGCTCTGATGCCAATTGAAAAAGCGGGGGTCTAACAACACCACCCAATAATTCGATTAAGAATCTGTATGGACTAACTCCGAAATACTTTGCTAGAGAATCAACTATATAGTCAGACTCAATCTAGATTAAAGTATCTCAAGGAGTTAATATCTCTCACTTGTTTTGATTTACTCAAGCTAAAACAATAGCGATTCTTTAATCAAACACAAGGAATAACTTGGACGGTACCAAAGACCAATGTCCAAGGATCAATCAATATCAATCAACAACCAAAGGTTGGATTTCCAATTGATGATCTTAACGCACAACCTGTATTATTTCTATTATATAAAAAAAATATAATGCGGAAAAGAAATAACACAGACACCAGAAGTTTTGTTAACGAGGAAACCGCAAATGCAGAAAAACCTCGGGACCTAGTCCAGATTGAATACACACTGTATTAAGCCGCTACAGACACTAGCCTACTGCAAACTAACTTCGGACTAGACTATAGTTGAACCCAAATCAGTCTCCCACTGATCTAAGGTACAGTTGTACTCCTACGCCTCTGATCCCAGCAGGATACTGCGCACTTGATTCCCTTAGCTGATCTCACCCACAACCAAGAGTTGTTGTAACCCAAAATCACAGACATGATAATAAACAGATCTGTCTCACACAGAAAAGTATATAAGAGGATAAATATGTATCCCACAGATAAGCCCTAGGTTTTGTCCCGTCTTTAGATATAAAATCAAGGTAACATGAACCAATTGATAATCCGGTCTTATATTCCCGAAGAACAGCCTAGATTAATCAATCACCTCTCTACAATCCTTCCTGACTACACAAGCGGATTGTCGAGGAATCGCAAACAGTGAAACGAAAATGTTTGTGACTTCTTTATCTTGCCTATCGGAGAACTCTCACGATCTCAAGCCAATCAATCGATTGTACTCGTACGATAGAAGATGCAAGATCATATCACACAACTACGATAAAGTAATATCGGTATGGCTTCACAATCCCAATGAAGTCTTTAAGTCGTTAACCTGATTTTAGAGAAGAAAATGAAAGGTTAATGGAGATCGACTCTAGCGGGCGCACTAGTAGCACACAGACGTGTGGGGATTAGTTTTGCACAATGCTAGATGTCTCCTTTATATAACCTTCAAATCAGGGTTTTGCCTTAGGTACAATACAATCCTTATTCACCGTTAGATGAAAACCTGATTTAGATTCAAGCTAATATTTCTCAACCGTTAGATCGAAAACTTAGCTTGTCACACACATTTTGGTAAACGTTTTCTGGGTTCGTGAAAACCATGCCCAAACGTGTACGTGTATGTTGGTTCAACATAGTAACCCAAAAGGTTAACCATATGAGCATTTTATATTAACCTTGTTCTTCTTCGTCACCATAACTAGTTCAATTGACTCAAATGAACTAGTTACAGAGTTGTTCAATTGCTATGAGATCTTATGTAACTACACAAGACACAATTGAAACAAAGATGATTCGATTCGATTGAATCGGCTCATGAACATTATAGCCACGGTTTTCATAAAGCATTCCTTAGTAATTTAATGTTTCATGTTCAGAGCACATCTTTAGATCATAACCTATTAAGTTCACAAACAAGTTCGCGGACTTAAGTTAATCGGTTGAGTTTTCCAAACTCAGCAGAAATTCTCGGAAAGAGAACTTCCGCCAGTTCGCGGACTTAGCACACAAACGAGTTTTGGAAAATCCAGCAGAAATTCTCGGTCGAGAACTTCCGACAGTTCGCGGACTTGGCAAGCCAATTCCACAATCCTCCCGATTTCTCTTGATCAACAAAGTTCGAAAACTTCGGTTCAAGGAATACATGGTTATGTAATCTAAACTCTCATTTCAATCATTGAGACATTCTCAGAGGACGCTAGATAGCCGTTATTCACAGACCGATTCACGCCAGGGCAATTCTCTAAGTGATTGAAACTTTTTATGACTTTCGTCACTAGGTGAAGATAAACTTGATCAAAGCAAAACGCTTGACCAAACACGATTTTGAGATAAAAGATAAGCAATGAATGCTCAGCTCGAAATTTCAAATGTGTATGATCTAGTCTATATAGCATACGACTTTTGTCTCATAAGAAGTAGGAGATAGAAGAGATAGACTTTTGAGTGATAGATAAGTTCAAGTCTCCACATACCTTTTTGTTGATTAAGTTCCACGGTTCCTTGTATAGATCTTCGTCGTTGTATGATGAATAGCCATGAAGTCCTTGATCTCAACTACACTTATCCTAGTCCGAGACTTAGCTACGTAGGCTAGAAATCAAGACTTATAGTTTTGATCACTAACATTGACAAACATGCTTGAGATAGAAACGCATGCGAGGTTGACCGAGCTATGCTCTAACACACTTTATCCGCAACTAGGACATTTAAAGTTTCAAGATTAAGATTCTAATGTGCAGGGAGTTCTATGCTTATATTGATGAATATGGATTGGTAGCTAACAAACATAGCGACGCTCGTGAACTAGTTTCCATGTTTACGAATTTCTTTGTAACCAAGCAAGCTTAACTTTTCCACATATGTATTTTTCATGTACACATATGATAACTTTGTCTTGAATCACAAAGAAAAAGTGTGCAGCCATATGTTACATGTTATGCACCTAGCGGTTTGCCAAAGAACAATGGTTACGAAACCGACAAGAAATAATTATAATATAATATCACAAGACCAAATCAGTTCATGAACTATCCAAAAAAAGTTGGTGAATAATTAGTCGTATAGTAACTTAAAACCCATATATATTTGATAAGTTCGCAAACTGTCCAGAATAGTTTGTGCACTTAAATACAAAAAAAATTAAGAAAACATTCAAACTCAACCATTTCGCGACCCGCTTAATCAATTTGTGTACTATTGAAAGATCGGTTGTGCAGGAAAATATCAAAATCGACCAGTTCGTAAACTGAGCAAATCAGTTCGTATAAGAGAGTCATTTAATATTTAATTCATTTATAAGTTCAAGTTTACGAATTGAATAACACAGTTCGTGAACATAGAAACTAAGTTGACTACTCTGTATTGCTTAAATTCTTCTTTGCAATGTTCTTCATAATATTAAAGCCATATGACATGTCTTGGTAGATAATGGTAGATGATATGATTAAATAATATAGTCAGTCTTCATATACCTTTGTTGGTGAAAAGTTTTCGTTGACGTCGTTGTTCTTCGGTCTTCAGGGGCGATTGGTGAATTCTGGTACTCAACTACTATGCTCTATTCATAATATGAGACTGGTTTTAGTAGACAATTAATGAAGATGTAGTTTTGAATATCTAAATTTGAAAATAAGTTTGATATATCAAAACTTGTGAGTTTGACCAAACAACGCTCTAACAGTTATGTTCTTGTAACTTCTGGACATGCAGAAATAAATAAAATTAAAGCTTCAAGAGTATCTTGTTTCTTTCCTTCTTCGTATGTTATTTTGTATCTTTCCTTCTCATATCTCTGAAAATTACTTCATTATCCTTTTTGTTTCATACTATCTTTCGTATCTCCCATCAAGTTTAATTTTATGTTTTAAATTGTATTATTTCATTGCTAAGTCCGTTACTTCGGTATGCAAAAAACGGTAACAACTAATTGGCTTGGTAATAATGGTGAATATATTTTCCAATTATAATAAGAAATTAGGCATCAATTATGAAAATCAAATTGACCGGATTGGATAAATTATATTTACTTTTAAATATTAATTTTATTAAAAATTACTATCTTTTTAATAAATGACTCATATACTTGCTTCTAAAGAAAAAATTTAGGTCGTCTCTGGTATGCTTTTTAAAAACAGTTTTTTATTTTTAAAAACATAAAAAATATAAGACACATTAGCTAAACCTCTTTAAAAAACGTTTTTCATTGGTTTTCTGTTTATGAAAACAAAATGAACGAAAATGACAAATAAACGCTTTTCGTGTTTTTATCTTGTTCTTTTCAAAACGAATTAAGGGGAGAAGAGCTTCATTCTATCTCAAGGATTCTTTTTTACAAGGTATATAATTATGTGCGACATATTTTATACGGTTAATCTCTTGTTAGATTAATAGGGTTTTGATTTTGGAACAAATGGCTTGATTGATTTGGTTTGCATCAAAATTCTAGGGTTTGCTGCAATCTCTAAGCGTGAACATCTATTTCAATTTTATGGATTTTTTATCTTTTATTGTTGTAAGAAAATTTGAGTTTGATTTGTAGCCTTTTGTTACAATTGGTGCGTAATACAGTTTTATGTTTAATGAGAATTAATTTTGGACTCTTGTAGTACAACCTTGATCTTTTTCTTTTATCGATGCCTAGTCAAATGGAACAATGTAAATTTTTGACAAACTTATAAGAACCATTGTGAATTCCAAGTATTCATTCAACTAAAGATTTAATTTAAAAACTACAGGTACTACCGATGACCTTGCACATTTACAGTTGGTGCAGCTTCCAACTTTATCTATGAAATATCTTAAAGGGAGTTGAGGAAAACGTACCATACTAATTGAAAAAGCAGCTCTAGCATGGTGTTAACAATATTGAATAACTGAAGTATAGTGGTTTCATCTTATATATCATTTGTCCAACCTAAGTGCAGTTGATGATGCATATCACATGCTTGTTTTATCCTTAATGTTTATGTCATGGCTTTATTTAATATGTAACTCCAAACACCGAAAGACTGCTTATATATGAGCCCTTTATAGTGCAAACGCGTACTACATTTTATGATGGGTAACTGTGAATGCAAGGGCAGTTTTGATTCGTGACTTATCGTGTACTATAAGTAGTTTAAAAACTAGTAAACATGTAAAATCCAACAAAGGAATATTCTCTTTGGAAATTTGAACTTCTAAAATCGATACTTGTTAACAATTTCGATGTTATTGTGTCGCTCTTTTACTATATGGTACTTTTATTTGAAGGTACTAGTACTAATATATTATGTGGGAAATTATTATTGTTGTTGTAGATTTTGAATGCATTGTTGGCAAGTATTCCAAAATTATATTTGAAACTCTTCATGAATGTAATTGTACTGTAGTACTCATTAATCTAAGATACCCGGGTCCAAATTAATATTTTTCTTCATCTTGTTCTTCTCGTAGGTTCAATACTGACAAAGGACTTAAACAAACTAGCTGGAACTTTTCTTGTTGGAGCTATAGTTTTTGGGGTTGTTTGGGTTGCATCTCACAATGGACAAACGTTTGAGGCTGCAATTCTCAAAACCTCAGATATTTCTTTTCTGGTCCAAGGCATTAAAGTGCGGAAACACTTGTTCAAGCTTACAAATGATTTTTAAATTGTTGGTATAATTTATAACTAATTTATGAAACGTATGTTTTCAATTATTTTTTTTACTTTCCTACCAAACAACTTTTTTAAAAACTAAAAGGAAATGAAAATAAGGAAAAAATGGTATATTTTAAAAGCATAAGGGAATGATTTTGAAACTGCTTTTACAAATCCTATCAAATAGGCCTTTATTTTCTGCTAACGAAAATTAATTTTATGAATTACCTAAAAACGACGAAATATAATGTTTCAAATAAATTCAGTGATTTTCAAAATAAATTTATTAGAATAAAGTTTTTGAACAACTAAATATTTGAAAAGAGAAACTGGTGTAATTGATTGGTGTTGCTTTCTCGGATTACTAAAAAAGGGTTTATTGTGGACTTTCCTTATGACTAATATTTTATTAATCCAAAAGTCTAATAAAGAAGAGTGAACCGTGAACGTCCAATATTCTAGTCATTGTAGATTTTTTTTTGACCCCACGCGTATAAGGTTTTAAAAATCAATCTTTTACTTATTCTATTCTTTTCGTTAACCATAACAATTGAGCAAACAAGAAAGTATCAGAGAACTGAAGCAAGTTTAAACCTATCTCTCTTTGAGAATACATTCTTCGTATTCTTCTTCCATTGTTTTTTATTAAAAATAAGTTTCTCAGTTAAATATTATGTTTAATATGGTGAAATTGATAGATTATCAAAGTAGTAGGTATGATTAGATGATGTATGATCAGGAAATCAGATGATGAGAAAAAGATCAAGAAGTATATATTTCTCCTGATACAGTTCTTCTCCCCCAAAACAAAAAAGTAATTATCTTAATTACTTTGAAAGTTTCAATTGAATTCTTTGTCGTATTCTTCTTAAATTATTAATTGAAATATTTACAAATTTATTTGAGATAGATGAGAATGATGAGGAAGAGGATTATCAAGATTCTTCTCCAAATTTTTTTTACTTTTGAACCTTACATTTAAGTTCTTAATCAAATAATCTTTCTTCTTCTTGGTTTTCATATTTAGAGTTATAGAAAATTATCAACTCGGTGCTTCTTATGATGAAGTCGGCGATGGCGGTGGTGAGGAAGATTTTGCCCAATAAGTTTTTTTTTTTTTTTAAAAAAAAAAAACTTTGAACCTTTAATATTAGTTCTCCTGGTTTAAGTACTAATTCTAATCACATAACTTTTCATCTTCTTCATTTTTTTCTTTAGAGTTACAATAAATAATCAACACGTTGATGCTTATGATGAAGATGACGGCAGTGGCTCTCAGAAGATTCCGCCTCAAAAAGGTTTTCTTATAAAAAAAAATTTTGAACCTCCAAATTTTAGTTTTTCTTTGAAGTGTTTAATTTTCATCAAATAATGTTTCTTCTTCTTTTTCTCGTTATTCATTAGAGTTACAACAAATTATCAGCACATTGATGCTCATGACGAAGATTGCGGTAGCGGTGGTCAGGATGAGGAGGGCGGAGGGAATGATATGACTAAGAAAGGTATTTTTTTTAAAATAAATAAATTACATTTGTGTTTTTTATTTATTTTAGGCACTCGTTTCATAAACCCTTTTACTTTCTTCCTCTTTATTGACAGCGTCCGCCTTGTAAATTAAATCCAACACTTCCCTCGGGTTTATTCTTCCCACCTTTTCTGATGTTTAGGTCTTCAATAAATTTCATCTAGCTGAGCTATGTTGTGGATCAAAGAAAATGCTTTTAACTTTTCTAGAGAAGCATGGAAGAGATAGGAGAATGAATAGGACGACACGAACATTAGATTTTGGCATTTGAATGAAAAAACTTACAAGGTTGGAAATGGAAATGGGAGGAAAATGGGTCTTTACTTTCGCCTTGAAAACCATTCAATAATGTCACTACATCTTGGCAGCTAAAGGAAAACTTTTTTAAAAATCCAAATAAATCACCACATTGGGTTCTCAGTAAAATATATCATAAGATTTCCGCAAAGGCTTATACAGAAGATCATAATGCTGATTTAATATTTGATTCCTCACATTTGATCTAAAGGTTCAACTGGTTTGGGATGGAGCTACTATGTCCCGAAGTAGAGTATTTGTATAATACAATTATTTAGGATTCAATTCAGTTTTCACTCAAGTCAAAATACACCTGGTCTTTTATTTATGTTTGTAACATTTAAAAACAGTTTATGGCCATTCCTGAGATTCCAGAATAGGTCAATTTTTCTTTGATATTTCTCTTGCATGAGAAAGATTGATTTTTTTTAATAATATTACCTTATAAACATAAATGTGCATTTGAACAATTCGTTTGTAATTGATTTTAGAATTTCATTTTTCTTCTTCTATTCATGGATTTGGGTGGTGGTCAGGTGGCGGTGGAACTACAATTTTAAATATCAAGATAAAAAGGAACTTGGGGGAATCCATAGAGATGGTCCTAAATAAGGTTAACTTTTACTCTCTTTGTGTTAGACTGTTGTTTCTCATTTTGAGAAAATGAGTCAATGATAGACTGTTATTTAGTTCTCAGAATGTTGTCATTTTGAGAAAATGAGTAAAGGTTAACTTTTACTCTCCCTGCGTTAGAGTGTTGTTATTTAAGTTTCAGAATCTTAATGGAAAAAGTTTTTACTCATTTAATGGAAAAATGACAATCACATGGGGAGAGTTCTTTCTGAACTTATGCTTAGTCACATATCTTTCTGGGGAGTGTGGTTGTGAAAATTGAGGCAATAACTATTTTTGATGGTATGCTTACCTGATAAGTAACTAGATTAATCCTTCATCATAGTAGGCTTATCGGATCTAGGAAAGAATTACTTTAGTTAATTTCTTTCCTGATAGGTAACTAAGTTAATTCTAATCTTATCAAATTAGAATTAACTAAGTTAATTTCTTTCATGATAGTTAGCCTTATCAAATTTAGAGAATCATTAACCTGGTTAATTTCTTTAAGGATGAGTTTTGATGGTATATTATACATTTGGTTTGTATTTTTCTCTTGTAGGTTGTGTCGAGTTCTTAGAACTTGATTATTCTTTCAAAATACCCTAGTGTATTTTTTAGGACCTTTGTCTTCTTTTTTTGATAAAATGTGGGGAGAAATATATGGGGTGGTTTCGATCAGCTGGTTGTAACTTATTTATAATGACATGTAAGTCACCAGTTGCATTGTCGGAGGGTGAAAGAACTACATGTACTTTCGAGTCATGTCTAACAGAAAAGAGATAAAAGCGTTGACTAAGAGGGGAACCAAATCATGTTATGAATGGTATTATCATCCATTCAGTATTGTATTACTGGAATAACAGTTGCATTCAAAAAAAAAATGTAAAAAATCCTAGCTTACCTTTAGGATGAATAACAATAACTGTTATTGGAAGATTCAACAGAAGCATTTCTTTTGATACATGCAGGTGAACAAGCTCTTAAATCTTGGATCAAGCACATGAAGAAGACTTAAGAATTGTGAATGTTATTGTAATCTCTGCCAATTCATGTATTTCCATATGTAAAGAATTTTCCAATTGACATTAGGGAAGATTGTTAGAGCACCTCTCGGTAGAACCCACCAAGCTAGGATGTCAAGTCTAGTTGTCACGTTCAGTTTCAAAACTCAATCGCTTGAATTGGTTACTGAAGTTAACTTCGTTCGATTTATAATATAGAAATATTGAGGAAATATCTAGTTACTCATTAAAGATCTGAAGACTATTAAATAAAAATGAAGACATTATCCTTAAGATTAAATTTAGTAGCTATTGAATTGACTTGTTTCATTTCAATCAGGTTCTTACAGTCGTATTTATTGAAAATGTAACATACGAAGTTTGTTTGCATGGATGTAGTTATTAAGATGGCTTGATCACTCATTCGATCTAAGTGTTGAGGGAAGAATATATATTGGTTGTTTCTACAACTGATTACGTTGAGTTACATAGTACAGTTTAGTCTACTTTTTTTATTTCGATACAACACTAATATGACCCATGTCATAGATTAATATTCAACTAGATAAATATATTTAATGATGAATCCGGACTTTGAACTGGTGTTAAGGAAACTCGTTTTTTGGCATATTTTAAGTTTTTTTTACTAGAATTTAGTTCCCATGATCGGTCCCATTTCAGGATCCATTGTATTTTGGAAATCTATATCTTAATTTTATATCTTTAAGATTTCAAAAGATGGGAAATTATGAATATGAAATTTCCATGTCAGGAAATATTGAACACGTATTTAAACTCAAATAGACTATTGTTAATATTTATTCCTAAAATACTCAAGGATAAGATCCTAATTAGTATTTGGAGAAACGTTTTTGAATCCAAGTTTTAGAATAGATTTTGATGTGCTTTCTTTTTGTAAGAAGTTTGCACATAGCTAGTTTCCTAATTTAACAAAGTACTTGGGTTTTCACTAGTTAACATTAGTTATCATACTAATGTTTCTCATATATCATTTGCAAATATATTCTAAGATTTTATTATAGTTTTGTGTTTTGGTAATATCGAAAGAATATAAAGAATATGTTTGGGGATTGATATTAATGAAAATATCTTGGAAAATTTCAAAAACAGGTTTCTTGGTTTCCAAACAAGCCTTGGCCATAACACTATAAATAATGGAGCTTGTAATCTTACAAACTCATCCCATTATATCACTTGCGTTGAGATTGTTTATTTATTCAACTAGTATCGAGTAAGTTCGATTTACTCCTGGATGAAAACGCTTATACATTAAGTCTTCTTTTAGGATCAAGAGCACTAGAAGTACCATTGGCAAACTAGATTGTTATTTAGTTTGGTTTGATTATTACTTGTTATTGAACTATCTTCTTGATAAGTTCTTGGTTATTATATGGTCATTCTCTTTGATATAAGGCCACTCAATACTTTGAAGATTTGACCATTGCAGATCCAAGTGATTCGAGATATGTGGGATAGAACTATTGATTTTTCAACATTAACAGACTCCATTATATGAGAAGTATAATTAGTAGAATCAAGTGCATGTTGTTGCTATTGAATATTTTTTAGATTGAAGACTTTAATTCCTTTTTTATTTCTGATCTTGATGTGATT
The DNA here is from genome assembly GCF_003573695.1 of Papaver somniferum. NCBI lineage: Eukaryota > Viridiplantae > Streptophyta > Magnoliopsida > Ranunculales > Papaveraceae > Papaver > Papaver somniferum. The sequence goes on along the minus strand of NW_020621936.1, from coordinate 8,512,351 downwards.
ATCTGCTTGACTTGATTATTTGGGACAAACAAGGTATTTATCTTTGATAAACGTAAAACTTGTAAAGATCGACAAGTTGTTTGCTTATAAACTTAACTTGTGGAATCAAGATTGATTATTTAGATAATCATTATGTTGGTTGATCTTGATAAAGGAGTTTCAGATATATCATATCTTGTTATCTCGGTATCTTAAATCTAGACAAAGATCTTTGACTCTGATATAATTATTTAACATCTTTGGTATTTGTAATTGGATTTCAGTGGTAAGCGAATGGTTTGATTCTTTGCTATTTGTAAGACATCCTATAGGAGTTAGGTTGCAGAAGTCTTTACAAGGGTAAATCCACACTTGGCAGTAGATTCTTTCTTTAGGTTATTCAAGCGCGTTGGACAGGTTGGTTGTAAGCGCATGGATATTAACAAACAAGTTTTTATCTTTGATAAACGTATAGATTGTGAAGATTGAAAGTTGTTTGCTTGGAAACTTAATTTGTGGAATCAAGATTGATTATTTCTATAATCATTATCTTGGTTGATCATGATAAAGGAGTTTTGGATATATCATATTTTGTTATCCCGGTATCATAGATCTATATGAAAGATCCTTGACTCTAATATAATCATTTAATATATTTGGTCTTTATAATTGGATTTGAGTGATTAGAAAATAGTTTGAATCAATGTTGTTTGTAAGACGTCATAAAGGAATTGGGTTAGGAAAGTCTTTACAAGGGTAAATCCACACTTGGCAGTGCATTTTGTTACGGGATTCACGTACATTGGCCATATTGGTTGTTGGCACATGGATACTGAGAAAACTAAGTAACTAGGGGCAGTTTATTTGGTCTCAACTAACACGTAGTTGTGGCAATCAATCTGTGTAGGTCCTGAGTATTCTGCCCGACAGTTTTCCTAGTTAACAATTTATGTGTCTGTGTTATTTACTTTACTTCCGTATTTCTTTCTTAGCTTTATAATTAAAGTAAATACATTTTTACGTTAATCAAATATCTTGGATTGATTTCATAATTTTTTCCTTAATTGGATAGATAGATTATATCCAAAATAGCCTTGTTGAAGTAATCTTTAGTCGTTGTAAGATCGAAAAGATTATACAAGGTTTTTCTGATATAGATTATTGCAAAAGATTTGGTGATGTACTCGGTACCATCGTATTTTCAAGAAATAACAATTCCCTAAACAAAAATAAAAAATTCAAAAGATAAACAAAGGCCAAAGTCTACCAATATAAAAAACAACACAAGTAGATAATGACATTGTAAGTAAAAGAAATAAAAAGAAGAAGAGAAAGCCACATAATATACCTTAAATCAGACAAATGAAGGAAACAAAGGTAGATAAAAGAAAGAGATAAAAAAGAACCAATTCATCAGTTCCAATATTGCAAACATGTGCTTTCAGGGTATCTAATGTCTCATGGGTGCCTCAAATCACCCCCGCTGGAAAACCTTATAATTCTTCCATTCTATGATGTTTTCCAACTCTAGTTCATCTAACATCTATCCATTTTAAAATTACCACTGCCTTTTTTTTTACACTTGATGCTCAGTAGTGATAACAACAGTATTAGACGAACTAACTCCAGCAGATGCAATTGGAAGGGATACTCCTCTATCGGCATTAAAAGGCCCAAGAGGAGAACGAGCATTGTAGAATCCGTGGAGTTTATTGAGATCCCCAGTTAGCGTATTAGTACACTATCTTCAGTTATGATTCACCACATAGCATTTTAGGAACATCTTGAATGACTGATAAATGTAATAGAAAACAATTTTAACCTCATCTTCGTTGATCCTTTCAATTGTGATACCTTTATGCCATGGAGTGTCAATGGTAATATTAGATGTAACAATAATTCTCTTGTGGCGTAGACCCTACAAGATCTTGGATTTGAGTAAGAATATGCTTGGGTATAGGAAACTTTTTACACCTTGTGGGTGCAAATATGTTGGGTAATATGGAAATATTGAGCCTCAGTGATTTTTTTTGTGAATATTAAAAAGTTTTTGTTTCACCCCAGCACTGAATAACCCTGGCTCGTCCATGCTCTTGTGAGTTGTAGTTATTCTATTAGGAGGATTAACATCACAAGTACTTCCCACAAAACTACCCATTTTTTCAGCAAATCTTCTAGTTTGGAGTTATTGTAGTTGATTCTGAAAAAGCGGGGGTCTAACTACCACACCCAATATTTTGTTTGGCAATCTGAATAGACAAACTCCAATATACTTTCAAGATAATCAACTAGACAGTCAGACTCAATCTAGAGAAAAGTATATCAAAGAGTTTTATATCTCTATCTCTCAATTCAATCCGCAATCAGCTAATAGAAATTTGCGAGCCCAATTGAATATAAGAGAAGTAACTTGAACGGTACCAAAGACCAATATTCAAGGATCAATCAATTTCAATCAACAACCAAAGGTTGGATTTACCAATTGATCGATTTAACGCGCAACCTGTGATATTTCAATTATATAACAAAATATAATGCGGAAAAGAAATAACACAGACACCTGAATTTTGTTAACGAGGAAAATCGCAAATGCAGAAAAACCCCGGGACCTAGTCCAACTTTGAACACCACACTGTATTAAGACGCTACAGACACTAGCCTACGACCAATGAACTTCGGACTGCACTGTAGTTGAACCCTAATCAATCTCACACTGATCCAAGGTACAGTTGCAGTCTTTACGTCTCTGATCCCAGCAGGATTCTGCGCACTTGATTCCCTTAGTTGATCTCACCCACAACCAAGAGTTGCTACGACCCAAAGTCGAAGACTTGATAAACAAATCTGTCTCACACAAAAAAGTCTATTGGAATAGATAAATCTGTCTCCCACAAAAATACCTATGAGTTTTGTTCCGTCTTTTGATAAATCAAGGTGCACATGAACCAATTGATAAACCAGACTTATATTCCCGAAGAACATCCTAGTATTATCAATCACCTCATAATAATCTTAATCGTAGGGTAGCGAAATAAGATATTGTGGAATCACAAACGATGAGACGAAGATGTTTGTGACTACTTTTTATCTTACTTATCGGAGATCAATCTCGATCAAATATTAGAGAAGATAGTACTCAATATGATAGAACAAGGCAAGATCAGAACACGCAACTACAGAGAAAATAGTTGGGTCTCGCTTCACAATCCCAATGAAGTCTTCAAGTCGTTAACCTACAGGGTTTCGTGAAAAACCTAAGGTTAAAGGAGATCGACTCTAGCTTATGCAACTAGTATCACACATGAGGTGTGGGGATTAGGTTTCCCAGTTACTAGAGTTCTCCTTTATATAGTTTTAAAATCAGGGTTTGCAATCTAAGTTATCTTGGTAACAAAACATTCAATATTCACCGTTAGATGAAAACCTGATTAGATTCAAGCTAATATCTTTCAACCGTTAGATCGAACTTAGCTTGTTATACACAAATGAAATGTACCTTCATTTAGGTTTGAGTAACCATACCTAAACGTGTACACCATGTTAGCTCAACCGTAGTTAACCGAGGTTAGCTATATGAACACTCTCATATCAACCTTATTCATCTTAACCATAACTAGTTCGAATGACTCAAATGAAACTAGTTAAAGAGTTGTTCAATTGCTATATTCTCATAGAAGTATATAAGAACACAATTGAAGAAAAATCTTTTTGATTCACTCGAATCAATTCATGAACATTATAGCCAAGGTTTGCAAAGAATGCATTCCTTAATATACAAATGTATTAGTTCATGTCATAACCGATTCTAGAACTTTAACCACTCAAGTATGCAAACGGGTACACATACTTAAGTATTCGTTCTAAGTTTGGGTTCGCCAGTATGCGAACGGGTACGCATACTTAAGTACACTTCCAAAACCCAACAGAAATTCTTGGACCTATACCTTACGCAAGTATGTGTGCCGGTACGTGTACTTGGTACACGGAATTTCACAACTACAAGTACGCATACGGGTATGCATACTTTAGTTCCGGTCATGGATCACATATATGCAAGAATGCACACTATGTTCATAATCCAATGATGGTTCAGTATTCTAAAATCTATTTCAATCATTGAAACTTTCTTAGAGGATGACAATAGCCGTTTTCACGCACTATTAGCATCAAAGCAATTTTCAAGTTATTGAAATAATCACAACGAAACATTCCAAGTCTACACCAAATGATTGTATCACACAAACCATGTAAGATGTTACTTGGAGATTTTCACATGATCATCTTTTGACTCTCGTCAAGAATATAAGGTGAACTTGGTTGAAGCGAAATCTTACCAACACATATTTCGAGAAATATGTAAGCGATTTAAACTCAACTCGAAATCTCAAATATGTATAATAGAAAACTATATCGTAACACGACTTATGTCTCAATATAGGAGATAAAGTAGAAATAAACTTTCCAAGTGATAGATGAGTTTCAGTCTCAACATACCTGTTGTTGATGAAGTTCCACAAGCTCCTTAATAGTTCTTCGTCTATAATTGATGAATGCCGTGAAGTCTAATGCTCAACTACACAATCTATGTCCTAGTTCGAGACATCTATAAGTAAACTAGAAATCAAGACTTATAGTTTTTGTCACTAACATTGACAAACAATCTTGAGATAGAAATGCTTGCGAGTTCGACCGAGCAGTGCTCTAACAGATTCCAAAGCTCAAACTCTTTACAATTTGTTTTCAATCTAACTTATTTTACATCAACCATTGGATCCCAATGATGTATCGAAACAAGATAACCACTGAGAGATGATTATTTCTTCTTCGTGATAAAATTCTTATCAGCTTCCTTTTCAAAATTAATGATATAATGTTCTTATCAGGATAATTGAAGAAGGAATACTCACATTTTTCCAAATACGTTTTGCAGTTGTTTCAGCAGCCCCAGTTGACATTATGTCTCCGTTGGAAATTTCTGCTACAATACTAATTGATCAATTATTTATGCCTTATTGAACATAAACATATGCATGGATAACTTCCGATCATTCAGTGATTTGTTTCCCATTTGATTCCTAATAGTACCAACTCCAGAGGATGAAGAAGAAGCGAAGAAGAAAATAACAAGACAGTACGCTAAATGAAGAACTAGAAATCCCTATTCTTCTTGTGCAGTTACGTTCAATACTTCCAAAGATGGTATAATAACTGATGGACGAGGGTTAACTTACAGAGTGAAATACGAGAGACTCCCTAATGAAAAAGTTAGCAATTCATTGAATCGAAGAAAGATGGATAAATCAAATATTAAAATAAGAAACTAGATACAAAGCTATACTAGAAACATCAAAACCAAGTGGCATTAGCCCAATTGTCTAGGAGTTGGACTCCCAATCTATAGGTTGCAGGTTCAAGTCCCGTGCTGATCGTGTCAAAAATAAATAAATGTCAAGGCAAGGCAAGACACATTAGACGAAGAAAAAACCTAAACCCTAGAAAGTACCCCTATTTATGGAAAGAAAACGCAAATGAAGAAACAAGCAAATTGATACATGAATATAGAAGTCAATTAATGGTCAATTATTAGACGAACACGAATTGAATAGATAGAGAAGTCAATTAACAATCAATTACTAGACGAAGACGAAAGTGGCTTGGAAGTTCAGGCAATCATCGATTAAATAAAAGAAACTACACAGATTTCATACTTATCAAGATTTATTGTTTTTCCTGAAGGAAGGAGAGGCTTTGGAAAGCTCGTAAATTTTATTTATTAGAGTAGCTCATTTAAAGAGGTTTAGAGAATTCCATAGAAGAGGTGGTAGATAAATGCACCCTCCTGTTTTCATCATTATACATTGCATATTGACACAACAAATGTGCAATGTACGATTTGCACTCTTTGAATTACATGATACCAAATAAAAGAGACTAACAAGGTTCTTAATCCCACAAGTGAGGAATATGATGCTCCAAGAAACATCTTGATCATTCTCCCAAACTGGTTTGTTGACAGTTGATTTCATCCCTCACGGTTATCAAATCATTAAGATTAAGATTTTTCTTCATTTTCAAATCACAAACTAAACTTCGTATTATACGTGCAATAGTCGACGTCCCTAGAGGATTTAAACAATCCATGTCATCAAATGTTTGCCTGGTGAAAATTATATTTTTAATCGGTTTTCTAGTTTTGGGTATTTAAAAATATGTAAACACTGCTCCTCTAATAAAGACATCACACTTGTACAACCACATTTCTAAATCCAGTACATGGCTGGAGATTATTTTTGAGAAGCTCCTAATCTAAAAATTTAATTACAAATCAGCAATGGACGTCTTCATTGCACATCCACATGGCATGGGAATGACCCAGAGGATCCGTTGGAGCTACTCTAAAGAATAGATGATTGTAAAGCAGAGAAACTAATGGACTTGCAGTTCCAGGAAGACAGCCGCTCCCCAAAATAAATCCAAAAACACAAATTGTAGGAAAAACAAAAGAGAGGTCTCGAGAACATCCTGGTTAAATAGAGAAGGTCGAAGTTAATAGTCTATTTAGTCTATTTCATAGTCATTGATTTGTTATCTGGTGTTTACTGATTGTGTAGAGGACATTAAGCTCATGTAAGCATATGCGGGTGTCCATATTGTGGTGCTGTTAGTTCACAAGTTCACGTGTACGTATGATGCAACATGTGAGGTGTAGCAGGCTAGCTCACTTATAAAATCACCACCAATGCACCCGTCAACGATTATAACAGATAATATCGCAACCAACTTATCCAACCCCAAATGTGCAACCCTTGAGACAAACAATATATATACACCATTTCAACGCCTCTTGTTTCAATCAAAGGAAAAATGGCAACTCTATTAGAGGAACCTCATGTTGTTCTCGTTCCATATCCATCACAGGGCCATATTACTCCATTCATGGAACTAGGAAAATTACTTCATTCTAGAGGTTTCCATATCACCTTAGTTAACACCGAGTTTAACCATAAACGGTTATTAAGAGCGAGTGGTCTCGAAGCTCTCAATGCGTACCGTGGTTTCAAATTTGAAACTATACCCGATGGATTGCCACCATCTGACCGTGATGCAACCCAGGATGTCCCTTCTTTGTGCGTTGCAACTCGAAAGAATCTTTTTGGTCCTTTCATAGATCTTGTTAAGAATAAGCTTAATTCATCATCTTCTTCCCCTACAGTAACTTGCATAATTGCTGATGGAGTTATGAGTTTCGCAACCAAAGCTGCCAAAGAACTTGGTATTCTGGCTGTTCGATTTTGGACTGCGTCGGCCTGTAGTTTTATAGGCTATCTACAGTTCCGCGAGGTCATAAACAGAGGTCTGGTGCCAGTATCAAAAGGTAAACCTGGGAAATTTTATTACTTGCCTGGGATATTGGTTCTGGCCATGGTTAGAGTTATTTATGCTTGCTATACATTTCCTAACCATATATAGCTACACGGTTTTTGTTTTTAAATTTACAGATGAAGACTTCCTTGTTAATCTTGATGAGGTTCTCGACTGGGTACCTGGCATGAAAAATATCAGGTTTAGGGACTTGCCAAGCTTCATTGGAACGAGTAACCCTGAGGATGATATCATGTTTAATTTCATGGGGGGAGAAGCTCAAAGCTGTCTAAACGAATCGTCTATCATTTTTAACACGTTCGACAACTTAGAACAAGAAGTTTTAGATGCGGTCTCGTCCATATTTCCTGGCAGTATCTACACTATTGGTCCCATTGCAATGTTGATCAAACAAGAACAAATACCTATTGAAGGTCAACTGAAGTCAATGCGGTCAAACCTATGGAAAGAAGACTCCAACTGCTTATCATGGTTGGGTGAAAGAGAGCCAAACTCAGTTATTTATGTAAATTTTGGGAGCATCACTGTTATGACTGATGAGCAGCTGAAAGAATTTTCTTGGGGATTAGCCAATAGTAGATTCAACTTCCTATGGATAATCCGCCCCGACGTTGTCATGGGTGATTCGGTAGGACTACCAGAGGAACTCGTCGCTGAGATTAAAGATAGAGGGTATATAGCCAGTTGGTGCCCTCAAGATAAGGTGCTATCTCATCCGTCAATAGCAGGATTTTTAACTCACTGCGGTTGGAATTCAATGTTGGAGAGTCTATACAACGGTGTACCTATAATTTGTTGGCCATTTTTCGCTGATCAACAGACTAATTGTAGGTTTGCGTGTGAAATTTGGGAAGCCGGAATGGAGATCGATAACGATGTAAAGAGAGAGGAAATTGAAGCACTGTTACGGGAATTAATGGAAGGAGCGAAAGGGAAGAAGATGAAGGAAAATGCCATGAAATGGAAAGCTAAGGCTGAACATGCTACTAAAATGGGGGGAACATCTTACAATAATTTTGGTAAATGGGTCAAAGACATGCTGGGCCCAATACCCTTAACTTGAAACTTCATTTAGAGTCAAAGTAGTCAATGTACTCTGTTCAAAATACTCAAGTCAAATTGAGGTTGAGAAATAATGTTAATGAACTATTGTTCAAAAAACTTAAGTCAAGATAAGGTCAAGAAAATAAAGTTCTCTCATGATCTTCTCTTACTTGGCCTTCAGTGTAACAATGTTTTTTTTTTGTTTTTTTTTTTAGTTTATTATAAGTGTTGGGTAGGTTTACTTGTGATTTGTACTTTGGTATCCAAGTTTTGTTTAGCACTGGACTTGTGTAGTTATCGAGAAACTTAAAAAAAAATGATTTACTGGTACCAAAATATAAACATCCTCGTTTAATCGGTGGCTATAAGGATTAACCACGAGGTGTATCAATTCTACTCGCAATATAAAAATTATAGAGGGTGTCAAATGAGAGTGAAATATTATACAATTAATTCTAAACTTAAAATCCTATTAACTCTTAACCCATTAGTCCCAGTTTATTTCAATTCCAAAACAAAAAATTAGAAATTGCTCTCTCTAAACTCGCTAAACTTAACGATTCCTTCTTCCTCAATTTTTTTCTCTTAAAACTCAATTCATCGTCATAACCGTCAGTTTGAAAACTTTAATCGACGATTAACTTCTTCTATGAATACAATGCATCATACGAAGAAATGCCTGAAAGATGTGGAAAACCCTAAGATAGTAGATAAACTCAAAGGAAAATCATAATCGAGAATCAAGGAAAAATCAAATCGTGAAGAATTGGAAGAAGATATGGCCCTAATCAGAAAGTAAGTAAACTAAAAAGCACCCTTTCTTTCCTAAATTTACAAAATGTCATCATGGTATAACTAGAAGTCGTCATGGTATAATTGAAAGTTGTCATGGTCAATAATTTAGACCATAACGACTCTAGTACTGTGACCTCAATGTCAAATACACAAAAATCAAAAACGAGAACTAGCATGTGCACGCTCCTCCTTCAAAACCTCTCTGCAAAAATAAATTCATGGGGGGCGATCCATATCGTGGGAAACGTCCGAAAGGGGTACCGTTAGTTATCAAAGATGTTACATAACAAGGTAATGACCCACCGGCTTCCTTTTCTTCCTCCTTTATTCCATCTGTGGATTCTTCCGATGATGGTGAAGCTACGGAAGAAGGAGATTTCTCACCACAAGGTGGTGGTGACAGTGAAGAAGGTTCTTCAAGTGGTGAAAAATGGTGATGAAAGTGATGGTGCTGGTGGTACTGATGGTTTCTTCTTCTTCCTCCTATATTTCGTCTGTGGATTTTCCGGTGATGGTGAAGCTACGGAAGAAGGAGATTTCCAACCACAAGGTGGTGGTGACAATGAAGAAGGTTCTTCAAGTGGTGAAGAAGATGGTGATAAAAATGATGGTGTTGGTGGTAAAGGTGTTGGTGATGGTAGTAGTGATGGTAATTATGATGATGAGGAGGAGGAGGAGGAGGTACATAAGGAGTTGGTAGTGGAGGACAAGGGCAAGGAAAAAATTTACCTAAAGATGGTGAAAAGGTTTTATTTGGATATCCTGACTCTATGAGACCATCGTAACAATCTAAAAACTTTGCTTGTTATTTGATCAGTTGTTGTTAATTAGTTTCTGATTATATTTGTTCTCCCTATTTTTCCTCTATTATGTAAGATCGTATGAAAATCGTAGTCTTTCAGACGCCAATCTTCGTGTGTAAAAAGGGATTTGTGGAAGCTAGGAAATGAATATCAAAGAGTTAGAGATATTGTAGAAAACTATGGTTTGTATCCTACCATACAGAACTCCGTGATTGCATATGACAAGGTCGCTAGATATACGAGGTTAGAAAGCTTCGATCCGCGATATCTTGCTTCTGTGAAAGGTTTTATGGTGAAGTCGATACTTTTCAATTCCCATTTGGCGAGATGGCATTGACCCCATATGATGCAGAACAGATTTTAGGGCTCCATGTTGGAAAAAAAAATCCATTGAAGATAATAAATTCAATAGAAACCTTCCTTGGAATAAATTGAATGAGTGGGCCAAGGAGTTGTTTAGATGGAATGTGGAAAAGATGCAGTACATGTTCGTAATGGGAAAAAAGTGCCCGAAGAGAGAGTTTTATTATCTTGCGAAATTGAGGGACATATATGTTGGGCCAACAAAAAATGAAAGAAAGAATGGTCGCCTCTATGATGTTGAGGTTCGTGCTACGGTGGCCGCTTATATGAGGTTCGTACTAAGGCGGCTGCTTATATGTTGTACGTGTTAGTGGTAGAAAGTATTTGTGCATATTGAGAGACGGTTTCAGGTTAATCTTTGAGTCTTTCTACCACCTATAAAAAAAATCAGATGTAAGACTATTTAACCATACACATGAATAAGTCTTCATGGTCTAACGTTGTCGACCATCATGACTTTTCTGGTATTTCAGTATTAGTTTTATCTAGGCATATGAGTCGTCATTGTGCATTTTAGCTTAATGACTACTTTACTTACCTGACAAGCTCAGGGCACTCTGGTATCCCAACAGTAGTTTTGGTGCATTTTAGCGGACTGGCGACTCTTAGTCCTGACAATGAAAACTCATGGAATTACCCTGACGAATCATCGGCAAAAAAATACCCTCCATCTATAAATTTTGAAAATTTACAAAGGAGTCATCATGGTGTTGAAAATTTTTAAATGACGACTCTCTAAAAGTTTAACAAGTCATCATGGTTTTACAGTACGATCATGACGACTCTAAAAGAAATTATTACAAATTTTGACTTGAACCAATACGGTTGAGTCTCTAAACGACTAGTTTTCTGAAAAACTAGTTGTTGGGTCATTAAGATCTATAAAAGAGACACTTCTCTCATCTCTTCCTCATCTAAACCATAATGTTTAACTTTCAAACTCATTTTCATCTCTTTCTCACCCAAAAAAAGAAAAAAAAACACCATGGTTACTCACTACTGTTACAAAGAATATTTTTTTGCCATTGTTAGAGGGTGAGTGATGATCACATTTCATGACGAAGGTCTAGATATTAACATGTATCAAATCTCCGACTCTTTTTGGAACCGTACATTTATAGTTTTTATGGTGTTAAACAAAAATAGTAATGGAAGATCGTTCAAAATCATTAAGAAAAGATTCGAGAATCTCTTTAAACAATATTAAGCTTTCAAAAAGGAAAGAAAGTTGTAAAGGAATCCAATCCCACTAAGGCGGATGCTATAAGTATGTCAAGAAGTTGTTCATCAAAAATAATTTTGAATAATACTGATTTGTTTTTCAGGAAGGGATAGATCGAGCCGGATATAAAGCTATCCATGGCAAAAAAAAATTGAGCATGATGATTCTATCGTATCTTGGAATAAAATACCTATGATTTAAACCTATATGATCAATTGTTTAAGTTTGATGATATGATCTATGTTATTTATTTTCCTTCAATAGTATTCTATGAAAGATTTTCCTTCAATATAACGCTGTGAAAGATGTATTATATTTCTTTTTCTTCGTCATAATGTTGTGAAAGATGTATGCTTTTTCGATTCAATGAAATGCTTTTACGAATTCAGAAATTAAAATATTCTCAAAAGAAGTTGTCATGGTATATAAATATCTTCATTGTTTAATAATACAACCATAACGACTCTCAAAGTTATTTTCAGACTGAAGATTTTGATTTCAAGTCATCGTGTATAAATATATTACAATGACGTCGCTCACGGATACAAGCTAGGTAAGGATCGCCATGGTAATAGGTACAAACAATAACGGCTCGTCATGGCATTGACTTAACGACCATGACGACTCCATAAATATTTATTACAAATTTGACTTGGAACAATGTAATTGAGTCTCTAAATGCCAAGTATTTGAAAAAAATAATCGTTGGGCCATTAAGATCTATAAAAAGAGGCCTTTCTCTCATCTCTTCCTCGCCCAAACCATTATTTTTAACTTTTAAATTCTCATCTCTTTCTCATCCAAAAAAAAACACCATGGTTACTCTACACATTAACGAAGAAGATGTTGTCATTGTTAGAACGTGTGTGATGGTCACAGAGTATGACGAAGATCTAGACATTAGCATAGACCAACCTATGATTCTTTTTGGAAACGTATATTTATAGTTTTTGTAGCGTTAAACATAATCGTAATGGAAGGTCGTTTAAACTCATTAAGCAAAGATTCGAGAAGCTATATCACCAATTTGAATCTTTCAAAGAGGAAATTGAAGTCGTCAAGGAAGCCAATCAAATTAAGTTCGATAAGAGTATGTTAGTCAATAAGTCGTTCATCAAAAATAACTTTTGAATAATACTAACTTATGATTGATTTGTTTTTCAGTAGATGATGGCTCTCAATATATATTGAAAAAGCAGGGGTCTAACAACCACACCCAATATTTCACTTAGCAATCTGTACGGACAAACTCCAATATACTTTTAAGAGAATCAACTAGACAGTCAGACTCAATCTTATAAAAAGTATATCAAGAGTTATATATATCTCAATTTCTCGATTCAATACTTTACTCAAGCAAATAGAAATCTGCGAGTCTAATTGAATACAAGAGAAATTAACTTGAACGGTACCAAAGACCAATGTTCAAGGATCAATCAATTTCAATCAACAACCAAAGGTCGTATTTCCCAATTGATTGATTCAACGCATAACCTGTGATACTTCAAGTATATAACAAAATATAATGCGGAAAAGAAATAACACAGACACCAGAAGTTTTGTTAACGAGGAAACTGTAGATGCAGAAAAAACCCGGGACCTAGTCCAGATTGAACACACACTGTATTAAGCCGCTACAGACACTAGCCTACTACAAACTAACTTCGGTATGGACTATAGTTGAATCCCAATCAATCTCACACTGATCCAGGGTATAGTTGCGCTCCTTACGTCTCTGATCGCATCAGGATACTATGCACTTGATTCCCTTAGCTGATCTCACCCACAACTAAGAGTTGCTACGACCCAAAGTCGAAGACTTTAATAAACAAATCTGTATCACACAGAAAAGTCTACGGTAATAGATAAATCTATCTCCCATAGAAATACCTACGATTTTTGTTCCGTATTTTTATAAATCAAGGTGGACATGAACCAATCGATAACCCGGACTTATATTCCCGAAGAACAGCCTAGAATTATCGATCACCTCACAATAATGTTAATCGACTATCGAAACAAGATATTGAGGAATCACAAACGATGAGAAAAAGATGTTTGTGACTTCTTTTTTATCTTGCCTATCAGAGATATAAATCTCAAGCCAATCTTACAATTGTACTCGTACGATAGATACAACAAGATCAGATCACACAACTACAAGAAAAGTAGTTAGGCCTGGCTTCACAATCCCAATGAAGTCTTTCAGTCGTTAACCTACAGGGTCTCGAGAGGAAACCTAAGGTTAAAGGATAATCGACTCTATCTAACACAACTAGTATCACACAGGAGGTGTGGGGATTAGGTTTCCCAGTTGCTAGCGTTCTCCTTTATATAGTTTTCAAATCAGGGTTTGCAATCAATGTTAGCTTAGTAACAAAGCATTAAATATCCATCGTTAGATGAAAACCTGATTAGATTCAAGCTAATATCTTTCAACCGTTAGATCGAATCTTAGCTTGTTATACACAAATGAAATGTATTTCATTTAGGTTTGAGTAATCGTACCTAAACGTGTACACTTAGTTGGTTCACAACAGTTAACCAAATGGTTAGCCATATGAGCACTTTCATATCAACCATATTCTTCTTTACCACAACTAGTTCAAATGACTCAAATGAACTAGTTAAGAGTTTTTCAATTGCTTAGATCTTTTGGAAGACACAATTGAAACAAAAGCGGTTTGATTTACTTGAATCGATTCATGAACATTATAGCCGCGGTTTGCAAAGATTGCATTCCTTATAATTTAAATGTTTAAGTTCATGAACTGGCCGATTTAATAAAGTAACCAACTTAAGTATGAGTACGGGTATGCGTACCTAAGCAACCAGATTTGAGTTAGTTTTGGTTTCCAACCTCAGCAGAAATTTTCAGGTAGAAAACTTCCGTCAGTATGCGTACGGGTACGCATACTTAAGGTGACTGGTTAAGAGTTTGTCATTTCCCAAACTCAACAGATATTCACGGACGTGAACTTCTGCCAGTATGCATACGGGTACACATACTTAACCTATCTCCTTCACCAATTTCGTACACACACATATGCATACACTTGGTTCCCGGTTCATGGATTTATACACTAATGTGCGAACACACTATATATGCTTATATCCAAAGATGGTTACATAATATCAACTCTACACTTCAATCATTGAAACATTCTTAGAGGATGTTATATAGTTGTTATTCACAAACTATTTTTTTATCAAAGCGATTTTCAAGATATTGAAATGTCAACATGACTTTCGTCACGAGTAAAGATGAACTTGGCTAAAGTGAAAGCTTACCAACACATATTTCGAGAAATAGATAGGCGAGTTAAACTCGGCTCGAAATAGCAAATGTGTATAATTGAAAGCTATATACTTATATGACTTTTGTCTCAAGAGTAGGAGATAGAGTAGATAGACTTTTGAGTGATAGATAAGTTCAAGTCTCCACATACCTTTTAGTTGATGAAGTTCCACTGGTTCCTAGAGTAGTTCTTCGTCTTCATATGATGATCACGGTGGAGTCTGGAGCTCAACTACACTTAACTATCCTAGTCCGAGACTTTATCTATAAGTAAACTAGAAATCAAGACATATAGTTTTGACAACTAAATTTGACAAACAAGCTTGAGATAGCAACGCTTGCGAGTTCGACCGAGCAATGCTCTAACAATCTCCCCCTTTGTCAATTTTAGTGACAAAACTATCAATACACATGGATTACAAAATAAGTAAAACTTTGTAGCTTCTCTTCCATATGTATGATCTCCTTGGTTCTTCAACATTACTCGAAATCTTCGTCACTTCCAAGTACTCCAATGATTCCAAAGGTTGTAAGTTCAGCATCATTGTCGTTGAAAATCCGTAGATATAACAATGAGAAAACACAAGCTCTTAATCATTGTTACACAGTGTCATAGTATTATTACACAGCATCAAAGTTCAATTGTATCACAACTTCGACAAAAATACTATGGTGATATTTATCACTCCCTCTTAGTCAATACTTTCATCTCAACATGAAAACCACTCCCCCTTATATAATGATCCGAAAACCATATGTATTTGTAGTGTGAACTACACATTAATTCTCCTCCTTTTTTTCAATAAAATTGGCATAGGTACGAAAACTAGTGGGATCCTAATGAAATTTCCATGGAGATGCTTCAAGACCAAAGAAAAGCACATATCAACTTGTTTAGATGCAATCATAAAGCCGAAGCTAAATACATTCACCGAGGAGTTTATAAAGATACAAGACAACCCCTATAATATTCCACAGCCACACTCCCCACAAATATATGGAAATTAAGCGCAAGTTCAAAAAGAACTCTCCCCCATAAAATTTGATTCCCGAAAGAACAAGAGTGACCTTACTTTTTACGAGAAAATAAAGATTTCTTTGGACACCAAAAATCACAAAGGAAATGATTTTGTATCCAAAAATCTCAACTAAACTAACCACAAAAGAACCCATGATTAATTTAATCTAAATGCTCAACCAAATTAATCCACAAAAGAATTCATGATTAATCCAGTTGGAATTGCTCACATAAGAGAACTTACGGATCCACACAGTATTTACATAAAATATGGATCAGGGAAGATCAATACTGCGGAATAGACAAGGATTCATTTCATTTTCCATCACTATTTGCACAATGACATACAATAGACATAATCCCTGTAAACAAAAGTTTTATCCTTTCTTCTATCAAAGAATGACATAAAGGCTTAACTTTTGTAAGTCAAAAGTTCATTAAATCTTTTATCAATACTTGCATATCGACATATGAACGAGATAACTTTTGACAAAGTATGGGACAATCAAAGTTCACGGACGCAAACACATATCCCATAGCAAATTGCTATATATGAAACCATAAAGATTAATACTGCAAAAATCATCTTCCAAATAACCTTTAAAATTTAAACAAAAAGTTTTGACAAAGAAGAAAAATACAAATACTTAAGCAAAACATGTCTGTAACGACACTCCTGCTAAAGACGATAAGAAAATAACTTGAGAATCAGAAGACACTTTTGTCAACAAGTAGACCTGAACATATCTCTCTCAACCAAGATTTTTGTGAGTGAGGTATCAACCTTGTGATGAAATATCACAAGTATGAGCCTTGAGCTCATCAAATGAACATTGTTTTTGTTTAAACCTCTTTCTTCTGTACTTTGGAGGAAAACCGTTATAATGTGAAAATTTATCACAAAATTTACTATCATCATAATACGACGTATAACAAGGATTCTTACCTGAAGAGTATTGCTTAGAGGGAATTGACAGCCTGTTGATGATCTCTTTATATCCTTCAATTATCAATTTCAGATTGTCATCCATATTTTCGTTTTTGCTCCCTTCACTTGATACTTTATCCACATCATGAACAACATTATCTCCCTTTTTGAAAGAAGAGAATCCTTGAACTCTTCTTGAACGATATTTGTTAAGAGGTCTATTATTCTTCTGAGCATTTGAGGAACTCTTAGAACTGACTTTCCTGGTAGAATACACAGGGTGAGTACTGAAACCAATTGGTTTAGACGTACGAATGTCAGTTACACCTTTGAGAATTAGATCTAAGGTGTGTTGAAGTGGAACAACAGACTTGTTTTTCAACCTGGAGTTTCTCTTTTGCACTAGATGCTCATTTTAATCACAAAAGAGACACACTTTCTGATCACAGGAGTGATTAGAGGATGCAGACCTAACTTTATCGTTTGGAGATTTCTTTCTTCCATCTGATGTGTAAATGCCCTACACATCATTACGAGTCGGAAGAGATTCTGAAATTACTTCTGAAGTTGGAGAGTTTACTCAGAAGTAGATGGTATATCAGAATTTTCTGAACATCCTTGAATTGAGAGTTTACTCAAGAGATGTTCAATTTTCAAAGCATCCTTTTTAAGGTTTGCCTCAAGTAAGATACGAGTTGATCGAACTTCAGAGTTTTCCTTATAAGAATCTTTTTCACTGGAGCCACAGTCTCTTACTACACCGAGAAGAATATTGACATGTTTTTCAACCGTTTGAATCTATCAGCTTGGATTTTAACAAGATTTAAAACCAGTTTACTCTCTTTAGCTGTTTCCTCTTGAACAACATAGTCAGACTCATCGGGATAACACATGTCAGTGTTTGTCTGTTTCGTTTGAACACCAGGTTCATCTATATATGATATTGAAGGATCTTTCTCTTTGATAGATATATTAGAAATAGAATTTTTATTTCTGGTGACGCGTTTACCAGAGATAGTATTGCCGTCCATAAAGTTAGATCGCATACAAACACAGACTTTTGAGCTCTTAAACGTGTTTTCCTGCTCTGATACCAATTGAAAAAGCGGGGATCTAACAACCACACCCAATATTTCGCTTAGCAATCTGTGTGGACAAATTCCAATATACTTTTAAGAGAATCAACTAGACAGTCAGACTCAATCTTATAAAAAGTATATCAAGAGTTATATCTCAATTTCTCGATTCAATACTTTACTCAAGCAAATAGAAATATGCGAGTCTAATTGAATATAAGAGAAATTACTTGAACGGTACCAAAGACCAATGTTCAAGGATCAATCAATTTCAATCAACAACCAAAGGTCGGATTTCCCAATTGATTGATTCAACGCACAACCTGTGATATTTCAATTATATAACAAAATATAATGCGGAAAAGAAATAACACAGACACCAGACGTTTTGTTAGCGAGGAAACCCCAAATGCAGAAAAACCCCGGGACCTAGTCAAGATTGAACACACATTGTATTAAGCCGCTACAGACACTAGCCTAATACAAACTAACTTCGGTATGGACTGTAGTTGAACCCCAATCAATCTCACACTAATCCAAGGTACAGTTGTGATCCTTACGTATCTGATCCCAGTAGGATACTACGCACTTGATTCCCTTAGCTGATCTCACCCACAACTAAGAGTTGCAACGACCCAAAGTCGAAGACTTTAACAAACAAATCTGTATCACACAGAAAAGTCTACGGTAATAGATAAATTTGTCTCCCACAGAAATACCTACGAGTTTTGTTCTGTATTTGATAAATCAAGGTGAACAGGAACCAGTCAATAACCCAGACTTATATTCCTGAAGAACAACCTAGAATTATCGATCACCTCACAATAAGCTTAATCGACTAGCGAAACAAGATATTGCGGAATCACAAACGATGAGACGAAGATGTTTGTGACTTCTTTTATATCTTGCCTATCGGAGATATCAATCTCAATCCAATTTTACGATTGTACTTGTACGATAGATACAACAAGATCAGATCACAGAACTACAAGAAAAGTAGTCTGGTCTGGCTTCACAATCCCAATGAAGTCTTTCAGTCGTTAACCTACAGGTTCTCGAGAAGAAACCTAAGGTTAAAGGAGAATCGACTCTATCTAACACAACTAGTATCACACAGGAGGTGTGGGGATTAGGTTTCCCAGTTGCTAGAGTTCTCCTTTATATAATTTTCAAATCATGGTTTGCAATCAATTAGCTTAGTAGCAAAGCATTCAATATCCACCGTTAGATGAAAACCTGATTAGCTTCAAGCTAATATCTTTCAGCCGTTAGATCGAATCTTAGCTTGTTATACACAAATGAAATGTATTTCATTTAGGTTTGAGTAATCGTACCTAAACGTGTACACTTAGTTGGTTCACAACAGTTAACCAAATGGTTAACCATATAAGCACTTTCATATCAACCATATTCTTCTTTACCACAACTAGTTCAAATGACTCAAATGAACTAGTTAAAGAGTTGTTCAATTGCTTAGATCTTTTGGAAGACACAATTGAAACAAAATCGGTTTGATTCACTTGAA